>NC_022009.1:64456153-64478828 GCF_000317375.1 Microtus ochrogaster | reverse complement strand
ATTGCCACGTGGGCACTGCCCATAGGTCCACGCATATGCAAGCAGCTGACAATCATTGCGTGATAATAGCGTGAGTCAGGCCTTAGCCATAATAGGAGCTGATTATCACAGAGAGCACTCGCTTTCGGGATCGCGGAGGGCGGGAGCCAGCACTATCAGGTGCGGCTCCACGCAGCTCTCTACAGCTGGATGACGGGGTGACTGGCCCCTGATGTCCTCCTCTCCTTGTTCTCATTGGTTCCTTCCTTGCTCTCCTTGCTCTCTGGTCTCCTTCTGCTTATTCTCTCGCCCACCAGCCCCACCTATCCTTGCTCCTGCCTTGCTATTGGCCGTTCAACTCTTTATTAGGACCATCCAGTGTTTCAGACAGGCACAGTAACACAGCTTCACAGAGTTAAATAAATGCAGCGTAAACAAAAGTCACATACCTGAAAATAATATTCCCCAACAGAGCGAACCATGACCTCCCTACTTCCTCTCCAAGAACTCGATCTGTGGGAAACCCAACTTCCACTTCACTACATTAGCCCACATAGTGAGACACTACAACTCTGCCAACAGCCAGCCAGGGGCTAGGGCTCCTACCCATGCAACAGAGGTAGATCTTGTGAGTAGGTCCTCCAGACCCTTGGAGACTTGAATGATTGTGGCCCCAGTCAATGGCTTAATCCCAGATTCATGAGACATCCTGAGCCAGAACCTTCCAGGTAGCTACTCCCAAATTCCTGCCCCTCAAAAACGATGAGGCATGGCAAAGGTTTGTTCCAAGAGTCAAGCCCCAGGATGATGTAGGAGACAGCGGCCATCCATGGGGTCACCCTGCTTCCTGCAGTCCCTGCCTGGCCTGGTGTATCTCTTTATCCCCTTTTCCATCCCTGACTCATTTCAGTACTGAAGATTGCAAGGGCACGCGTGGCACAGAAGTGATGTCTTCTTCCCTTCTGGATTGGGACTCTCCTAACTATCATCTCATTTCTCACCTGTTTTCCCCTTGACCTGGTTGATTCCCAAGACAGTGAGCACAGACCTTTGGGTGGCCACCTGGCCTTTGTCCCGTCATCTGGGTCTGGATCGGGCACCCACTTTTACTGCTGCAGTTTTGTGTCTGTCACAAAGGACATGCCCTCAGGGTAACTTCAGTTTCAGGCTAATGCTCCAGCCAGCACCCTATACAGAATTGAAAAACGGTACCATACGCAGAATTACAAAAACACAGGCAGTGAAAGAGTTAATACTAACCCCAGGTGGCTACCCTGGGGTGAATGTGTACCTGTGTTCAAACCTAATTCCTCCTTGGGCTGGTATCAGGAAGAGAGGCCTTTGGGAGGTAGCTAGGGCAGGAAGACTTGACACTTTATTAAGGGCACCAGTGTGCTATACAAGACCCCAAAGGAGCTGTCGTGTCGTCATGGACCTCCTGGCCTCTAGAGTTGTGTAAGCTGTTCATAAGGTCCACCGTGAGTGGTGCCATTTCTACGGAAGGCTGAGTGCTGCGATGGCGCCACCAGTAATGCACTTTCCTTGCAAACGTGAAGCCCTGAGTTCTAATCCTGATGCAGTGACACAGGATTTTAGTCCCAGTGCTGGAGGTGGGTAGGGCAGAATCAGGATCTGAGTCCAGATTCACTGTCAGCCAGCTAACTTACCTAGAGTGCTACAGGCCAACGAGAGACTGAGGATTAAATTAATTAATTTAATTAAACAACAGAGAAAAAAAAGTTAAATGGTGCCTAAGGAATGACACCGTAGGCTATTCTCTAACTTACACACATGTGCATACATGCATTTACATGTCCACACATGCACCTGTAAACATGTGCACATTCACACACACACACACACAGAAAGAGCCAAAAATTAGACCTTTTGTCTCTTTAGGCTTGCTTCAGAGAGCCTTATTCAAAACAGCATAGCCGCTAAACCCAACTTCAATGATTTAAGCATAAAAAAAGCTTCCCAGGAACCGTATTTTACTGGAAGCTGCTTACTGTGTGTGAACTAAGGGGCCTCTCAAGCAGTAGACAGTTGAACAGAACTGGAGAATGCCCCTGGGCTTTTATTAGTATATGATTGTGGAAGAAGCTGCTGACTCAGACCCCCCCCCCCTTCCCGGCTCCAAGGTGCCTGAGGCACCCTCTCAGGTTTCCCTTTGCTTCCTCTGAGGGCATCGCCTCTTTAAAGCAGCTGGGAGGGATTAGTGGATTAAACACTCCTTAAGTCCTTCAGACTTAGAGTCAATATCCAGGAAAGACCTCCTGAAGGTATATGAAGACATCCTTTGAGAAGTTAACTATTTAAGAACCTTGAACTTAAATACCAGACAGATTTCCTAAGACTTAGCTCATCCTGGTAGTGTAATGCTGCCCACATCAGGTCAGAGCGAATGAGCAGATGAGGTATGACGTCATAGGGAGGTGGCTAAAATTCCTTGACTTGTGCGCTAATTAGATTTCCTTCCATTTCACACAAGATTTTGAGTTCTAAAAACAAATGAGTGTGACAAGGAGGGACTTGTGTCTTGGATGGATGCATAAAAGCATCACCAAATCCATGCGTAGGAGCTCACCTGAAAGGGCGAGAAATAGGCTGGCCTTGTTCTACCCTTGAAGGTCACAGTAGGGGGCACATCTCACAGACCCACGTTCTCCCGCTGCCCCTGATACCCTCTGTAAAACACTATCATAAAAAGTCTTTAGCTTGCGCTAACTGAACCTCAGTGTCCCAAAGATTGATTTACTAGATTCACCACAGATCAAAAAGCAGTTTGGAAAATTCCCTGAACTTCAAATCTGTGTCTCAGGCTCTGCCTTCCAGACGTGAGCTCATCGGCAAATATTTACTAAGCAAGTGAGTGCGCATACAGCAGGATGACTATGGGAAGACAGACTTGTCTGAGGTCGCATATTAAGATGGCTCTCTCTTTGAAGGAACTAACAAGATAACTTTTATTCTTTCCATCTCCAGACACCAGGGAGACTAGAGGTAAGAACTAGTTTAAACCAGGCTGGAGTGACGACCAACCCCAGCAGGTAAGCTCTTGCAGAGCAACAGGAGGATTGGAGTTTAGATCCCCAAAATAACGCTGGGTAGGTGTGACAGCTTGCCTGTAATTCCAGCCTCAGAGCAACCTGACTAGCAAGTTCTGAGTTTGATTAATAGACCTTGCCTCATAGAAAAAGGTGAAGGAGCAATTAGAGGGTGATTCTCAACATAACCTCACCCCTCCACATGCACACACACCCAATTGTGCCTACACACATGCAAACATGCTTGCATACGCACAAAAAAAATGGAGAAGAGGAGAGAGATAGTTTAAACCATTTGTGCCTGCTCTATGCCTAGGAATCACGTGTTAAAGTTATGTGAGGAAAAGCACAGAGCACTATAATGTACCCGGGAACATCTCCAACAGGACATGGTGTTCGTAACTTCATCTGTACCTCATGGGGCCTCAGCTTTCTCATCAGTAAATTAAATTAGTTTTTTGTGTTAACCCAGTTTATTCAATTAAGAGGAAATGAATTAACATTTGATTTTAATAACTGTGCATCTGCTTAAATATATCTTAGAAAATATACCCACAGCTTTCAACTGGAAACTACACAGATATCATTAACAAGGCTAGAACAAATTATGCCCATGTCAGTAAAAGAACTACATTATGTACAAAGTATATTAAGTATATATAGTCAAGTATAGACATGACAGATTTGTAGTTGGGGTCAAATGACTGATGCTGGGGGAAATGAAGCTGATTTTTTAGGTGCAGTTATTCTGGTAACATGAGTTGTTAATCTGGCTTCACCCCAGATGCAATTGCTCGGACAGACAAGTTTGTTTCTTCAGAGTAGCAGAAGTCCACACTATCTGGCAGATAGGACATGACTGCACAGAGGGTCTCAGGTTCCTTGTGTCCATCAGGTTAGAGTCCCAGGGCTACTCAGGCCGAGCCCAGAGCATCTTGGAAGAGACTGTTCCTCTAGTCAAAGACCGTCCTTCATGGGAATGTTTTGGTTTTGGTCACACCCCATAGACTGGCCTACCACACCAGGCTCTGCCTCACTGCTCGGCAATATAACCCATCCTAAAACCACAAGGCTCTCAGGATCAATATGACTGTCAGAGGAGATGGTGTGACCATCCAGCAAGGCAAAGCAGAAGTAGACCTGGCCCAGGATCTGCATGCCCCTTGTACATCCAGCCCTTCTGCTTCCAGAAAGTCTGCTGGGCCTCACAAGGACCAATCCTAAGTTTTACAAAAACTAAAAAATAAACCATAACTTGATTTCTGGACATTAAAAAAATAATATTATTTTTCATTGACTGTTTTAATAGTTTTTTTAATTATCTAAAAAGAATACAATAATAATTACAGCCATGGTGTAATCTCAGTACTTGGGAGGTAAAAGTAAAAGGATCAAGGTTAGCCTCAGTTTCATTGTGTGTTTGAGATCAGCCTGAGCTACAGAAGACTCTTTCAAAAGAGAAAGAAACACAATGCATTAATGACAACTAAGTATGTTGTTTGAGTCTCCTTTACATTAAATTCATTTTAACTAGATCTGGGGAGATGACTCAGTGGTTAAGAGCACTTGCTGCTCTTCCAGAGGACCAGAGTTCATATCCCAGCACCCACATGGCAGCTTAAAACCATCTTTAACTCCAGTTCCAAGGAATCTGAGGTTCACTTCCAGCCTCTGTGGGCACCAGGCACACATGTTATACATATGTATACATACAGGCAAAGCAACCATACACATGACATAAAAATTAATATGTCAGATGGCGTATTTCAACACATTACAATTGTGTACTATTGACAGGTTCGATGTATCTGTTTACATGACAGGCTTTTGTTGGCCTTTTGAAATGTGCAGTGAATCCCTGGCATGTAATCGCCCAATGTGTGATAGGGCATCTGAGCTCTTATCCAACTGTAACAACGCACTCAAGGGCCAGCTTTTCTCCTCCCCTCTCTCTCCTCCTGTTGACGGTCTCTGGTAACCACCATCCACTCTCAGCTTCTATAATAAGGTTTATGAGGAGGATCAAGTGAGATCAAGTTTATGAGTAAGATCAGTTTATCCTGTCTCTGACTTCCTCTGCTTAACAGAATGTCCTTTGATTCAATTCACGTTGTCACAAGTGATAGTATTTTTAACCCTTCTGTAGCTAGATACTGTTCCACTGTGCACCATACCGCATTTCTTCAGCAGTTCATCACTTAGTAAGCAGTTGGTGATTTCTGTTTCTTGGCTGTTCCAGGTGACATAAGGTACAGGTGCCTTCTCCACGTGCTGACTTTATTCCTTTGGAATGTGCTCAGGAGTGGGGTTTCTAAGTCCTACAATCCAATTTTCAGTGTTTGGAGGAACCTGCATACGGCCTCTGTGACAGCTGTCCTGGTGTCCCATAAGCACTGCACACTGGTTCCCTTTTCTGCCTCCTCGCCAGTGCTTGCTGCTGGCGGTCGATGGAGAGCTACTAGTCTTACAGGTGTAAGGTGGTGTGTCATGGTGATTTCAGCTAGTCACACTAAGCACTTCTCATGTACTTGTTGGCTAAGATTTGGGTCTCTTCCTTTGAGAAGTCCCTGTCCAGATATATTGCCTATTATTGTATAACTGTGTTTCACTATTATATCCTCATGCATGTGTAGTGTGTTTCTCTTACTTACCCCATGACCCTCTCTCCTCATACTTCTGCTGATGCCTTTCTTCCTTCCAACAAGACCTTCCTCTACTTTCATGCATTTCTCTGGCCCATTGACTGGGGTTCTTACAGGATCATGAGTGAAAGGTTACTTACAGGAGTAGGAGCAGGCTACCCAGGGCTACCCACAGCAGAAAATTCCCCCTGCCAACATCCATTAACATCACCTACACATCATCAGGAAAGGGTGGGGCTTCATGAGTCTCACCTTCCGTGACAGAACGTTGCCAGGCTAGGAGCTCAGGAGTATAACAGCGATGGCATTCCTGGAAGACAGCACTCCACAGCGCTCCTCCTCCTATGCTTTGTACTTGGTTTCCAGTTCCTCTTCTGCCATGTCCCTTGTTCCATTGAATGGGCAATATAGGTGTCCTATTGGGATAAGCACTCGATAGTCACTTATTGAGAACACCACCTTCCACTTCCACAAAAAGAAGCTTCTCTGGCCAAAATTGCCAGCAGCACTCACCTGTGGGCATAAACACAAATATTGAGAAGGCAGATAACAGGCACACCAGGTCGGTTCAGCAACACAACAGCAGCAGCTTCCCCACTAGGGTTCATGACCTCCCCACCACTATCTTTTGTCCAGGTGTGTATTAGCTGCAGTGGAGCGGAGATCAAATCCAGTCAGAAAACATTCTGATATCTCCGTAACAGTAAAGACACATCTTGCCTGGGATGTCAAAAGCATATATAACACACAGGGCACTCAGACTGTAACAATGCTCTCCCAGTGCCCAGCATAGACTCCTCCATCACTATGAAAGCTAACCAGCAGGGGCGAAGCTTCGGCTCAATTCCAGTTTGGCTTTCTCATGTCCTACAACCAAAATGGGCAGCATCTTCAGCAATAAGGCTTTGCCATCTACTTCCAGGATATTGCCAGTTTTAGCTGAGATGGTTGAGGGTTTATTGCTTTTGTTGGCTGTTGGGTTTTTAAGAGTTCCTCGGATGGTCTAGATATCATTCCTTATAAAGGATATTCTTTGCAAATATTTCCTTCTGTCTTGTAGGCTGCCTTTTCACTCTGTTGATTGCTGACTTCATTGCTCAAAGAATATAGAACCCTTACTCCTCACCGTCTGACATATTCCTGCGTTCTGTCAAGCGTCTTCCCACTTTCCATTGTTTCAATTCCTCTCTAATAGCGAGGTTGCTGTTTGTAACTATTAAAACACCAGGGCCTAACTCCCCTGCTCATGTGAGACACCCAGTTTTCCAAGCACCGCTTATTGGAAAGACCCCGTTCACAGCTCATATTCTCAGCATCTTTACCGACAATCAGCTGGCTGCAGGGGCGTGGTTCACTCCTAGGCTCTCTGTTCTGCTCCGTGGGTCTGTGTATCTGTATTTGCGTTTAACTGTGCTATTTAGATCACTCCAGATTTATGGGATGTTTACTTATTAAAATAGCCCTGTGTATTCAATAATGTTCAGAGAATGTAGGCACTGGTCCTTCACTGTTCCTGGCTTCATATAAGGTTGCCACCAGGATGTGTAGCCTGAGGAATGGTCACACCTCCCCCTTTTTAATCCTCCTTGGAGATAACCTCACATACCCATATCCAGTCAAGTAGACAATATTAAGCACCATGCACCTGATGGAAAATGTACTCACAAAATTGTGATTTAATTGGTCCTATTCAACCTAGATCTGGTGTTTTTGAAAATGTCTCTGAAGGATGACATATAGAAAGAAATCTGGAAATTTCTCTATTCAATCACTTCTAGGGCTGTCTCCCATCATGATGGTCTATGAATCTGTGAATTGGGACAACCTTAAGTATCAGCTCTATTTTTTTTGTTGTTGTTGCTTTTTGTTTTTTTGAGACAGGATTTCTCTGTAGCTTTGGAGCCTGACCTGGAACTAGCTCTTGTAGACCAGACTGGGCCCAAACTCACAGAGATCCACCTGTCTCTGCCTCCCAAGTGCTGGGATTAAAGGCGTGTGCCACCACCACACAGCAATCAGCTCTATTCTTAGCTCTCAAAGGAAGACCACTCCAAAGCCAGCCTGATGACCCATCTCTTCATCCTGCAATCATTTCAGTCAGAACAGACTCCTTTCTGCCTGTTCTAAATTTCTGCAGAAGCAACTTAAGCCACGGAAAAAAGAGAGCATCTAGCTGGGATTATGTTTGTTGAACCCATGGCCCGGCCTTCCGTCACCATCTAGCTGGGATTATGTTTGTTGAACCCATGGCCTGGCCTTCCGTCACCATCTAGCTGGGATTATGTTTGTTGAACTCATGGCCTGGCCTTCCGTCACCATCTAGCTGGGATTATGTTTGTTGAACTCATGGCTTGACCTTCCGTCACCAGCTTCTGCCAGTTTCCACTCCTCTGACCTCATAGCAAATCCTTACCTAACACGTCTCTTGTCAAGGCTTGAGGATAAACAAGGCATGCAGGTGTCCAGCAGCTGTACTGCCCAAAGTGTGTCTCCTGTTTCTACCAAAGTTGTTCTAGATCTGTGTCCTGGGACATCTTGCAGATACTGTCTGCAGCACTTCAGAGGTCCGTTGCTTTCTTGATGCCCTTCCAAGAATTTCCCCTGTGAGTTTTCTCTTTCATTTATATGTGCATTTAAACTGACAGATTTCAGCAAAATGAATCATGAGGAGCATGTCACAAAACGAATTCTGTATAGATGCTCAAGGTTCAACTAAAACTTAAAAAAAATAGTATGCCATTCACAAATTAATTCTCATTCTGAACATTTTAGTTTGGTGCTCTGTTGGAGGAGAGCCTGCTTGTTCATCCGGGCCACCCAGCTAGCTTAGCCCCAAAATAACCACACAGAAACTGTATTAATTAAATCACTGCTTAGCCCATTAGCTCTCACTTCTTATTGGCTAACTCTTACATCTTAGTTTAATCCATCTCCATTAATCTGTGCATCACCACGAGGTTGTGGCCTAGCAGCATGTGCATGTCTGACTCTGGTGGCGGCTCCATAGCATCTCCATGACTCTGCCTTCTTCCTCCCAGAATCCAGTTCCCCAAGTTCTGTCCTATCAACAGGTCAAGGCAGTTTCTTTATTCATTAACAAATAAGAGCAACACACAAACAGAAGGGACTCCCACACCAGTGCTCTTTGTAGTTCTACTGAGAGTCTGTGATAATGAATGACATGAGCCAGAACTTGGTTCATTTTTACAAACTAGGTATCCCTTTAGCTCTCAACACAAACTCCAAGGACACATTTGTTCTTTGTGTATGTATAGATAGTGTGCAACATTCTGTTGTCCCATGATGCCCATTAGTGTGCAGATGAAAATAGAAAAACTTTGTCTGTACAGGACTGTGTTGACCCAGCCCCAACTTACGTGTGACAGCAGCAATGGGGAAGCAGAAAATCCAAGAGTCACCGATGCATGCATGTATAGTGCTTGTTGCCTGTGGTTAACACGAGTCAGCTGTGCAGCGCTGATATCCAGGAACCCCGTCATAGTTGGCACTTGGGGTTCTTTCACAAATCAAGAGCTTTTGCCATAAACCCACTAAACCACAAGGACTCCCAAGGGACATTTCTAACATGCCTTGAATTATAATGCATGCCATTCATCCCCCTGGCACTATTGACATCTAATTATATAATATTAAATGAGCCCACACAATCTCAGAAAGGAAAAAAAACCCTGCATGTCATATATATATATATATCAACTGCCATGTGGGTACAGTATTGCATCGGAAAAGAGAACAAGAAAAGCTAAGTATAAGGGAATAAGGAAGGACTGAATGCAGGCAATGGACTTGAGTTTACATATAAAGCAAAATATTTCTCTAATTATGACTCTGTAATAGATTTTGGGGGTTGGTGATGGATAAGTGCTTAAAACATATTCAATACTGAAAGTATAAAATTTAATGTGAAGCTCCACAGCTTCCATTCCAAATGTCTGTTCTAACTGTCTAGAAGTTCACTGAGTTATACAGGCTTTATGTCTGGCTAACTTTGGTGTGGGATGTTTTTATTTAAAGCTTTTTTATAATGAAGTTTATTAAAAAATCAAGATGAAATAAAAACCCATACATAGATGAGTAATATATATTCAGAGAGTTAGTAGCATTTTAATAATGTAACTATGTAAAATAACTTCAGGAGCTGGTGAGGTATCTCAGCCAGTAAAGGCACTTATTGCTAAACTTAGCTACCTGAGTTCAAAGCCCAGGACCCACAAGACAAGAAGAAAGGACTGTCCCCTGTAAGTTATCCTCAGACCTCCTTATGGGAGCTGTGACACATCATGGGCACGCACACATGTGCGAGAGAGAGAGAGAGAGAGAGAGAGAGAGAGAGAGAGAGAGAGAGAGAGAGAAAATTTTTAAAAAGAAAGAAAAAAAAGAGGTGGCATTGGGTATATGTATAGCAAAATCAGTACAGACTTAAGTCACAGGTACTGAATGCTTCTGGAGATGCTTTGATAATAGCAAATGAAGATGTCACACCAAAAGGCATTCGAAAAAGGAAATAATCTAGCTAATCTATAAATTGTTTTCCTCAAAGAAGGAAACAACACATATATTTAAAAATATTATTTCCCATGGACTAATCTGAAACCCCCAAGAGCACTGTGAATGGGGACCAGAGGGATGGGAACTAGCCTGCAAGGTGTCAAGGGCACAAGAGGCAGAGTAGAAAAGTTGCCCACAGCAAGGGTAGGAGGAGCAGAGGCCACATCCTGTCCCTTGGGCCTGAGGACTGTGGCTCTACTCTTGTTTGGGTGGAAAACTGCACCAAACCATAAACAGGGAAGGGATGTCTTTGAGAAAGAAGCTTGTATGCAGGGGTGCATGAGAGGAAGCTGAGGGAGTCAAACGGGAAGCTGGGAAACTGAGGAAGGAGCTACAGCAGGTTTGGCTGTTGATATGGAAACCAGGATGAGCAGTGGTTGGATTGTTTCTGTTTGGGGCGTTGTTCTATGATGACCTCCTGTAGGATGGAGGGAGAGAACAAGCATCACCTAGGGGTTCCACTGAGCAGACTGAGTACTGTTGCTGAGCTGGGGGCAGAAGAGGTGTAGCATGGGAGATTGGGAGTTGGACTTTAGATAACTAAACTGTAGCAGGATCCCAAGGTCCATTGGATATTAAATTCGGGGTCTCTGAAGAGAAGTCAAATGCTGAAGTTAGAATCTAAACTTTTTACTTTCCACTGAAATTCACTCAACTTAAGAATAAACGAATTTCTGGCTTCAAGCAAAGGAACTGTCCATGTTCATTTGAGGAAAATTGAGGACAGATCGCTGTTCAGTCTTCAGTGTGCTCAAGGCTCAAGCTGATTGTTTTGAGGATGACTAGTAGCGTCAGCTCTGGATATCCGAGTTAAATGGTGAACCCAAATAAAAATTCAATTTTTTGAATTCTTAATGTCTTGGTTTCTCTTATTTAAAATTGTGTTTAGTCACCCTATCTTGGTGAAATAGGAAGAAAAATATAGGTGAGGGGGAGGCTTTATCTACATTAAATAACAAAAGTGGCTGTCACTAAGAGACCAGATGCTTTAAAGATTTTCTAAAAACATTATAAAATAATATTGAAAGAAGAGATGACTTTCTTCATTAAAAATCTAGATAAAACACTTCAAAGTTCTCATCTGATATATGGCTTTTCTGGTTGTATCTTTAGAGTCTTTTAAGTATGGGATCATTTATTCTGAAAGTCACAGATAAAGGAAACACCACCAGAATAACAGCTGATTTCTCAATAAACAGCCAAAAGAAATTGCATCCCATAAACCAGCCCTAAAGAAAGTATTTTGATGTCTTCCTTTCTTATCTGTATCACTTCTATTTCTTTCTCTTGTCTTATTGCTCTAACTAAGACTTTAAGCACTGTATTGGATAAACGAGGTGAGACTGGGCACTTGTTTCTCATGCCTGATTTTAAAATATATAATTTTGCTTTTCCATATTTAGTATAAAATCGACTAAGGGTTTTTTTTTGCATTTACGTACAGCCTTTATTATGGTGTGATATGTTTCTTCTTTTCCTGGTTTCTACAGAGTTTTATTGGGAATAGATGTCTAACTTTGTTGAAAGCCTTTTCTGAATCTATTGAGATGATCCTGTGAGTTCTGGTCTTTATGTGTTTATGACCCTCATTTATGTGCTGCAAAACCTTTCTTGAACTGTGTGTTTAGAGCTAACTTTGCATTTCTGGAATAAAACAACTTGGTTTGCCATGGTATGTGATAGTCTTAAGATATTCTTGATTATGATGTGTAAGAAAGTAACTAAGAAATTGACTTTGTAATTTTTTACACACTTTACCTGCTATGCTTATTTTTCTTCTCATATTTTATTTAGGTTTGATTTCTGTGATATAATGTTTTAGGCTATTTAAGTTGTAAAGAGCTTTCTTTCTTCTTCAACGATGGCAGATAGTTTTGCTGGGTATATTAGTCTAGGTTGACCATCATGATTTTAGGATTTGGAATGCAATGCTCCAGGCTCTTCTGGCTTTCAAAATTTCCCTTAAGAAATTAGCTGGTATTCTGATGGGATCCCCCTTAGGGGTTACTTGTGTTTTCTTTCATGCACTTTCAATATACTTTTCTTTTTATGTATACTTTGCTTTTGAACTGTGATGAGCCAAGGGGATTTTCTTCTCTGGCCTTATATGATGGATGTTCCATGTGCTTCTTGTATTTGCATGTGTGTGTCTTTCCTTAGTCTGGCGAGGTTTTCTTCTATGATGTTGTTGAAGATCTGGTCTATGCCATGAACTTGGGATTCTTCTCCCTCAGCTATGCCTATAATTCAAAGATTTGGTTTTCTTATGGTGTGCTGCATTTCCTGTGTGTTCCTTTCCTGTATTTGTAAAAAGAAAAATTATTGTTCCTTGCTTATTTGGTCTAGATCCTTTACTTTATCTTCAACACCTCCCAGTCTATTGTTATCCTCTGCCTGACTCATTCTACTTGTAAGGCTTTCTGTTAAGATTTTAGTTGAACTATTGGGTTTTTTAGTTCCATCTTTATCATGGATTGATCATCTTTAATGTTTCTATCTCCTTCTTGAATTCTATTCATTCTAGATTGTCTTCCTCATTCCCATCAGTCTTCTGCTTGTGCTTTTCCTGGGTATCACTTGGGCATATATTCTCCTTAGCCTCTTTCTCTTTAATTTCATTGAGCTGTTGCATTGTGTCTTTTATAAACTCTTTGAAAGTTTTGATGAAGCTTGTGAGTATTCATTTAAATTCTGTGTCCTGTAGTTCATCTAGGTTATTCTAACTAGCAATTATTTCTACAGGATGGGTAGGGTTTGAGGGAAGATACTGGCTTTATCTTTCATATTGCTGGCATTCTTCCAATGAGATAAGAGCATGTGGACTCCCTCTGTTAGTTTCTGAGTTTGTTATGAATGAAGCAGGTTGAGAAAGAAGAGAATATGTAGGGGAGGGTTGGGCCTAGAGGTTGGCCATAGTTGTTCCTATGATTATCAAGAATTCTGGCCTATAGTTTTCTTTTTTCGATGTGCCTTATCCATTTTGAGGAGTGTTAGTATTAGATCTCCCTTAGTGGCTGGGTAGAATTCAGCAGTGACTCCTTCTCACCCTGGACTTTTTTGTTTATAGACTATTCATTGTCTCTTTGATTCCTTGCTTGTTATGAATTTGTTTAAGTTGTTTATAACTTCTCAATTTAAATTTGTCAGTTCATATAGTCCAGGAATTTATTCATTTCTTACAGGTTTGGGGGAATATGTTTTCAAAAATATTTCTTCATGGTCCTCTGAACTTCATTAGAACCTGTTGTAACATGTTACTCCTCATCTCTAGTTTTATTAATTAGGTCTCTTCTCTCTGTTTTGACTGGTTTATCTGCTAGGTGTTTGTCAATCTTATTTATCACATCAAAGAATAAGCTTTTTGTTTCATTTGTTCTTTTATTAGTTTTTTGTCTGTGTTTCATTAATTTCTACCTTGGTCTTTATTATTTCTTGTTGTAAACTCTCCTAGGGTTTGGCTTGCTCTTGTCTTGGGTTATTTAGTTAAGATTGGTCTGATTTTTAAATGTAAGTGCTCACAGCTATGAACTTGCTTGCCTCTTAGAATCACGTTGGTTATCCTAATGATTCTAACAAAATGAGCAGTTTCTCTCACTACTAAATTCTGTCTTTAGTCCACTATGGTGTGATGAGGTACAAGAACTTGTTCTGATTTTTTTTTATTTATTGAGACTTGCTTTGTGTCCTAGAATATGACCTATTTTAGAAAAGCTTCCTTGGGCTTCTGAGAGAAATGTGTAATCCATATCATTTGAATGAAACAATCTGTAGCACCCATTCTGCCCCTTCGCATCAGAGGTTCCGTGGATGGCTATGTGAGATATGATGGGTTCATTTCTGGCTTTCCTCGGTTCACCTGTAGCTCTCATGACGTCTATTCTCTCCTGTACTCCCCTGACTGAGGCTGAGGCTGAGGCATATGCCTTCTTCCTCTGGGCATAGTGTTCCTATAAGTCTCCTCTGCAGTGCTGACTTAAGTGATCCTGAGCTACCTTGGTTCATCTTGAATCAACCCCATTTCTTTGCTAAGTTTAAAATGTGAGCTTTTTATGGGCATGGATCTCTTGGTAAACAGTTGCTTTCTTTCTCAGCTCAGAATATATCAGTCCTGGCTTTCTAGACTTTTAGACTTGTGGGTAAGAGATCGGGCATTATTCTGATATGGTTTTTACTTATAGGTGAGTTGGCACTTTCCCTTACTGATGTTAGTATCAAGTCTTCGCTCGCTCCGTGTTCCTGGTGTTTTGACTGTAATGTGTCAGGAGAGCTCCTTCTCCTGTCATGTCTACTTAGAATTCTAAATACCTCTAGCATTTGAGTATCTTTCTCTAAATTTGGAATTCATTTCCTTCTGTGACATTATTGAATGGGTTCTCTCTGCCTTTATCTTTTGTGCCAGCTCTTTCTTCTACCCCAAGAATCTTTTGACTTGGTCTATTGAGTACATTCCAGGGTTCTTGGAAGGTGTAGTCATAGGGGTACTTTCCACTCTATTTTTTAATTGTTTCTTGGAATTATTCACTTATAACATTAATATTTGGGTTTTTTTTTCTTTTGCTGTTGGCTTCCTCTCCAGGTCTGTCTTGACCCCTCTGATCACTCTTACTATCTGAAATGCTAGTGTGGCATTTTATCCATTTCAGTATCTTTGAATTCAGCCATTGAGTTGGGTCTTTTCTAGGAGTCATGCTGCCTTGCTTCCAGTTTCCCTCCTCACCCCTCCCAGGGAGCCACAATAAAATGGCTCCCTCTTTCCACGCCATTGCCCTTCTGTCTCTGTACATGTTATACCATTTCAGTCAGTTCTTTTGTGGATTTCCTAAGCCCTTCCTCTCTTTCCTCATGTCCATTTCAAATAGACATGAACCCCAAATAGCCAAGCCTGCAAAGTGAGTCTTTTCCTGACCGAATCTTTACCAGACCCTAAAACGAGAAGCTTCTAGCCAACATCTTCTGAAACACATGCTCAACCCTCGCATCTCTTTTTGAAGATTTAGGTAATCCTTAATTTAAATCTTCTTTAATCCCTCCAATATCTGGTGAGTTGATAGATTCTGGAAGGTTTGCTGTATGGGAATGGAACATGTTTATGGTTTATCTTCACTTAGTTCAAGTGTGGAGCTACAATTATCCCTGCAAACAGCCTTTTCATTAGTCGGATGGCACAGCAGCCCGGCATGGATACAACTGACCTTTACATTTCTCCTGAGTCAGCAATGTTCCTCAGCCTCTCAGCAGCCTAAAAAAACAAATCATAAGCTCTGTCTCCGAGAGAGAAAAGAAAAAGCAGCTAAAGCTCCTTGCCCCCACAGCACTTGAGCGGGGCTGCCTGTGCTCTCCAGTTAGAAGTCGCTGTTGGAGTTCCCACTGGTGGAGTGTCCCTGAGGACATTCAGAGCGTGAAAGGTCAGCTCTTCATAAAAGATGAACAGCAGCACCCAACTCTCCATCTAATTCTTCACAGAGTCTAAAGGGGGAATAGACATTTGGAAACAAGGAAATTTTAACTGATTTGGCTGAGAGCTCTGCCTAGGAGATCTCAGACAACCAGATCGTCAGATCTCGAACCCAGAATGCTTTCCAGTTCCCCAGGCAGATCCCCCCGAGTGACAGAGACCCTTCAGGTCAGGAACTGTCTTTTTCAGCTTAATATTCCAAAAACACATCACATACCTAGAGTCTAGGGTTTCATACATATTAAATTTGAGATATGTAATCTATTCACTGTCTCTAGATTTGAAGTAGTATTTTAAGGGCCCAAATGGCCAATAAAATATACTTTTTTCTTTTAGTGTGTGTGTGTGTGTGTGTGTGTGTCTGTCTGTCTGTCTGTCTGTCAGTAGTGATCAAATTCAGGACCTGGTGCATGCCAGCCAAGCACTATACAGCTGGGAGTCATCCCCACCTGTTTAAATGCATCACTGCCTCCAGATTCTTAGACGCAATTAAAGGGAGGCGGAGTCCCCTATAAGAACAGTAAATGAGGTCCCAGGCCCTAGATGTCCTCCCACCTTGTTTTTAGGGATTCATCAGAGGATGATGGAGAGGAAACCTAGAGTCGAGCAGATTTCTGCACAGGTCTCAGTTCTGTGCTGATGAGCCGCTGTCTGTGGGCGAGGCATCTCATCTCTGCGGTGCCTGATTGGTAGAAATGGGGGCTGTGCATCTAAGTCCATTTGAGGAGTTCAATGAAAAGACGTTAAGAAATGTATCTCTGTTGGTTCAGGAAGCCATTTCTCCACGAGAGCTTGTGAGTATCTCTCCGGCCTGCATCTCCTGCAAAGAGGGACCTGGCGAGAGCAAACACAAGCTGCAGTTTGTCTCCCACCCATCCAACAGCACATGACCTCAGTTCTATGGAGCGCTCTCGCTGAAGCCACAGCTTAGTCCTGTGTGCAGTTGCTGGCTCAACAGAAGCAGCTGAGGGAGGAAAACAGCAGGGACGCATTGTCTCACAGTCAGAAAGCATCGTTGTTTGTTGCCTCTTCCTGCTCTGTAGCCTGAGGCATTCCTTAGCTCGTGACAGCATCACTTGTTTCTGCAACCCTTTCCACAAAGCCTTCTTCCTTCCGTAATCTCTACCCATCTTCACAGAGCCTCTCCTCTCTGTGTCTAAATGGCCTTTGACCTATAAGGACACCAATCAGACTGGACCCAAAGAGACTCATCTGAACTTGATTATACCTCCCAAGCCTTTCTGTCCGGTAAGATCATTGCATTAGTTGTTTTTCTTCCTGCTGTGCAAAAATATCTGATAAAAGCAACTAAAGGATGGAAAGGCTCCTTTGGGCTCACACTTTAAAAGTTCGGTCCATCGTGGTGGCATAGCCACAGCCCAAGGAAGACGCTCACACTCATAGTGAAGAAGCAGGGAGATGAAGATGGATGCTCGGCTGCTTTCTCCTTTGCATCCGGTCTGGGATTCTGGTCCATAGACTGGAACCAATTCCATTCAGAGCAAGTCTCAATGCATAAGAAAACCTTTCTAGAAATACCCTTGCAGGTACAGCCTTCTCCTGGATGATTTTGGCTTTCAGGAGAGTATTTGTGTCATTAGTCAGGATAGACAGTTCTCCGTAACAGAATCTTTTCCACATCTGCAGGTCTCAGGCTGGGAGAGCTTTGTTTTTTTTTGGGGGGGGGGGGAGAGCTTTTTATCAGAGCCTCCCCGCATGGCTCTCCGTCTTGCAGAGCAGATCCACGACAATGAGGGGAAGACAAGGACCTCAGCCTCCCAGCACTGAGGAAGCATTCTTAAATGTTCAGCGCAATCTCATGCTCTCGTGTTCTGCTTTCACGGGGTTCTCGGCAATTCTTACAGGGGATGTCCAGGTGCAGTTACAGTGAGAAAATCACCGATGCTGGTCCTTCCAGGAAGATCTGAATGTAACTGAAGGGAGTTACAGGTCACCCTGCTCTTGGGTGGTCCAAATCTGGTCTATGAGAAGCATGTTCTTAACCATTCTCTTTGCAGGGATGTAGCCAGTGGTCTCTTTGACCTCAGCCCTTCTGTAAGGATGCTAAGTAGAATACTGGAAAGCTATGTACTAATAGGTGGAGATATATAGAGATAGAAATGATAGATATAGATATAGATAATATAGGTATAGGTACAGATATATATATATATATATATATATTGCGTGACTAAGTAAGTACATAGACAGAGAAAGAGATTTTCAGTACATCTCTTGCATACAAAACCAGTCACCTCTTGTTCCATTGTTTTTCCTCCCATTCCTTTAGCTCTTCCCTCAGAAATGAAAGCTCCTTTTCAGTATTCTGCCTTAGTTTCCTTCTTGATAGAAAAGAGATTGAGCACAAGATGCAAGATGGGTAGCCTTGTACCTCTAAATCGAATGAATTTGGTTTGTCTCAGCAAATTAAGTGGCAAGAGGCCAAGTGAAGGGCTGCATCCTGCTTCTCCAACCAAGATGTTTGCCAAGCGGTGGCCTTGGCTGATCTTACAGCCAAGGACAAGTTTGGCAAGTCAGGGCTGGGTGAAGTGAAAGAAAGCTACGCTGGAGGAAAGAAGCAAGTGTGGGAGCTCGATGTGGGTCCAGCCCTGTCCCATGCTAGCACCTAGTGCCCTAGACAAGTTGTTTATAAAGGTCAATAAGTCAATATACATGAAAAGCCTTTAAATACGCATGCTCAGAACTGGCCGCACTGCTGCTTTGGAAGAGGCAGGCAGTTTGTTGCCAATTGATTTTTCTCACCTAAAATAACTAAATCCCAGTCTCGCCCTCTCCTCCATTTCCATTGCACTACAGGTGTGGTCCTATTTACTACAAGAGCCCCCTGCTTCCCACAGCTCATCCCCAGGCGAAGTGGCTGGGACCAGATTCTCCCAAGGCCTTTTGCTCCATGTCACCATAGACAAATGCTATAGATAATAAGCAGAAAACGCAGACATGTTAGTTATTATGCCTCCCACTCCTGCTCTTGGCCTCATCTGCAATGCAAATAAAGCAGTTAAAGATTAGACAGACGTTGCTATTTTTCCTTTCACAGAAGAGCATTATCAGAGGGCCTATATAGTCTCAGATTCTTGGCCCCTTTGTTAGGGTCACATATGGATGGGCTCCATCTTATGGATTGGGTCTTAAATCTGATCAAAAAGTGACTGGTTATTTGTCTTCTTTACTTTCTAATGCTGTGGTATGCATGACTAAGGTATGCCATGACTAAGGCAACTTAGTTTAAAATGTGTTTAATTTGGAGGCTTATGATTCCAGATGGGTTAGAATCCATGACCATCACTGCAGGAGACAAGGCAGCAGGTAAACATGGCACTGGAGAGCTCATATCTTAATCTACACGCATGAGGCAAAGAAATAGAATTGGGAAATGTCATGGGCTATTTGAAAACTCAAAGCCCAGCCCAAGTGACACACCTCTTCCAATATGTTATGCCACTGTTGGTTTTTCCTATCCCCTGTGCCCTGTTGGCTTTTCCTATTCCCTGTGCCAGGGCTAAGGCCTCACAAGGAACCTCGTCTTCTCTCTCTTCCTCCTCCTCTCGCTCTCACACCCTCTTCCTGCCTTCCTCTCTAGTTCTCCCCGTTCTTCCTGCTGTCCCTCCCCTCCTCCTTCCCACACTAATGACCGACAGTGATCCTGGGAGCTGTCTCTCAGGCGCACTGCTTCTCCCCATCTCCATCCCTTGCACTCTAGTTTCTGCTGTCGCTCACGTAGAGGATGGGACCAGTTCAAAGTAGTCTCTCTCCAGGGAAGGGACTGCCGCTTCCTCTTTATTCCACCCTTTTCACTTCATTCATAGTAATCTTCCTAAAACACGGATCTAAATAACAATTGCTCCTTAGAACAATCCAAACCCACTCTCCTAACTTTAAAAAGTCCTTTATAATCTTCACCTTCAGCTTCACCCCTGTCTCCTCCCAGGGTGATGTCTACGCGGGCACCGTAATGAACTGTCAGTCCCAGAACAGGTTGGGTTCCTCCCAGCTGGCCGTCTCTGCTCCCAGAATGACTATGGAGCCCTCATCCCAGCTCGGATCCTCTCTTCCCTTCTTGCTGCCCTCGCAGCACCATATTGCTTCTCCTCTGCATCCTGCCCCTTCCCTGCACTGGCCTCTCCTCTGCTTCCAGACCGCACCCTCTCTATATTTTCTTCCTTTGCGTCCCCAGACTGCACCCTTCCTTCATTTCCTCTGTGTCACCACGTTGCACCCTCCCTATACCCTTTTCTCTGTCCCCAAACTCCACCCTCTCAAAACAGGCTCAGCATACCCCCTTCTTCATCAGCACCTGTGATGGAGAACACTTGTCTGCCACGGGGGAAGACTGCCAGTGAAGTTTGCTGAATATGCAAATTCAATATGAACAGATACATAATAAATTACTTGGAAGAAACGCTGCCTGTCATATTTTTAAAATTGCCTCAATCAAGAAAAAATTCAGTTTTCTAAGACATTAGGAAGGCATTCGATTACAGTCTTGTATCTCCTTTTGAACACTCGTGTTTGGCCTTTCAAACTGTGCCCCTAATTACGTGGTCACTCCTGCCCATCCGATCCTGCCCCTGTTTACAATGATGCGGCTGAAATGCATGTGTGGGTCCATCAGCCCCTGCTTGCCTGTGTCTGTCAGGTTCCATGGAATAGACACAGGATACATTTCTTTCCATGCCAATGGAGCCTTCCACCTGGCATTTTATTGGTTCAATCGTCTGCTGTGTTTTGAGACTGGGGATAAAGCAGCCAAGAAGCTAGATTCAGTGTCTAGTACCCTTGGCAGAGAAAATGTTTCTCTAATTCTGTCCAAATTCATCCTCACAGACCAATAAATCAATACACAGGGAGAATGTATGATGATTTGGGCCATCTGGAAAATTTCTGAAGCCTCGGTGGCCATAAAGCGGGGGAGCTAAGACACCTGGCTTCGTATTGTCCAGGCACAGCCAGATGCCAGCTCAAGGTAACGTGGATGTGTCCATGTTACCAGCAGCAGCCCTGGGACAGAGGGCTCTGTCAGAGTTCACAGCCCTGGTGTACAGGAAACCATCCTGAGCTATCACCCAAGCTTCAGAAATCACAGACTGAATCCAGGCTCTGCTTTCACCTCTGAGCTACCAAATAATTGAAGGGAAAAAGAAAGGAAAGAGACTGGGTGACAGCTCAGTCAGCTCACCTTCAGGAAGAAAAGCAGGAGGACCACAGAAGACAGGGCACACTGATGAAGACAGGGCACACTGATGAAGACAGGGCACACTGATGCATCCTGACAATCCCAGCACAGCAGAGGTACAGATGGGCAGATTTCTGAGATTCACTGGCCAGACACTCTAACCTTATAGGTGAGCTCCATCTCTAGTGAGAGACCCTGTCCACAAAACGAGACAATCCCAAGGCACACTTGAGCACACACAGAAAAGGGACCAAAAGGAAGGTCATCAGGGTAACAGTGCATACAACCACACAACCGGTATAGTTTTGTTTGTTTGTTTAGGGACTTTTCTTGACAAAATGACATAGCCAAATTCTTTTTGGTTGGGGATTATTGGATTGGAATTTTGGTTTCCTTTTATTCACTTCTTTTTAAAATAGTATTTTTTTTTTATCCTTTGAAAGTCTCTTATATTTATTCAATGCATCCTGGTCATCCCCATCCACCATTAATGCCTCTCTCAACTCCCCCTAGCATCCCCTTCTCTATCCTAATTTCATGTGCCTTTTTTATTAATAACCCAAGTTTCACTGGTGCTGCCCATATAGGCATGCAGTTATCCACCGCAGCATGACCAACCTTCCTGCAGCCACATATGCAGAGGAGAAAGGCTCTGCCCTTCAGCAGCCAGCAACTGCAAGTAGCTCCTCCTACGGGTGAGAGCTTAGGGACCTATTATTAATAATAGCAACAAATTTAAAATAATGGCTAACCAATTATATATATATGCATATGTAATATATATATATATATATATATGCTCATGAACTGGTGGATTTCCATATCCTTCATGTATCATTAGCTTTGCCTAACTTACTTCCTACCTTTCCCTCCTCTAGACCCCTCATCCCCACTTAAACCTTTACTCGGGGATATCCCCCATCCCTTCTCATGTCACCTACGCTCTACCATCCCCTCTAATTGAAAGTGTCCCTTGGTTGGAAGATCACGGGTTTTCATACGGCTTCCTCGTGCACCCTTCTGCAACACCTCATTTCCTAGTCCTCACCTCCTCCACGCTTCCACCCCCAGCATCTCTCTCTACTCTACTCTCATTTACCTGGAGTTTGCTCTCCTCCCTCCCACAGTGCGGGTTCCTGGCTTCCAAGTGTACTCCAGAGTGAATATACAACACAAAGGAGTTAAAACTAAGATCTGTGTATGAGAAAGGACATTGTATAGCTTTCTTTCTGAGCCCGGGGGCCTCAGTCAATGTGGGTTTTGCAGTTCCATCCATTTACCTGATTGAACGATATCGTTTTTCTTCACAACTGAGTGATATCCCATTTTGTGTACCACATTTTCCCTATCCACACATAAGCTGATGGACATGTAGGGTGAGTCCATTTCCTACCTGTTGTGGATTGGCTGCAGTGACGTGGCTGTGCAAGTGTCTCTGTGGTAGGGTAGAAAGTCTTCCAGGCCTGTGCCCAGGATTGGTGTAGCTGGGCCCCATGGTAGTTCTGTTCTCTAGCTTTTAAAAACTCCCCAAACTGATTTTCTTTATAGCTGCATCAATCTGCCCGCCACCCACACTGAGTAAGGACTTACCCTCCCCTGTATGCTCCCTAACATTTGCCATCAAACTTCTTCACAACCATTCTGACCGTAGTGCAACGGAATGTCGGTGATTTTAACATGCACTTCTCTGACAGCTAAGGATATTGATCAGTTTTTAAATTTTTTCCAGGCCATTTACCTTTCTTCTTTGAGGAACCTATTGCCAAGTTCCATACTTTATTTTCAATTG
>NC_022009.1:64417702-64455135 GCF_000317375.1 Microtus ochrogaster | reverse complement strand
AATGCTGCTATGAATATAGTAGAGCATATACTTTTGTTGTATGATAATTGGCCTGACTTCTTGCACCATGAGAATTCTATTCAGAAAATAGTTGCCTTGGAGCTGGAGGAATGGCTTCACAGTTAAGAACTCTTATTACTCTTGCAGAAGACCCAGGGGTCCTGTTTACCCACATGATAATTCACAACCATCCATAATTGCAATTCCAGGTATCTCACGCCCTCTTCTGGTTTCTGTGGGTACTGCACACACATGGTGCACAGACTTACATGCAGACAAAACCCATGCACTTAAAAAAATCTTTAAAAAAGAAAATATGTCCTTGTACTTATAAGTTAAAACACATTCCCTGCTTTATCCTCTGGCAGTTCCAGAGTCTCTTACACAAGTTCTTAATGCTTTGGAGTTGAATTTGCTCGGGGTGAGAAGTAAGGTTCAGCTGCATTTTCTGCAAGTAAAAATCCAGATCCTCCAATGCCATTTGCTAAAGATACTGCCTTTTCTCCAAATGTATGGGTTTTTTTTTGTCATAACTCATGTTGCCTAGACTTACATCTGAGCCTTCTTTTCTATTCTTCTGACATATGAGTTTGGTTTTAGTCCAGTATCATACACTTTTTAATACTAGTTGTTAAAACTTCAAAAAGAATAAGCAAAAATATCCTACAAAAGGTGGCACCTAAAATCGTGTTAAATATAGAAAGTCTGTATTCTTTATAATCCTTCCAAACAAGTGGTCCCTCTGATGGCCATTCTCTTACAACAGAGCAGTGAGGAGATGTTGGCTTCTCCCTGAAGGTTGGAAGGTGGCTGTGCTGGAGCCCTAGCGCCTCCTCTGAGCCCAGCTTCATACTGCAGTCCAATGAAGTTCGTCATTTCCCTGGCTGCTCACAAATGCCCCATGGGATGACTGTTTCTCCACTTGACAGCACTAGCCACACAGACAGAGTCATCCACTTGTTCAGGGTCAACTACCTACTGTAAAGTTTCACACCTAAGACTAACCTGGTCTAACTTCAGAACTGCCCTTCTTGGTCCCCATTCCTGAAGGGAAGCAATGTCTCTGTGGTGCTATCTTTGCAGGCCCTGGCAACCACAGAGTTACAATTTTTTGGTTACGAGAAGAGTTCCTTTATTAGAACTCTTCTCCCACTGGAGTTACTTTAAATATTATATTAAAAACAACAATAAGGAAAATCAAAAATGCTGGGGGGAAAAAAGGCAAGAAGCTGCTGAGAAATGTCAGTACACTATTGTCTTTTTATGGGCTTTGTCCATTCTGCATACATAATTATATGTATTTATAAAGGCTACTTTAAATAACTAGTTACTGTTGAAAAGCTAAGTATTATCAAATGATTAGTTTCCTCAGAAACGTTCAAAGATTTATTTTCATTTCCACCTCCACATTCTAGGTACCAATTTAAGCATTTTCCAAGCCATATTCCAAAAACCGTGAGCCCATACATACACACATATATGCACACTTGCCACATATATTCATACATGTCAGCATGCACACACGCACACACACATGCACAGTACACATCTGTCTTCTTGCAAACCGTCAACATAGGATGCCTACACAGAAGGAATTCAGAGGCATGAAAATGCTCCCGGGGCTAGGGAAATGGCTCAGTCAGTAAAATGCCTGCCAGGCAAGCAAGAGAACCTTAGTTCAGGTCCTCAGAACAGTGGAAAAGCTGGATGTCACATGCCTATATTCCAAGGTCTATGGAGGCAGAGGCAGGAGGACACTTCGGACTCCCTGGCCAACCAACATTGTAAGCAAGTAAGAAACTCTATCCCCCAAAATACAGTTGAGAGCAACTGAGGAAGACACTGGACATCAATCAGTCTCTGCCCCTACATGCACACACATGTACACACAAGCCCTGCACACACACACATCAAACAGAGAAAGAGACCGGCACACTATGAGGCCATTGAAGAAGACATTATTATGGAACATAATTGAAACAATTAAGCTTTCTTTTAAAAAAAAACATTGAAATAAAAGGTTTACTAGCAATAAAAATAATTGGAAAATTTTGGAAAGTACAAGAAAAGATTATGGGGTAAATTCCTTCTAATCTCATCCCATAAAGGTACCGCTGCTGGCACACTGATCTGCAGGCATTTTCCTGCAGCCTGCACCCGGCAACCCTGGAGAAAGTTACACAACACCATTCGGTGTTTATGATGCCGCTCCTAAACGTGGCTTTAATTGCTACTCAGCAGCCCATTCTGCCGTAATTGCCTTAACCTTGCTCTTAGGCTTTGAATAATTAGATGGAAAACAAAGATTTAAATGGAAAGAAGTGTCTAGAAGAGGAATAGGGTTTTTATAGGAAATTAAGACACCAAACAACATATATCATAGATATTTGAACTCTGAGGTTGTAAAAAAAATTATCACACTGATTTTCTCAGTGACCTAAAATAACAATGAGAACACCAACTTTTTAATATAATATTTAAGTTATGCTTAGAATTTCATATGTTCATATAATGGTTTTGGATCCTATCCACCTCCTTTCCACCCTATAACTCATCAATCCTTTCCCACTAGTTCATGCTGCTGATACACTGATTAGTTGGGGCCATTCACTGGAGCATGGTCTACCTACAAGGGGTCACACCCTTAGAGAACACTGACTCTCAAAGCCCCAGAAGCCATGAGCTCTTCACCATTCCTCAGTTAGGAGCTAGGCTGGTGAGCCTCTGCCTCCATCGTGCTGAAAGGCTGAGTGGCTTGACCATGTGAGTCAGCCACAGTTGTCGCGAGTTCACGAATGAAGCAGCCCTATTATGTTTAGAAGGCATTGTTTCACTCCAGTCCTCTCCAACTTCTGTCTCTTACAATCTTTCTGTCCCCTCTTTCGAGACAGGGCCCTTGGGGGCAGGCTAGTCATGTAGACTGACATCATTCTCATTTAGTAATCAGAACAAATAACCCGATTTTCTATTGTTATCTTCATTTCAAGAATAAGGAAGATGACATCCAGAGAGCCGAAAGCACTTGGCAGACAGTCACACATGGAGTAAGGAGTTGACCCTATGTCTGTCGGAAGGCAATGCTGGTTCTGGTGATATCATTGGAAGTTCCCAACAATAATTTACTTCTAGTGTGCCTTAATAGCTTTTCAAATGTTGTTCATGGTGCTAGACGCCATGACCAAGACAACTTATAGAAGAGTTTATTTGGAGCTTAAAGTTTCAGAGGGTGAGAGTCCGTGACCACCATGGCAAGGAGCATGGCACCTGAGAGGGAGCTGAGAGCTCACATCTTGATCCACAAGCATGAGGCAGAGAGCGCTAGCTGGGAATGAGATGGGCTTTTTGAAACCTCAAAGCGCCCACCCCTACACCCCCACTCCACCCCCCCCCACAGTGACACACCTCCTCCAACAAGACCACACCTCCTAACTCTTTCAATTGGGAACCACGAATAGGAGCCAATGGGGGCCAGTCTCCTTCAAACCACTACTTAGTATAAGCAGATTAACTTGTTACACATCAATTCTGGAAAAAATAGTCTACTGAAAGCCCAGAAGAGCTAAGGAAGTCATCAGTAAATAATAAAATCCCTTGGTCGTGTCTAAAATGCTTAGAATTCAAATACGTTGGAGGTTTTCCTCGACTTTATTAAAAACGGGGTAGGGAGCTGCGTTAATTGCAGCTATTGCAATAAAGTCTGGGCTCTGAGACTGAGTGGAAATTGATGGAGCTAAAAGTATTCTGTAATTAAGTGAAAACTGTGCTCTGCTGCTAATTAGTTGGCTGTGACTTACTTTAAGTGGAAACAGTAAATCCTGCTGAATCTCATTAACGGGAGCCCAGCAGCCCCACCTCACCTAAGTTCTGTTTCCTATGGTTCTGGTTCCTCTGGTGTGGAACGTAGGAAAGGTGACCCAGGCAAAGGCATATGAAAGCCCTCTCTCTACCATTCAGATTATACAATGCTTCAAACCTGAAGGACTCTCCAGTGTCTGGCTTCCTAACATTGTGAAGACTCTGGCCTCTCAAATGCTGGATGGGGTGGGTGATGCCAATCAGCAAAGCATTGTAAGAGTCCCTTAGCAGGCTCTGCTTTTCCACTGCCAACGGATTGAACCCGCGTCTTTGAGAAGCCGTAAAGAAAACAGCCCCCTCATCTTCCCTCCAGACTTCTCAGTATTTGATCATAATAAGGCTAAAGGAACTTGAAGGGAAACCAGTTTATGTGGGAGTTTTGTTGTTTTACTTTACTGAATAGTTATAAGAGCAAAACTTACCACAGAAAATAGAAAGTTTGAAGAAGAACCCCTGCACTCCACTGACCCCTCTGTCCACTGGTGACGTACCAGTGTACTGCCTCGTGTTACGAAGGCACAAAGTCTCAGTGGCTGTTATGTGAGATTCTTGTTGGTGTCTACCAGGAAGACACAATAAAAAGAAATTTTTGTTTCATCCCCCACTTAGCCTCTATACCTGATGGTCATTCACTTCATTTCTAGCATCTCAGACATGCTGTCAGCCCACCTGCTTCCTCCGTGAGGGAAGGTCTCTGCCAGGCAGACCACAGTTCTATGGTGGGAAAGCATGTTCCAGAACTCACAGAGATACAGTAACTTGGAGTAATCACATTTGCTGACCCTTATTCCCTAAATATTTGGGTCCAAAATAAATAGGGTTGTGATGACCATTCAGGCAACTTTGAGGATGAGTTCTCGTGCCAGGCTGCCAGCAGGGTAAAAAGTTACCCTCAGTCAACTTGATGGTGGTTCAGCAGGTCACCAGATTCTAGGTTCTAGAATGGTTTGAGATGTGCAGGTGAAGAGCCTGAACCTCAGCTCCACAGGACACCTCAGCTGCTTCTCCTGTTTGGTCCAAAGAGAACAAATGACTCCCAAGTACCTGGAGAGTGGCAGAGCTGGGCACAAAGTCTCAGTGGCTAATGTAGCGCTAGGGACCAGGATCTTCCCACAGCTAACAGCCACTGGGCCCAAAGTGATCTTCAGAAGTTTAGTTCTGTTTTCCTGCCAGTGGGAATCGGGGTTCCAGCCAGCGTATCTCTCTGTTCCCTTACTCCTGATTCTGAGGTGAAGTCAGTGTGCCAGGAAATTGGCAGGAGGTATACACCAGTGTCCTACAAGCCAGAATCCACAACCCTTCCATCTTTCCTACTCCTGAGAATACCTACAGTATTTTTGACTGGCCCCTAAGTCCTTTGAGAGATACACTCATTTCTCCTTGCTCCGGCCACCTAAAGAACTCTCTTCCTGTTTAATAACATTGAAGCCATCCAGGGCATCTCTCACAGAGAGTTCTGCCTTGGGAGCCCACACTGCCTTTCATGAAGCAAGAGGGTAAACGACCAGGCTTCCCCGACAGGATATGAATAGGAAAGTTAAAAGTATATATTGACATCAGTCACCCTGCCTGACATATAGAAAAGATGAAGATGCAGAGCCAAGCATGAGCCCCCTTCTTAGTACCAGAAAGCAAAGCTTGACACCGTAGGCTTGGATGCCAAGCAGGATTGAAATCTTATGGCTCCCTCACTGGGGCAATAACTCATGCTCACTTTCCTCCTGGCATGGTACTTAGCGTAGGATAAAGTCAATTCTCCTTGTTTGTGCCCAGGTCCCTGCCCAGCCAGCCAAAGACTGCTGCTCTAATTCTTTGTATTCTAAGAGCAACTCAGGTCCAGGGATCCCTTCTTAAAATGTCTGCTACAGTGTTCAGTAGGTCACATTCATTAATGTCTGTTTATGGTATCTTCAACTTGCTGTGGATGTATTTGCTGATGACTCCCTCATAAACTCAGCAACAACTGTGGTGTATGTTTAGCTGATTCATTGGGATAGATGATGTTAGTGGCTATTTTTCTGCTGGAGAAAATCCTAGCTGGGGCTGGGGATGTGGTTCAGTTGGTAGAGCACTTGTCTAGAATGTGCAAAACCTTGGGTTTGATCCCAAGCCCTGCACAAACCCAATGTACTGCACACCTGTAATCCCAGCACTTAGGAGTTGGAAACAGGAGGATCAAAACTTCAAAGTCATCCTCAGTTACACAGAGAGTTATGGCCAGTCCAGAGCACATGAGACCCTGTTTCAAAAAAATGAAAAGTCAAGGCTGATCCACGTTGACAAATGGGGTGCCCTGCAGAGGATCCACCTGCTGCTGGGTGTCACCTACTGAAATCCTCCTCCTTCTCCTATTTTATCTATGAGTCAAATGTATCTCTAAGAACAAACCAGGCAAACACAGTGTGATTTTCATGTACCCTCTTGGTTTCTCCTGTCTCTTAGTCAGATACAGAGTTCTGGGATAAGATGCAAGCAGAGTGGGAAGAAATGGCCCGGAGGAACTGGATATCGGAGAACCAAGAAGCCCAGAACCAAGTAACCGTGTCCGCCAGTGAGAAGGTAAATCAGACTGCCCTCACATGCTGGTGAGTGTCTTCATACTCATCAGATCCCATGTTCTGGACCAGTCCGTAAGTATTTGTGAAAAATCTAAGAATGAAAGGCAGTTTGATGTCAATCTGACCTAGAAGAAACTGTAATCGATGGAAAACAGGTAGCTCTGATGTGTGAGGGTAGCTGGCCTGAAATGAAATGTCCCTGTTTATTACTGCCCCACAGTTTGTAACCTACCTACCCCAAATCGGCAAGGGCTCATCACCAGTCACCGGTCCTGGTCGTATAAAACCTAGGAGGTGATTCCGAGACTTTAGGCTGCATCTCCTGGAGTTACCACACTGTCAGAAAAGACTCTCAGTGGGAAAAACAAAAAACAAAAACAAAAACAAAAAAACAAAAAACACTCTTCACACAACCAGGTCAAGCCCAAAGGGTTATGCAATGATACTCTACTGTGAAGAGCCCCGGAAAACACGAAAGTGCAGTGAACCACTAGCCAGATTGCCCATTAAGTCCCAGCGGCTTTGAGATCTCTGCCTTTAAAATCACTTAGTGAGAGGAAGACTCTAGAATTACTACAAGTATCCTGAAAGACAGAGAAATGGATCTTTCTTCAACAGAAAAAAAAAATCACATCCATGTACACATATGTATATCTACAGACACATGTACATATACACACGTTTATGGATAAAAGTTTACCTCATGGTTTAGAGATCTGGAATAAGTCTCAATAGTATTCAGTCCTGAGTAATTTTCAGGATATTTTGCTCAGTGCAGCAAATCCTATGTAGCATGTACTCTGCAGTAGGTGGAGGATGTGATGGTCAGTATGGTGTAGGGGACTTCCATAGCCATTCAAATGTCTCTCTCTTCCTCTCAGTGGTCTCTGTCCCTCAAGAGGTCGAGTAATCTTAAAACTTAATTATTTTTTTAAGTAACTGCCTTTCCTACAAAGTGAATATCCGGTCTGGGTAAGGCAGGGAGATCACCAGACCCCAGGCTGTCCCCCACACAGCTGAGGCCTGACTCAGGTCATGGCGGTATGTGCCAGCAGACCCTCGGCTGTTGACACAGTGCCTCACCTGTCTACGCACCCATGGGAAATGAAAGCCTCCACCCCCGTTCTATCTAGACCATAGTAACTTCATAACTAGGTGTGTTTGTATCCGTCAAAGCAAAAGGATTTTCTGAACCTTTGTGCCAGGGAGCCAGCTACAAATAATATTCTCAAATATTACAGGAGGTAGTTTAGCCCCAGAGCAGACCAGCTGCATCCATATGGTCTAAAACATTGTCTGTGGTCTTTGTCTAATGTGTCCCTTCTCGAAGTCTAGCATAAGATAAGAAGTAAGTGCAAAACAATCCTGAAGCCTGGAGTTTTCACTGTAGTTTTATTTTTAAAAGTAAATAAATAAGCTAGGCAGTGGTGGCACACGCCTTTAATCCCAGCACTCTGGAAGTAAAGGCAGGTAGATCTCTGTGAATTCGAGGCCAGCCTGGTCTATAAGCCTGGTCTAGTTCCAGGACAGGCTCCAAAACTACAGAGAAATCCTGTCTCAAAAAAACAAAAGAAAGGAAGAAAGGGAGGGAGGGAGAGGGAGAGGGAGAGAGAGAGAGAGAGAGAGAGAGAGAGAGAGAGAGAGAGAGAAGTTTTGAGACACTGGTTTATTTTGTAGCCCAGGCTGACCTCAAACTCAGGGTGATCCTCCTGCCTGAGCCTTCATTGTTAAGAATTCCAGGAATGAGCCACCCTATTACTCTGACTTTTTAAATAACCAAAATGGCATTCAATAAGGATTGAGCGAATAAATTTAGCACATCTACATAAATAATTTTAGTGACATAAGATAACCACAATCCAAAACTAAGTAGGGTATAGGTTAAAGACTGTGTGAGAGCCTTCTCTCTAAGTTGAATATTCATAGAAAATTCTAGATGAGTGCTTGCATATTTTGTGTTAAATACTTACAAGAGAAAAATATCTATACTTTTAAAAAGATGTGTTTTCAGTAGGGGCACCTGTATTGCCCACTGAGGCAGTAAGTTGTCCAGAGATGGGCTGGGTGTAAGGATGAGGAAGACAGTGACATGTCACTTTGTGGCCTCTTTGTGTCACAGGGCTATTACTTTCACACCGAGAATCCCTTCAAGGACTGGCCTGGAGCATTTGAAGAAGGCTTAAAGAGGCTGAAGGAAGGGGACCTGCCTGTCACCATCCTGTTCATGGAAGCAGCAATTCTTCAGGACCCTGGGGACGCTGAGGTGGGATTCCCCTTCCTCTGTCACACTGGGAAAGTGCCTGAGTGTGCTAAGACATCGGAATGAGACAGGGTGCTGCAGGGTGCACCTTCACCAAGGTTTACAAAGCAGGTCCCCTGGTCCAGGCTGCTCTTGTTAGGAAGCTGCCCATCACCCACTTTCTAACAACTTTCTAATCTTCGAGCTCCAGAGTCTCCAAAGATGAAAACTGAGGGCAGGAAACACAAACAAAAGTAGCCAACCTGAGCCAGGCATGGTGGTGCATACCTTTAATCTCAACACTGCAGGGAGGAGCAGAGGCAGGCAGAGCCAGCCTGGTTTACATACAGCGACCATGTATCCAAATAAATCTAAGAGGAACATGAGGTTTGCCCGTGGTTTTTATGGAGGAATATGACTTTTGTCTGGGTCTCAAGTCACATCATATCTTACCTTGGGTTTACTCAGCCAACGTTTATAGAACATTTACTGGGTTCTCAAAACCGCACTTATAGACCATTTACTGGGTTCTCAAAACCGCACTGAGTCCTGCCTGGCACAAAATGAAGAACTGGGGAAATGCGCTATAGTTACGAGGACAGCTTCATGGTGTATCTGCAGAGATGAGTAAACAAAGCAAGGAAAGGCAGCTCAGAGTAGAGCGGGAGTGTGTGGCGGGTCCTCCCTCTAGGCCACATCCCTATCATTAAGCTTGCTCCCCACAGGGCATCACAGCCCAGCTAACTAAAATGGCAAGCAGTCTGCTTCGTTTTGCATTGTTAACAGTCTGTTTTGTGTGTGTGTGTGCGTGTGCGCGTGCGCGTGCGCGTGCGTGCGTGCGTGCGTGTGTGTGTGTGTGTGTGTGTGTGTGTGTTTGTTTCTTGTGTTGGTCTGGGTTTTTGTTTGTTTGGTTGGCGTTTCGTTTTGTTTCATTTTGTTTTGTTTTGTTTTCGTAGGCATGGCAGTTTCTTGGTATAACCCAGGCAGAGAATGAAAATGAACAAGCAGCCATTGTCGCCCTCCAGAGGTAGATGAAGCTAAGTGCAAAATTGTGGGACTGGGGGACTCACAGAACTTAAGCTCCAGGCTCTTCCTCCAAGAGGAGAGGGAAGCATTTGTCCAAGGCCTGTGCTGGAATGCCGTGTTCCACTCACACATAGCTCTGATGGGATAATTTCCCAAACCATAAAGCTTCTCAGTCTACAAATCAATTCTCGTTTCTAAAACCAAAGAAAGTCTGTGTTAAAAGCAATCTGACGGCTGGGCGGTGGTGGCGCACGCCTTTAATCCCAGCACTTGGGAGGCAGAGGCAGGCGGATCTCTGTGAGTTCGAGGCCAGCCTGGTCTACAAGAGCTAGTTCCAGGACAGGAACCAAAAAGCTATGGAGAAACCCTGTTTCGAAAAAAAAAAAAAAAAGCAATCTGAAGTCAGACTCAGCGCTCAATAGACTCCAATGCTCTAGCCTTTCACAACTCCAGAAGTTTTCTTCAGGAAAGAATGCATTCAAATTACTGAGACCCTGATGGCAGGGGAATGGGTTCTGATGGGTCTGCAGCTGAAAGAGACTGAGAGCTGGGGCATGACCAGAACCCTATATAAGCTGCCCCTGAGCACAATAAAGTGGGCATTCTTGGCATTCTTGTATCAAGAGACACGTGTCCTTGTGTCTCTGTGTGCGTTCCCTGCTCATGTACCATCCCGTAGTGCAGGTGCTACAGTTCACAACCATTTGTAAACTCCATTTCCAGGGGATCCAGCCCCTCTCCTGACCTCCCTGTGTACCAGGCTCAAACGTGGTACATAGATATACATGCAGGCAAAACACTCACATAAGATAAAATAAGCATCTTTAAAACAAAAAGTTACAAATCCATCTGTCATGAGGATGCTTTAGCCTCTTTAAAAACCACACTTTTTGATCTGGGTTCTCATTTGGAGAAATAAAGTACTTTTCAGTGACTTGACATAATTAGACTTCTGCAATTTTTAATTAATAAGGGCTTCAAGGCTGCATAATTGATCTGTTTTGTCTTCTCTCGAGGTGCCTGGAGTTGCAGCCCAACAACTTGAAAGCCCTGATGGCTTTGGCTGTGAGCTACACTAACACCGGTCATCAGCAGGATGCCTGCGAGGCTCTGAAGAACTGGATTAGGCAGAACCCAAAGTACAAATACCTTGTAAAGAACAAGAAGAGCTCTCCAGGCCTCACTCGGCGGATGTCTAAGTCCCCAGTTGACAGGTTGTCCTCATTCTATGTCGAATCCTATTACTATGACAAAATACCTGGGGTCAGCAATTTATAAAGAGGAAAGGTTCCTTTGAGCTGGCATTTTTAAAGGGTTGGACGATGGTCAATTAGCCTAGTGTTTTAAGAACTATTATGGGACATACATCAAAGTAAAGGCATGTGGTCAAGGAGGTAGTTCACCTCATGGTGGCTAGGAAAGTGGGGGGATAGCAAGATTCCCCATATCTCCTTCCTGCCTTGCTTCCATGACCTGACTTTCTTCCATCAGGCCTCCACTTTCCAAAGGTTCTACCACCTCCCTACAGTACCACAGACTGGATTTTTAGGGTATACATATCTAAACTCAGAAGCTGTCCTTTAGACACAATGACCTGCTTTGTGGCTATTTATAGACATTTACCCATATTTCAAATTCAGGTGCTTTGGAATTAATGCCAATACCCTGAGAACTGGGGTTGAATACACTTAAGTCCCTTGTTGGAGGAAATCTGAGTTGAATCTCATTGGTCAGTTCAGCTTCAAGGACGGAACACGGGGTCAAAGGAGTTCTCCCATGAGGACCTTATGTGACATGGCTTGCATATGTGCCTTGTTGTATGTTTGTGATGACTGATGATTGGCTGTATTGTGTTTATAATCCAGTATTAGTCATCCTCTCATGAAGCTAAAATATATATATCAATTAATTTTTAATTTTATGCATATGGGCATTTTGCCTGAATGTAGATTATGTGTACCCTATGCATGCCTGGTACCTGCAGAGACCAAAAGAGGGTGTTGATCCCCAGAACTGGAGTTACAGGCCATTGTTAGCCACATGTGGGGGCTGGGAATCAAACCCAGGTCTTCCACAAGAGTGATAAGTGCTCGTAGATACTGAGCTGTTGCTCTAGACCCTGAACTATTTTTAAGGAAAACTTTTCAATATGGGGCAAGAGGAGTGGCTTAGCAGTTAAGAGACCATGCATGGTTCTCTTCCAAAGGACCCAAGTTCAGTTCCCAGCAGCCATACCAAACACCACCCAACCACCTGTAGTTCTGGCTCCAGGTGATCCAAGGTGCTGGACACTGAATCAGATTCTTCCTTCCTAGCTCTGTTCTGGAAGGAGTGAAGGAACTCTACCTGGAAGCTGCCCACCAAAATGGTGACATGATAGACCCGGACCTGCAGACAGGTCTTGGGGTTCTCTTCCACCTGAGCGGGGAGTTCAACAGAGCAATTGATGCATTTAATGCTGCCTTAACTGTTCGACCAGAGGTAAGGAATCCCAGCACAACAAAACACCCTGGGGATGGGGGGCGGGGTTGTAGCAAACAAACTTTCAGGGGTGATCCTTGGTGCATTCCTTCTTCATTTTATCTCTGCCTCTGGTGAGTTCAAGGACAGATGACAGACCATTGCTGCTGTCCATGCCAAAATGTCTGAAATGAAAGTGTGAAATACAAGACATCCGATGACCGCAGCTCTTCAAGGAATGACAGTCCTTTTCACCCAGTGAACCAGGGGGAAATTTTAATAATTCACCTCCGTACAGACCCTGTTCATGAGCCCTGACTAAGCCCTCAGCCATCTTGCTTTGGCTGTAAAGCACAGAGGTGGGAGCACTCCAGGTGCTCCTGGGTATTAAGTAACTCCTGTCTTTGTCATAAGGATTACTCCTTGTGGAACCGTCTTGGGGCAACCCTGGCTAATGGAGACCGCAGTGAGGAAGCTGTGGAGGCCTACACGAGAGCCCTGGAGATCCAGCCTGGCTTCATCCGGTCCAGATACAACCTGGGGATCAGCTGCATCAACCTGGGTGCCTACAGGTGAAGTATGCCTGGGTTCAGACAAGTTACTTGGGGGCTAACACCCATGTAAGTCTGTATGAACTATTAATAGTCCAACATTTAATTTTTCCATTTAAGGAAAAAAGAATCTTGGAGAGGGAGAAAGCCAGAGGGACTTTGGGAGGCTCAGAGCCTTGTTGGGCAAAGCCAAGCCAAGAATACAGTTCTTCTACACCATCAGATAGAATTAGTTAGGGGAAAAAAAATATGGTGGCTCTATTGTTTAAAACACAATAAAGTTAAGGAGGACAAAATTAAATGGGAGCTTATTGTTTGAAATGTCCTAGTACAGTTATGAGCCCAAAAAGCTGCAAAGCCACTGAAGAGCCAGGAGCTCAGCTGTCCCCACCCCCATGCCCGTTCTCAGGATGTCTTTGTACTTCCTACAAATGCTGAAAATACCAAAGCCTTGAGCTAATGTGAGCTTTGTCTATCAATACTTGTGGTGTCAGAAATTAAAGCACTTTAAGAGCTTCACTGGAAAGTAATAGAACATTGCATAGCAATAGGAATGACATGCTTTACAAGAAAATAACCACTTTCCAAAACCAAACTGTACCAGGAAAGAAGAGTAGCCGAGCGTGTTGGAGAATTCCTGTACTATCTTGCTCCCTAGAGCCAGTTTCTTTCTGCCTTTGTATTCTGTCTGTTGGGCTGCCTCACGTGTGTCCCCAGGCAGTAGTAGGTAGGCAGGTGAGCAGCTGAGGAGGGGAAAGTGAAAAAGGTCACCAGCCTCTCAGTTTCCTAATGAAAATCATTTGCCTGCACAAGCCCCAGGCTCCCCAGACCACATGGGAGAACTATTGATCTCAACCATAAGAGCTTTTACATGAATTGACTCCAGGGTACTTTACAGCCAAATCCTAAAATGCCTCCTGCTATCCCTATTATTATTCCCTATCCCTATTATTCACTTAGAGACAGAAGCTACGCAAAGAAATTTGCCTAAGGCTAAACACCTGGGAGGGAAGGCCAGCCAGTCTAAGAAGCTTAGCTCCTTATTTCAGTCACTACCAGGCAAGCCTAGACCACCTTGCTTTTAAGGAGGGCCATTTTCTTCCCTTAAAGACAAAGATCACATCTGCACACAGATAACATCTCCAGGTGGATCCCTGAGCAGAGGAAATGCATCAAAGTAGCCTCCCTCTTTTCTGCTTCCAAAGTAAAACAGACTTTCCTCCTCCCTGTCTGGCCCACTCTATTTAACAATAATTGTTCACAAGAGAGTAACTAGAGAACCTGAAAGCCATCCCTGGGAGCCCCCTCACCCTGGAGAAGAGACCTAGGGCGTGGCAGGGAAGCAACTCTGTTTATTTTAGTGTGCTGACTCTGCGTTCACTGGATCTTAAGCTGTGCCTTTCTCCCTTTTTAGAGAAGCGGTCAGCAATTTTCTCACGGCCCTCAGTTTGCAAAGAAAGAGCAGGAACCAGCAGCAAGTCCCTCACCCTGCCATCTCGGGGAACATCTGGGCTGCCCTTAGAATTGCACTGTCACTGATGGACCAGCCAGAACTCTTCCAGGCAGCCAACCTTGGTGACTTGGATGTCCTCCTGAGAGCTTTCAACTTGGATCCTTAAAGGAAAAGAAAGAAATACAGAATAATCCCTCATCTGGTATTATACTAAAAAGGGACAAAACTATTTTGTTATGAATTTCAAAAAAAAAAAGATTTTTTTTTTAAAGGATAAAGCAGAGAGTCAAAAGGCCGTGGTCATTTTGCCCAAGAGAACTAACTGATTACTACAGACAATACCTGGCCTCTGTTCAGACCCAAAAGCACAAAGTCAAGGTTGGGTTCAAGAGAAGAACCAAGCTTCTCATGACAAAGAAAGATAAGGTAACTGTGTACACTCTTCCAAGTTACCAGTGGACTTTGAGTTATCCTGTCCCCAGTCATGTGGGGACACACCTGAGGAGCCTGTTCATGGGACCTGGCAAGACAGTTTGCAGTCAGTGAACTCAGGCTGTCTTCGCCTTTCATGAGACTGAACATATAGTCCGGGCCATTGGCGCATGCACACATACAACCTGACTAAAGGCAGGCGTCGCTTCCCCCTCCTCCCGTTTTAACTTTTACTATAAGCCTTTGTTAGAGAGAGAGAACTCTGCTGGCAAAAGCAGTTTTTGCACTAAACGTTTTGCTGTTCCCAATGAAATCCTGTCTAGGATTGTACATAAGCACTTTAATATCTTATTTATGCCTCACTGAGCTTCCGGTTTGTTGCTCCAGCTTCTAACTTGGGGAGGGGGGGGGCGGGGGCTGGAGGATTTGAGACAGATTTGTTAGCTCAATGGACCAAATAAAAAATTCTGAGAGGAGTTTTTTCTTAGCGCAGGGTTTTGAAGGCCCCTTGGCATAGGATGTAAATATGTTAAACCCAGTTTTCTTTGCTTGCTTTCTGGGACTCTGGATCTCAGTGGGAAGCAAAATTGTGCCTCTGCATTCTCCCTGCAGAAGGAAGGTCGACCTTTTGCGATTTCTAGTGAGTGTGTGTTAACATGTTTTCATACCCGTTTTCCGGCTTTCTAACTGCCCGGCACAATGGCACTCTGTTTAAACTCTCCCTGTTTCAAATGGTATTTCTTAAGCGTGATAAATACATTTTTCCTAAAGTTGACATGTTTCCTCAGTTCCATGATAGCCCACACTGTCCACCTCCTCAAGCTGTGAGGGACAGAAGGTCACGTTTGTGGCCGAGCTATGCTGAGTAGCAGAGTTCTCCTCTGAAGGAGGTGCCCCTTGGGCTCTAATTTAAACACTCGGCAAGAACCAGGCCTCCACCACTGGCAGGGACGTCTTGCTTAGCTGTTAACCTTCCAAATACATCTTCAGATTACTGCAGATGTTCAGGCTTGGTGGTTATTTAAAAAGAATTAGAAAAATGTTGGCAAAACACTAACCAGAACACCATTATGCTCAGCTCTAATTCTAGTAAGCCACCCTAGTCTCTGTCGCCTTGTGCCTTCCCACCTTCAGAATCCTAAAAGCAGCCTGGTCCCAACTTTTTCATGCCCTTTGCTTGCTAATAACTCTCTCCACTAACACTTGTAGGTACCAGAAACCACATTTGGGTCAGAGCAGATTAAGTGACTGTGAAATTACCTACTCCTGATTGAAAATGTGCCCAGAGGCTGACTGAAACCACTCGTCACCAGGGAGTCCCTGGATTGTGAAAGACATGACGTTCACAGGTGACTGCAAGTCCTTGAGGTTTATCTGTCACCCGAGCTTTCTGTCTTCTAAGGGCAAGCTGATGAGAGCACTGTAGGTGTCAGGCTTTGCTCTTCATTGTCAGTGTTCCCTAAGATGGAGCTGTGGCCCCAGTTCCGCAGGAGGACACAGGCATTAAGACATCCACTCCAGGGCACAGCAACAACTCCTGCTAGCCTTTAATAGCTGAGCCATCTCTCCGTCTCTGGCCCATGCTTTCTATTAGTCTGTGCAGCAAAGCAAACCTCAGATGTATTCTGAAGAGCAGATTTTTCTGGACCAGTGGTTCTCAACTCCTAGGTCGTGGCCCCTGTGGCAAACTTGTATCTCCAAAAATATTCACATTATAATTCATAAAAGTAGCAAATTTACAGTTACAAAGTAACAACAAAAATAATTTTATGGTGGGGGGAGTCACCACAACATGAGGAACTATATTAAAGGGTCACAGCATTAGGAAGGTTGAGAGCCTCTGCTCTAGAATGTTAAAAACAGACTGCGAAGACCTCTTTGGGCCAGATGAGACCTTGGCATTACCTGCTTGAACATTGCTGATAGTGTCGTGACCATTCCTGCCTTCTTCCTCACTCCAAATGTCACCTACCGGCCACCTGGTTTGGGTCCCTCAGAGACCTTTCCAAGCCGGTAAATGAAGGGTTCAAAGCAACCTTCCTGGTCGTTCTGTTCACACTGCTCTCCCAGGCCCTCAGCAGCAGCCCCTGATCGTGCCAGGAAAAAGACCACTACACCCTCAGGCCAGTCGCCACTTCCCACAGGAGCTCAGGCTCAGCCCGCCTAGTACAATGGCGGGAAGTTTTATTTCATTTGACTGTTGCTAAATGGTATCACATACTGTGGCCCAAGTTTATTTAACTGCAATACCAAGTAGCTTCAAAGTCCAGGGAGTTATTTTAGGGGACAGCTGACAGTTTTCCACTTCATCATTATGTAGCATTTTGTAGGACATCTGATGGGACTTTCTCCACTTCCTTAGTTCTATCCATCACAATTAAGATTTTCACAGGCAACCACCTATCAGGAAGATCAAAATTAGTGCCTAAGGGAGTTGCGATGTCCAATGCTATCCTAATGATAGTGAGTAAAAACCACTAACTAAAAGATAAGACATTGTATAAATAGAGCCATAGCAGACATTAAGGAGTGAGGCTTTCGTGTCTTCCTCATGGTGTCTGCATCTTTTCGTCATCTGCTTTCAAAATGCAGAACTGTTGCAGGATTTTCACGGCAAGAAATTGCCTTTTCTCTTTCTGTTCAAAGGACTAGGGCATTCTTTTGAGGCACTGGGGAGGACCCTAAGGACAAGACATATTCACAGGATGGTGAGGACCCTAAGGACGAGACTCCTTTACACAATGGCCTCTCAGTAGCTTCCAGGGACCTGTTTTTGCCAGTAAATTGGATGAAAATGCAGAGAAAACCATTTGAAACCACTGCTGAGTTTCAAAATGTTACAGGTTTTGGTAGAACATCTGCTTGCAAAGAAGAGGTATAATAAAGGGGCCAGGGGTGTAGATCAGTGAGCACAGTGCACCCCGGACCCACATAAGCCAACCATGGTGGTATACAGCTGCAATCCCAGCACTTGGGAAATGGAACCAGGGCAATCAGAAGATTACGGTCATCGTGGGCTCCAGGAGACCCTGTACGGATGAGGAGCCAAGTCAGCCTCGCTGAGTCTGCGTTCTCTGTGTTTCATCCTGACACCCCTCCCCACAACCCACCAGAAACTTTAATGACTAACAATGAAGTGCACTTCCTCAGCCAGTCGGATGTCTGCCAGAACAGGCAGGCACATCCAGAATATACTCACTCCCAGACTTAATGCCATTTTTATTTATACTGAGAGATCATGACGACTTTTAGAACAATATCTAAATTCTTTTATCGGTAAATCGTTCTGGAATATTCTTGCCGTATGGGCAAGGCTTGACTGTAATTGTAGCTCATCTCATAGTTCCCAAACCTCTTAGCATAAAGTTTATCTGTGCACTCCTGGGGGAACCAAGGGAAAGAGGGTGGTCACTGTGCGTCCTCATTTGTCTCTAGACTGCTTCCACAAGGTTGAATCGCTCCCGCCTAAATGTCATGACGTTGATTTCTTTCCTGTCCTGACAAGCTTCTAGAAGCAGTCTAGAAACTAGGTATTTGGAAGATTTAATTCATGTGCCATCTTTCTGAGACCTCTTGTTTTGAAAATGGAGACACAGGCAACACCATGACTTCAACCTTGTAACATAACTTCCAATGGGTTCCCCGTGCAAATGATCCTGCACAATGCCCTTCTCACCTCACTATTTATAGGACTGGCTGAATTAAGCTGTTTTGAACTAAGAAGTAGATACATATATTTTTAAAGAGTGTTCATAGACAAACTCTGGCATAACGTTTGTAAAAAGGCGATTTTTAAAAAAGCAAAACATATAACCTCAGGTACAAAAACTACTGCATGTATCAGTGCTTACAATCTGCCTATGACTATTAACCAAAGCATGCAAGATCCTGAATGTAAACCGGCCCACTCCCCCCATGCATGACTGGTGTCATAGGCTGGCTTGCCTTCCCACTCTCCTCAACACGCAGGCACTTCCTAATGTCCCGGCATTTTGTATTGGCTTTTCCATCTCATCCTATAGACGCCTGACATCACATTGGCACTGGTTCAAACCCTGTGACTGCCCATCCCAGGCCAGTCATCGGAGGGACCCAGGTACAGACCGGTGTCCTTTCAAACCCATGTGAAGCTTGACAGAGCTAAAACTGTAACCAGGCCGTGCAATTGTCTTTGCACAAGAAGCCTTGAGTTCTGAATTCTTAACAATGTGTTTCAAGTTTAGGGGGGAAAAAAAAACAGGAAAAAAATAGGGATTCTAAATTATACAAAAAGGTTAGAGTGATGTCAAGCACATGGAGATTGCCCTGGGGCAAAGTGGGCATGGGGCCTTAGTTTCCCAGTGGGCTAGTACGTCACAGAGCAGCGTGTAAGTTATTGTTCTATTTGCAAGGTCAAGGTCCCTCGCCCTTCGCCCTTCGGAAACTAGATTTGATCAACCTGACCAAAAGCACTCATATTCAGGAATAGGAGATGACTTTTTGGTCAATGTCTTCTCTCTGTTGTTTACTAAAACGCCAGTTTTATGAAAAAAGGCTAGGAAAGGAGAGGCTGAAGCTCAGGTTAGTGGGGCTGGCGGTGGCGATGTAGCCCCGCTGGTATAGGGCTTGTCTCCCATGCTCCTCCAAAGTATTCCACTGCTCATGGTGGCACACATCTGTAATCCCAGCAAGTGAGAGGTCAGGAATTCAAGGTCATTCTTGGCCATACGAAGTTCAAGACCATCCTGTGCTGTGTTAAGATACATTGTCTGGAAAATTTAAAAAGACCGTTCTTTAGGTCATATATGAAGAACAACTTTTTGACCCTTTCATAATCCCCTGTGCCTTTCCGCACACAAACCCGGAGTCTAAACTACTCCTCCCCCACGCAGAGAAAGACCAAGGTGTGGGGACAACACACAGTTAAGAGGAAAGCAACAGGAAATCCAAGGGTGAGGCTTAATAGTTTCTCACGCTGCACACGGCTGCTACAAATGCTCTGGAAACTAGTGCCCCAGCCTAAGAACCTCCTGAGCTGGGAAGGGGGTAGATGAGCATACCTTAGCAAGACAGAGGGACAGCCCTAGAAAACCTGCACAGAAAATGATCAAAGGTGCAAAACAAGGGAGCCCTTGGTGGCTAAACCGTACCGTGGGCATCACTGAGGTTGTTTCTGCTTTCCCTGTGAATTGATGGGAGGGAAATGACATGCACACAGTGGTTGACGTGGGTATCCGCCCTCTCTACTGAGACACACGACTCTCTCACAAGGCTTCGGAAAGGATTGTGCCATGTGATCCTTGGGTTCATGACCTGCCATGTTACCATCAGTGAAGACACAAGATTAAAGTATCAGTCTTTCTGTTCGCCGTCCATCATCTGACCCAAGCCCTCCTCCATCTTCATTACCCAAATTTGTTTACATCAGTTGAACAGAACAACTGATCAATTCAGTAAACTTTTTACAACCTATACGAAGCATTTATTAACAATTTAGAAACATTTCTATCTATTTTGTATACCTATGAATACTGCGTATCTAGCCTGACCTAACAATTGTGTTTTAAGAGAAGTGCCAGGATGCTTTCCTGATTGTGCTCAGTACCTTGAAATCTGGGAGGTTCATTTTCAAGCTGGCATAGGTAACAGAGAAAAACTTAACTTTAAATGTTTACACTGAATTTCTAAATTAATATCAACCCCAAGTTAAGTGATCTATAGTCAACTGACAGCAATGGGGGATTGAATATTATTGGCATACTATAATATTTCTGTGGCATAGTGAGTAACTCGCGGCCTGCTCGGCCATGTAGTAAGCCTCTGTCATAGTCTTTCCCTGCATTGCCTTTTGAATTAAAACTACGATAAAAAAAAATAATCACTTATCCTACTGATGTGCTAATTCACTCAGATGACTTATAATTTGCAAATACCAAGCTTGAGGTAGTATGTTTATACTTTACTGAAGGCATGCCTTCCTTTTTCATATTGTTAACCTGTATTTACATTGGCGCGGTTTTAAACTATGTTTCCAAATAAACTTTGTCTGTGGCTTCATCGTCTTTTCAGAACTCTCTCAAGATGGGATTTAGGGTCGGAACCACTTAAAGCCAAGTAGAATCCAACTACTACTGCTTTAGGAGAAGTCCTTCCATTGAGTAGCTCTACATAGACGTTTGCATGGATCATCTGGAAAGCATTTGTAGATGAACAACAAACCTTGAAAACGGTTTCCTTTGCTAATTTTCTAAGACTAAAATATTTAACCTAAAATTGAAATTTGTGATCTTTTTAAAATAAAGCATTAAAATATGCGCACTTCAGGGTCTTCCTTAGAGGGCCAGTGAGACAGGAAGCAAGCTGAATGCAACAGGCTCCACTGCAGGGTAAGACAGACCCTAATGTGGGGTCTAGCACACTAATGTGGGGACCCTAACCAGAAAGCGGCACGGGTGCCAAGAGGGAGAATGGGACAGTGAGGCATTGGGTCCCTATTTCCAAGTGATCAGAAAACAGGAGACATGCGGGCTGCCATTCAAACCAGGAACCAGCAAACTGGAGGGGGAGTCAATGTTCCTGGGATCACCAACTGGTGCACCAACGTGCGAATGAGATTGCTGTGAGCTCATGAACAGAGAAGGCCAAGGCAGCAGGGGCCAGAAGCAAGGAAGCTTTAAGAGATGTCCAATGGGGTGGAGGATCCAGGGAGAGCTTCTCAGAGCGGGGCAAAGGGAAGAGTTCCCCACCCCACCCACTCTCCCAGCCTTAAAGTCTGTTTCAGCTGGTTAGGTTGACAGTGAAGGTAGCCACATACATGGGGCCAAGATGAGCTCACGCCTCCCCTTCGCCGCTCCCTCTTGATCTCGGTGGCACTTGGCCTTGGAAGTCTTCCAGTCTTCCAAAGAGTCAAGCTGGATGTTTCCCCCTCTCTTCGCTGCTAGCACACTAATGTGGGGAACTGAAGCTTTAAAGTCTCCTCCACGTTCTAACATCGGTTATTATCCAGAAACGACTGCTTCTCTCCACGTGTATGCAGCACCAGCCATAGATCTGATGCATTCTTTATGATTCATGTGTATACATGCTCACGTATGTACATGTGGAGGGGATGCTTGTGGATGTGGAGGCCATAGGTCGACCTTGGGTGTCTTCGTTTTCCCAATTTTAAAGTCTGTTTATGTGTGTTTGACACCTGTGGGGGGGGATGGGGGGGTGTAACAGGTCATTCTGAGGCTTCCTGGCACCGGTTCTGGGAAGGGCCCAATTTTCTAGAAGAGCAGCATTTTACCTCAACACCATCTCTACAGCTCCCCTCCACCTTTTATTTTCCCCAGAGCTCCCCAGTTCAGGCCAAAAAGCTCCAGGGTGCCTCATGTCACTGCCTCCCTCTGCAGCACGAGGATCACATATGAACAGCATCACACCCAGCTTCTATGCAGGTACTGGGAAGCTGAGCTTAGGCCCTCATGCTTGTGCAGAAAGCACTTTCGTGACTGAATTATCACCTTGGCCCCTCATTATTTTTTACAGGTCTCCCTAAAGTACGCAGAAAGCACTTACATGTTTGTATTATCATTATTATTATTATCTTTAATTCCACAAACACATACTGCTTGCCGACTGGCTGTGTTTTGTTTAGAGTGGTTTGGGTTTGGGTTTGGTTTAGTTGTTTTTGTTTTCGCTGTGCCTTGCACATGCTAAACATGCATTTCTCTACTGAATACTCCAGCTCTTGGGACTCACACCCATGCAGCTTGCACATGCTAAACATGCATTTCTCTACTGAATACTCCAGCTCTTGGGACTCACATCCATGCATCTCGGTTTGGCGAGATGATGACTACACCTAGTGCTCTCCTTTGAGGAACTAAAACTACCGACCCACAGGAAGCTGCAAATCTGAATTTGCTGACTTTAGATGGGTGTAGACCGCTCCCCCGGTCCAACCTGCTGACCTGCGTGGGCCAGACCCCAGGAGGTACTGCCACTCTGCCATTTACCCAAGAGGCTTCATGCCCTCCGTTCCCCACTGGTAATTTTACCCCTCCATAGTTGGTTATTGCAAATGAAAGAGGAGCAAAGTGTGGCAACGTGGGAGAAGGTCCCCTGGGTTCAAAGCTAACTAAAAGGCAAAGCTGACCCTCAGACCTGCCAAGCCTGGCCCAGAAAAGAGGTAGTTTCAGAGAAACAGCCAAGGTGATAACTAAAATCTGCTTTTGATTTAAAATTGAAAATCAAAATCATTCAGATAATGTGATGCACACCCATAATACCAACACTCAGGAGGCTGGGGCATGAGGACTGTGGGTTCAAGGCCAGCCTTCATAGCCAGACCCTGTCTCAAAAAACAAAACAAAACAAACAAAAAAGAAGTAAAGGCAATGTGACTACAATGACTGCCATCCTATTGATTGACAGGGCTGACTGTTGATCTGGCTGGCTAGTGGTGTCCCCTCCTCCCTCACTGCATTGATTGACAGGGCTAACCTTGATCTGGCTGGCTAATGGTGTCCCCTTCCTCCCACACTGCACTGTGCATCTCCTTCCCAGTGCTACACACTCAACCTCCTTCAAATAGAAAAAGACCACATTGGCCAAGTCCCTGCATTCCCCTGCTGGAAGTGCCAAGCAAGCTCTCAAAAAAGAGAGTACAAAATCTTCTTGGCATAATACACATTTACAGAGTCTAAAAGTGATGACTCTGTCCTCCTGAAATGGTCAAAATTGATACCAGTTAGACTAATTTCATTCAAATAGAAAGAAACCCAGTAATTTTGTTAATTTAACTACATAAACATTTTACAGCTCTCTCTCTCCTAATACCCAAGGCTTTTCCAGCCAACCTGTCTCCCTCTGTGTAGTAGGAGCTGTGGGCCTGCTTTTTGTCCCGCCTGGCTCCCGCATGGCTAGCTTTATACCAGAAATAACAACACACAAATTGTATTCACTGAAACACTGCTTGGCCCATTAACTCTAGCCCTTACAGGCTAATTCTCATATCCCGATCAACCCATCTCTAATAATCTGTGTAGCATCAATCTTACTGGGAAAGATTCAGCATGTCTGACCTGGCAGCTTGCTTCATGGCGTCTGCCCGGGAGAGGGGAGCATGGCCTCTGAGCTCACTTCCTCTTCCTCCCAGCATTCTGTTCTGTTTACTCCTCCCACCTATGTTTTAACCTATGAGGGCCAAGCAGTTTCTTTATTATAATTAACCAATGGCCTTCCTCCATCATTTCCCCTTTTTCTGTTTAAACAAAAAAAAGGAAGGCTTTAACTTAACATAGCAAAATTACATATAACAAAACAGTTATCAAGTAAAAATTACAATAATCTTTATCATAACTAAGGAAAACTATAACTATCTATTCTTCAACTCCATCAAAGACCTAAGTAAATGAGAAGTAAGCAACTTACAAAACTCTAGAAATCACAGAGACATCTCGCTACCTGGACAGTCACCCAAAGTTCCTCTGTACTGTTGGGGCATCCAGCTTCGGCCTACAGGCCCATAGTATCCAGAGATATTTCCATGAAACAGGAAATTTCAACGGCAGTTCAGTCACTATCTGCTGTGTTCTGCAGAATGTCTTGCAGACTCCTTCATGATTCAGGAACCCCAAAAGTTGGTTTGCTATTAGCCCACCTCCTTTCTCACTTTGAAAACTAACGCCTTCTCTTGGCCCTATGCCACGCACACTCCACGTATCAGCTACCACCTACTTCTCTCCTAGGAACAAACACCCTGACGTTTCCTGTATTTAAAGTCTGCAGTTCCTGTCTTCACGCCTCCCCTCTGTCTTTGCTCTCATATCAACCCACCTAGACAGGAGACAGGCCTAATCTTCAGTCACATGGGCCACTGCTCTACTGAAGACCTTTCATGTTCTAGACTCTGGAGTCTTGCCGCCTGCCCCTAGGACAGCTGGCCTCCCTTTGACCTCCTGGCCCATCATGCTCACTCCCTTCTCTCCAGCTTTGCTAACCCTTCGCCACTCATATGACAGAGCAGCTAGGCCACCCCTGGGGGCCTCTGCGCCAGTTCCCCCAAACGCCCACCTGAAGGGCTTCTTCTTCTGCAAGTCTTGGTCTTTGATCTCTTATCACAATGCCACCCCATCCCTGGGTACCCCGTTTATCAGCCCCCATGCCCTGCCCCATGCTCCCACAGTATTTCAGATCTTTCTATACATCACAGAACATTACTGATTTTGTACATTTAGCATCTGGTGTTGCTAGGAAACTAATTCAACAAGGAGCCCATCTACTTTATCTACAGACACGCTGTAAGCAAAATGACACATAGAACATTGTAGATATTTGTTTATTGTATGAAGCAGAGAATGCACAGATTAACCAGCCAGCTGGCTAAATGAAAATCTCCAGGAAAGTGTTCAGAAAGCATCATTAATCGTGGTGTAACATTTATTTTTAAAACTACCTTGTACTAAAACAAGGGCTCACAAGTCCCCTTAGGTTCCAAGGATCATTCGGGCTAATGTGGTGTCCCATGTCCACCAAGCTGTCGTATGCTCTTCATAGCTCATCTGAAGAATCATTGAACAAGGAGAAATCAAGTCACACTTCAGCAAGTCAAGCGAAAGGGGTCTGATGTGGAGCCTGAATACCCCATCCCCGGACACACTACCTCCCTACTACCCTACTTTTAAAGTGACTGGCCACCTGTGAAGACAAATTTCACCATTTCCTATTGTATTTTCCCACTCTGACTGAAGTCTGTCGCTATCTTGGAAAAGCAGAGCTGACCATTCAATAGGGTGGAGCTGAATGACGAGAAGGGCGGGTTCTGCTGAGGCGTGAGGGGATGAAGCAGTAACTGCTAGCTTGGAAGCATTTTTCTCTGAACCATGTGCCAACCCTTGCCCCTCTCACCAAAACAATGGCCTGACACTGAAGTCAGGCAATGAGTAGGACTTCCAAAACACAGAGGTTCACTCTTTCAAAACTTTGGAGCCACAGAGAGATGTATTTTCAAACCGTAACATACCCTGTGTGCTAAGCAAAACAATGTCCCCAACCCCAAAGACATTACTGATGTCTACACTCCAATATCTGTGCGCGATGTGTTGTCTGATACAGCCAAAGGAATTCTGTAGATGTGATCAAATTAAAGGTTTTGTTTGTTGGCACAGGGTCTCTTGGAATCCAGGCTGGACTCTGTCTATACTGCTGAGTACTCGGACTCCCGATCCTCTCATTTCCAGTACCCAGCTGTAGAGGTCACAGGAGCGTACTGAGGTTAAGGACTTTGAGGTGGGAGTGATCTAAATTAGCACAGTAAGTTAATGCAATCCGCAGAGTTCTTGTAAGAGGGGGCAAGTGATCCGATCAACAGACATGTCTGATATCAAAGCTCTCAGGACCCTGCCAACTTTAAAATTAAAAAAAAAAAATGAGATAGTTCTCAAAACCACAGGAACAAATTCTTCCTGTCCCAGGGTTTTAGCCTCATGGGACAAATGAGCGGATGTGTTGTTTAAACCACGTTTGTGACAATGTGCTATAGTAGTAGCAGGGAACTTAGGCACAATAGAAGCATAGTGTCAGGCCAGACTCCTGATATAACACACTCACTCTGCTCCTGCCACTAGAGGGCCAGGACCAGAGTCTCTGTGTGACTGGATAACCAATAGGGAAAGTCCAGACCTTAGCTTCCCGGACCACCACCATCCCAACCCTCCATCAAGGTGCTGACATCTGTGGGGGATGGGGACCAAGGCTCCCTGGTCACATCAATAAGCCCCTGTCAATCAAGCATGGTCTCGAGTTCCCCATTCACCCCTGACGTCACCAGTTTATTCGGCATTTTTTTTTCAAACGAAAAATAAACAAGAGTCATAAAGGGACCTGAGTTTGTGAGAATAGCTTTTAATTTAAAACTATCAAAGCAATAAATTATCCATCTCTTCCCATCACAGGCGAGTACTCTCCCAAACACTTGAAGTCATTTCCACACCAACCGTGACTAGTGCAAAATAAATAAATACCAAGTCTTCCGGCAGCCAGCAACAATGCTGCTGGGCAGGCAGGAATGGGTCAGGCTCAGCCTCTGCCCAAGCTGAGGAGCACTGAGCTCCCCCAAGCCTTCCCACTTGCCCAGCTGTGAACAGACCGCACGACACCCAGGGAGGGGAATACAAGAGAATGTTGCCTGAGGAGAAGGCAGTATGCTCAAGCCCCTGCTGTAGCTCACATCCACCACACCCTGAGGATGCTGGGAAAGCAGGCACTAATCCACAGGGCAGCTCCAAAGCAAGGGTGAAGAAAGGCCATTGCGGATGCACTACTCTTGTGGCTAAACAGGGGAGATGTATTTAAAAAAAAAAAGCAGAAAAAGCTTTTATTTCTGGGGCTTGTTTGGGACTTGTGTATTCCCAATATGTTGCTTCTATTTGGAGCCTCTGTAAAACTCTCCTCTTGCACGTGGAATTTCACTGCCCACCTCACAGTGTTGAACACTAACGGAAGGGCCACTAGCCACGGAACCAAATGTCTCATGAGCCACACTAGGAACAGATGGCCATGGAGTGGAGCTAATTTAAATATTAAATTACTGTTACATTTAACCCATGTATCCCCCATCATTTGCAATCGATATGATGAGATAGTCATACTGTTTATTCAATCCTTCAAATGTTAGTATGCATTTTATATATGCAGGACAATCTGAGTATAGACTGGCCAAATCCCACCACCCTGAAGGGCTACAAAATCTTCCACAAACTCTAAGAACGATTTATTGAGTAGATGTGCTGATTAAGTTTTCTTTGTTTTTGTTAATTTGATCCAAGGTCTGGTCATCTGGGAAGAGGGAACCTGAACTGAAAAAAATGCTTCGGATAAGATTAACTTGTGGGCAGGCCTGTGGGATATTTCCCCCATTAGTGCTTGCTGTGGAAGGGCCCAGCCCACTGTGGGTGGCGCCTCCCCTAGGCAGGTTGTCTTGGGTTGTGTAAGAAAGCAGGCTGAGCAAGCCACTGGGAACAAGCCAGTGAGCCACAGCCCTCCATGGTCTCTGTCTCAGTACCTATCTTCAGGTTGTTGCCTTGGAGTTTCTGCCCTGGCTGCCCTTCATGGCGGCTGTAAGTTACAGTGCAATAAGTCCCGTCCTCCCCACGGTGCTTTTGGTCACGGTCTTTATTACACCAATGAAAAGCAATCTTGGACAAGAGGAAACCCTGGTGGCATCAGATAGGCGGTCTTACCCACTAACTTAACAATACGGACCTTGTCCTGCCACCAGTTTTTACCTAACAGGCAGAAGCACACGTCTCTAACCTACCCACTGTTCTGCCCAAGTCTCCTGGCAGCTCTTCACAGGATCTAAAGACCCAGGGTGAGACTCAGCAGCTGTGGTGTCTCTGATGACAAAGACAGACTTTCCAGGACAGATATCTTTGTCAGCACTGATCTGGGCACCGGGGCGACCTTCGGGGGCGCTGAAATTTTAAAATATTTTTCACATTAGACTCACTCTGAGACTTGTTCAAGAGGGTGCCATAAACAAACTGCTGCTTTTGCTTTGGAGTGGGACAGTCACAAGGGGCCTCGCAGACTGAGGAGTTGTGAGGAAATGGGATTACCAAGGGAAACAGACCAGGAGCAGAAATGAGGTGTTAACTCACGATAACGGCTCCTACAAACGAATAACGGCAGACTCAGACACCTGAGCTTCCGGTTGCCACAGCTCATGTCTGATTCGGGTTGCAATCACAGAAAAGTAAAAGTAAACCGTGGCTGTAGGACACGACTACCAGGGACTTCCAGATTGTCTGGTCTAACCTCCTGGTCTGCAGACAAAGGCCCATAGAGGTAGAATGGCTCCAGCAGATCACACTGAGAAGCAACGCCAGGATGTAAGCCTACTTATGAGTCTGCAGCTCAGGTAATGGGAGCCCCGAGGGACGCAGGGGAGAGAGCAGGTACATTCTCTTGTAGGATTGGGACAACAGGCCAGGCAATTCCAACATACTGAAGCAATGTTGATATAAAATGTCATTAAAATATGATTCTTCCCAGCTTCTTTTCGTTTAGAAGAAAAAGAAAATTCCATCTGTACCAAACTGGATTTCTGATTAGTTATTTGGGTATTTAGACCAAGCGGCAAAACAGAAACTTTGACCCATTTTTCCAAAGACATCTTTGGAGTCTACACAAATGGATATCAAAAGATATTTACAGAAAGAAAGTTCTGTCCTTCACACAGACGCCTACACGCAGAGAGAGAGCAACATGATCACCCTGCCACATCTCACCCGGAAGACTCCTGGCAGGGGGGTCAGCAGACAGAGCCCACACACTGTTCCAGATGTAGCCACACTCCTGTCCTGTCTACACACATGTGCAAAGTAAGTGGTACATCCCACTGCTATCCAGAGAAGGTTGGCATACCAGGAGACACATGCAAGCACATTGCTAACAAAAAGACGCTGCTCACGCCAGTACGCCCAGCTCCCAATATGAAGAAATAGCGCATACACAAAACCTTGCCATAAAATAGCCCTTGTGTTTATGAGGCAGGGGGAGAGGCGGCCAGGATACACTTTTTCAAAGTACGCCTCGGCATCAGAAGGGGTTCATTTGCTTAATCTACCTAATGAAATTAAGTAGTTTATAGCCTAAAATCTTTAATGTGGATTTTATACCATTGATGTTGCAAAGTTTTTATAAAATTTTTATTTTTGTTCAAAATATACATGCTATCTGTGACCACATTTGAATTCAAACCTCCAGAGAGCTTCCTACCCCGACAAAAGGCCTTGCTTTGTAACACCGCAAAGCAGCCACTCATGAGGCTGTTCAGGGCCATTATTCTATGACGTGTGGCCCTACAGGGAGGCTGCTTAGTGTGGAAATTCCCATGGGGTGAATGGGGGAGACAGAAAGGGACATACATAAGAGAGACTTAGGGTCTTGGAATCAAACGTAGAAGGGGCCTCAGGAGGACAGTGTTGTGGAGAATTACTGCATTGTGTGCTCCCTCCTTCTGCCACGTCATTTGATCCCAGATGGAAACCGCATTGGCTAAGTCCAGAAGGCAGGCTGTGAGCTCTCCCGGAGCCTACCATGTTCTGCCTTCTGCTCTCTGGGAAGGTTCCTGATCAAAGCCTGCTAGAAAGAGGAGTATGTCGCCTCAACCCCGTGCAGATGAAGAGAATGAGGCACACATAAAAGGGAAAATTTGCCAAGGCCCAGAGCCAGTTGAGGCAGCACCCGCGATTTCAGGCCTCTGGCCCCAGCTTCACAGCCCAGACTTACAGTACACATGACCTTCCTTGAGACAGGGCCCCAGAACCCTGGCTGTTCAAACTCATCACCGTTAACCCTGTGCCTCTGCTGTACTCAGCCCGGTCGGTTCTACTTCTTTTCTGCAGTTTCTAGAAAGATCTTTTCAATCAAACAAGTCCATATGAAACAGACAGAGAAAAGTCGTTTGTCCCTTGATTGACTAGTCTGAACTAGAAACTCCAGAGACCAGGATTCAGAGAAAAGCAGAAAGCAAATGACCACGAGCTCAGTCCTCTCCAGGGCACACCCAGAGCTCCGCTCTGCTCTCAGGCTGCAGCTAAGACCCGGAAATGACCAGGTGGAAAGGACAGCTGTCCAGATGTTACAAGAGCATCTCTGCAGCTCACATCTTTAAAGTGCCCATGATCAACTGTGGGTCACAGCAGATAGGCAGCAAGGGCAGAGACTGGCCCCAGAGGAGGAGAGAAGGGAAAATATAAGAAAGTTCAGAGACCAGAAAAGCAGACAAACCAAGGGCATTTGACACGATCCAGGAGTAAGCTTAAGAGACCAGTTAGCTCACTACAGATGAACTCAGAACTTTGAGGGAGCACACTGCTGAGGAAGAGAAGCCGTCTGCCTTTGGCAGAGCTCAACAGAACAAGACGTGGACACTTGACACGGATGTCAAGAGGCACAGACACACATGGATGCCAGACAGCACTGAGAGGCCACGACACAGCCCTTTGTACTCCTAAAACCCAAGTGGGGAACTCATCTTTAACAACTGTTCCTGAGTTATAGGTTTGTTAAAATGTTTGCCTGCCTTTTCCAAATACGCCTAAGAGCAACTGTTCAGCCTTTGAACAACAACCATCAGAGTTCTGGTGAACTACAAAGGTCACACACACATTCTCACACACACTCACACAGTGTACTATTAAGTCTGATATGATTTAAATGAAAAATAGCTTCCATTGCAGATGTCCTAGTACACACAGCTGGGTCAGAAATGGTTGTGGGAAATGAAAACATGATGCCACAAATAAAAACCAGCCCAGGTTTTGATTTCCTGTTTGGGGGCATTTTTTTTTTCACGGAAGGTAAGGCCCCACCACTGACCCCCAAAGTAGAAAAGAGGGAAGGACACTCCGTATCTGATGTGCTGGTGGCCGGTGTCTTTGCTTCCATCACCCACTCCCTGAACAGTGACAAAAGTCGCTACAACAGAGTATTGCCACCAACAGAAACTTCTTCCCAGTTCTTCTCCAGAGGGTGTTGAGTGGAGTGACCACGCTCTTGAAAGACGCAGTAAGTAGCCATGAAGTCCCCTGCGTCCGGCTGTCCCGACTTTTTCCTTTCCTTTCCTTTCCTTTTTTCCTTTTTTTTTTTTTCTTTTTTGGCGAATTAAAAAGGTGTATGGCTTCTTGTCGCCAGCTCTTGTGAGGTTTAGCTTGGTATCCTACGGTAAAAGTACATATATCCCAGGTCTTTGGGGGGCCGTTCTGAGGCACAAACTTTGTGGTCGTTGTAGATCACCCACCTGAAAACAAAGACAGAAGCATGTGGTGTCAGCAATGCGCATGGCGCATATGGACAGCATTATACACTGTGGAGCAGAGGCCTCGGCAACTCGGATGCTCCACCATGGCCATGGCCCAGCCACTGCATAAGAGGAATGGAATTTTGCAGAAGAACTCCCCACCCCCCCAGATCTCTCCTCCAGACAGGGTTTCTTAAGCATATTTGGAAAGGGCAAGCAAACATTTTAACAAACCTATAACGCAGGAAGAGCTGTTAAAAATTAGTTCCCCACTTGGGCTTTTTCTCCAGGCTGGCCTCTAACTTGACAGGTAGCCCAGGATGCCTTCAAACTGTGCACCACTCTTGGGTTATGTGGTGCTGGGCTGGGGACTGAGCCCGGGACCTTGTGCCTGCTCCACAACAGTCCACAAACTGAGCCACAGCCCTGCTTTCTGGTTCCTGAATTCAATATAAAACTAGTTACTAAAATGTACTGGAATTCTTCAAATGTCAAAATTCTGTAATTCTCTTTGTGGAAACCCATAAAGAGCCTCAAAAAGCACTCCAAGAATTATATACAGTGATGTATATTTAAGTCTTGGTATAGAACATCCTAAAATCCAGAAATAAACATGTCTCAGTAAAGTATTAAATAACTGTGAACATTTCCTCCAAGAATATTTGATAAAGAAAGAAAATAATCACAATATAGTATAAGGACATAATATGGATGAATAATCACAATTTAATTTGGAAAGGTCACACAGGTTATATTAGTAATGTATGTATATGTACATGCATATACATATATGTACATAACAATAATTAATCAAAAAGGGGCCAAGAATTTGAAAGGGAGCAAGGAGGGGTATGTGGGAAGATTTGAAGCAGAAAAAGGAAAGTAGACATTTTATAATTACATTATAATCTCAAAATTTTTTAAAGTAAAAATAACCCCACAAATTCTAAGAAAACAAAAACAAAAAGGATACAATTCCCTGCACATACTTTAAGGTGGAAGTTCAAGTGCATAAATATGTATATATATAAGAGTGTGTGTATGTATGTCTGTCCTCTCCCAAAGACACCAACAAAATGTAAAAACAAAGAAAGACATCAACATGTAGAAAATGGCCATCCTTAAGCTTACAAAATACATAGTTTTTACATTGTTTTGTACTGTGCTAATTTGTAATGATTTCTCTACTTAAGCCACTCAATAAGGTCATCATGTATGTAAGTTCCTATGTAAAAAAACAGATCGTCCATTTTCAACATGAGGTGCATTTAGGTTCATCTACACTACAGACCAAAGGTCTCTCTCTCTCTCCCCTAGTCTGCGGCTGCTTGTCCAAAAATGGTGCAGGTCCTCTGCTATAGAAGGAGCCAAAGATTTGAAAGGCAGTCTCAGCTGTTCACGGGATGAGGCTCTGTGTCCCAAGTCAATGGGATGGGGAGTTTGGGGCAAATCCAGGTCAATAGAAGTTGGCAGTTGAGCAACTTGCAAAACCACTGTCTTGGGTCAAATCAGTCCGACAGCCATTACTGCCTTTTCTCTATGCTCTGTCCCCTTCTACATAATGGTATGTTAAAAACTGCTTCATTTTCACCAGCCTCTTGAATTTGTTTTTATCTTATTTCCAATCACAGATCTGTGTTCTTTGCTTGACTCTACTGATCAAGTTAAGAAGCTAAAATTAAAAGACATGGAAAAAAGGAGGGGGAGGAAGAGGAGGAGGAAAAGTAAAAAGAAAAATAATTGAACCTGTATGGAAACTAACCATCTAGGTCACAGGAGACATGGATGAAAGGCACCCTACCTGGGTGGGTAAGTGTATGTGTTATGCCGGTGTCCATGTGATATGAACAAGCAAGAAAGCCCACCGCAGGCTACAGCAGGGAACTGAAGGAAAGGCACCCAAGGAGAAGGTCCGAGGTTAGACCACCTCATTCCTACCTCATTACAAACCTACAAGTTTGACTCAAGAAGCTAACTTCTAGGTTGCCATGCAACAAAGCACCTAAGGTAGAATACAGGTTACCTGGCTTAATCAGGCAAACAACAAATAACTCATTAACATAAATATGTTCGTGTAATATTGCAAACAGGCAGTGTTAGAAACACACTTAAATATTCTCTTGTAAAAATCTATTTATTCTATGGAGGTTCCAAACACAGCCTATCTTATGCTGTACTGCACCTTTATCTGAGGACATCACCTTGGCACAATAAAGTAAATATCAGTTCCAGCATACCTGATGACTAGCTAACCTGAGCCCCAGGGGTGGGATTTGTAAAACAGTTAAGCAAACAACCTAACAGGCACATAGGTATGCCTGTAATCCCAGCACTCAGTAGGCTGGGGCAAGTGGATATTAGTTCAAGACCACCTGCTCTACATAGTGAATTTCAGGTCAGCCAAGGCTACAGAGCGAGACCCCTGTCTTAAAAAGAAAAGAAAAGTAAAAACCAGAAATAACATAGAAAATACTTGTGAAATGGCTGAACCCAGGAGGGGCTCAATACCACAGCTATCTACTTCCTTTCCAAAAGGAAAAAAAAAAAAAGACTCACCGTCCCTCCTTTTTGATATGGCAAACATAATGGCCACACATTGTAGATGTTCCCATGTGACTGATGAAGGCAAATAACTCGTACACTAGGGCAGAGAAAACAGTTCAGTTAGAAGGCAGCAGTCAAAAGCCCAATATGCTTCTAAGCAGAACCTGGAACCAACAGGAGAGCTATTGGCTCTCTAGACTCACAATTCAAGCCAGTTAACCATGCTACATTGACCATATGTATGAGAGCATTGCATGCATGCACACACACACACACACACACACACACACACACACACACACACTGATATGGAATCTCATCAGGAATAAAGTACGGCAAACAAACACTGCCGGTGCAGGGTTAACCCCCACCTCCTGCCTGCCCCACCCTGCATCACCCCTGCAGCAAGCTCTCAGCTCTGAAAGACTTATGAGGGTGGAAAAGTTGCTCCACCTTTTAGGGCCTGTTTCTATCACCGAGTTTGAAGAAAACAGAAAAGAGAGGAAGGGGAGGGGAGGGAAGGGGGAAATATTCCTATGTGAGTAGGAAGCATAAATATGGGCTAGCGCATCCATTTCTATGGCTCAGTTTTTCATTACATTTTTACAAAAATAAGAAGGTTCTGGATCCAGCTTCATCTCACCCTTCTCTTCCCTACTCTCCCACTTGTATTTTACCTGTTGACCAAAATTCTCCTTCCCCAAATACTTGTCCCTGGACATAACCTCTTGGCTGCCCAGATGCCACACTCGTGGTCTCCCATCTGCTGGCACCCCCTCATCTCCTTACCTACCAAAGTAGTGCCTGCAGCTTTGGTATCAGATATTTGGGGGTTTTTTCTCCTCAACCCAGACATCCTCTTTCTGGTTAATCCCATCCAGTCTTCTGGAGCAAATGTTATTGCTTTCACAGTTTTGTTTCTAGAAAGCTAATCATTCATATATAGCATAAAACTTTGGGCATGTGGGGAGCATGCCTGTAATCCCAGAACTCAGGGGGCTGAGGCAGGAAGATACAGAGTTTGAAATGAAACCCTACCTCAAAAAGAAAGAAGAAAGAAAATGAAGCAACAGCATAATCCTGAATTTTGTACCTTGCTTATTTCCAGCAACCTTACAGTGCATACTTGTCAGTTCTTAAGGTTTTCTACAGGTAAGGCCATGTCACCCAGATGCCTTTTATTGGGTTGAGGAATTTCCTTCTATCACCAGTTGGTTGAGTTTCTCCTCAGCCTTACCATCTCAATTGATGGCAAGTTCATTCTTCTACAAACTTATGTCAAAAATCTTGGTATCTCTCTTGTTCCTTGTATCTAACCAAATCATTAGCATCATCTCCTTCCAAACACATCCAGAACCCTGTCATGAAACCCTCCCCCACTCATGCTCCTGGTCCATGTCACCATCGCCATTCTCAACACTGGTTACAAGTGTCTTAACTGACCTCTGTCCCACCCCTGTCTCTGATGACCTGGGCTATTTATTTATTTATAAACCTCATACCAACATGTAAATTTGGATATAAGCTGGTAAATCAATATTAATAGAAAATTTATCAACTGCTATGTTTCATTTGCTATCATATTGACCGGCTGAAATGTAATCCTAGTTTAGAAAGCAGACTAGGAAAATGATGTAGAATAATTCTTTTGAACATTGTGAAGATGTGTTCCCCTCATTAGTTTAATAAAGAGCCTGGCCAATAGCTAGGCAGGGAGAGGTTAGGCTGGAGAACCAGACTGAGAGAATGCTGGAGGAAGGTAGGGTTACCAGCCAGACACAGAGGAAGCAAGAGATGATCTTGCTATGCTAAAGAAAGGTATTGAGCCATGTGGTAGTACATAGACAAGAACCATGGGTTAATTTAAGATGTAAGAGCTAGTCAATAACAAGCCTAAGCTATCAACCAAGCATTTAAAATTAATAGTAATTCTCTGTGTGGTTATCTGGGAGCTGACTGGAGGGACAGAATCTTCTACCAACAGACAAAATGGTTGCAATGATTATACCTGGAATTCAATTTTCAAAAAAGGGATCCAGAGATTTTACATTTGTCTGTCCTTCTCTGATCTTCCCTCCCACACAAAGAAGCCACTCTGCCTCAGGAGGCAGGAAAGGCTATGGGGGCAACCTTTCCTTAACCAGGTAGTTTTTTAAAGCAAACCTCTTTGGAATAATTTCATATCAAATACCAAATCTTCAGCTGAAGAGACACAATGCTGTTGTCCCCAAATGCAGTTCATGAAGAGAGAACACAACTCCCCAAGGCTTATTCCACCATAAAACAACTGTTTCCTGAAGAGTAAGTTCTGCAGTTCAATTAGAGCATGAAGAAGCACTCCCCACCCCAAGTCAGGACCACCTCAGTGTCACATTGTTCGTACCCCCACATAGCAGAATGCCCAGCTAAAGAAGACAGACAAACCCAAATGTTATCAATAGAGCCACACCATTAACTCCTGTCTTAGATCTCCAATGCTTTGATAAAACACCATGAGCGAAAGTAACTTGGGGTGAGAAGGGTTTATTCTACCTTACAATTCTCAAGTCACAATCCATCATCAAAAGAAGTCAGGGCACTAACTCAAGGCAGGAACCTAGAGGCAGGAACTGAAGCAGAGGCCATGAAGGGTGCTGCTGACTGGCTTGCTCAATATGGCTTACTCAGCCTGCTTTCTTATACCATCCAAGGCCACCTGCCCAGAGATAGCAATGCCCACAGTGGGATGGACCCTCCCACATCAATCAAGAAAATGCACTACAAACTTGCCTACAGGCCAATCCTATAGAGGCATTTTCTCAATTAAGATTTTTTCTTCCCAAATGACTTTAGTATATGTCGGGTTGACATAAGATTAGCCAGCACCGTCCCCAGAGGTACTTTCCCCCACTTCAGTTAAGAACTAAATGTATGTGTATACTCAGAATCATAATAAAATTAAAGTATGTACATACATTCAGAATCTTAAAAATAAAATTTTGAAGTTTAGCATGAATCATGCTCTCATAATTTAAATTAACTGTGTTTATCAATATAAGCAACTTCTCCATGCATTATTCAAAACCTCCTGCTAGGGACTGACAGAAAAAGAGAGAATCTCTTTCAACACATTTGCAGAAGGCAAGTAGATAAGCAATGCCAATTAATGTTGTTTTCAAAAAAGACTGAAACGAGTAGGGCCAATGGGAAAGCTACTTGGTTCTTCTCTAAGTCCCTGAAATTCCGTTCCAAACAACAGCCTCGTCATGCACATTCCTCATAAGCAGGGAGAAAAGGCAGCTTGAGGCCAAACTAAATGGCTCAGAAATGCTGACTTTTGACAGAGAAACATTCAAAGTCCCTGGAACAATATGAGGTACCTGACCCAATGCTATGCCCTCCATCCCAAAAGAAGCAGCTAAATGGTCAGCCTCAAATTACATGTGAAACAAGTACTCTCCTCCCCACAAAACCTGCTCTGGTTCAACTTTATGAAAACTATCTCAGCCTTTCAAATAAGGAAGGGTTGTTTCTGTAGAAGAATGAAAATAGATCCATATCTATC
>NC_022009.1:64401232-64416172 GCF_000317375.1 Microtus ochrogaster | reverse complement strand
AAAAAAGGAAGGGTTGTTTGTTTTTTTAATATCAGATGGTGCCACCACCATCCCCAATCAATGGAACACCAATTGTACTCTATACCACTGCTCTTCGAGAAAGCATCTGTCAGGAAAATTCCACAGAAGTTCAAAGGGAAAAGAGACTGACAGCATTTGAATGTCATTGGCGTAAAGACCACCCTGGGATCACCCACAAGATAGAGATTCCATGAGTCGAAGCCCACCCTGCAGCTGCTTTATCCTGGTGAGATGGGGGAGTAAGAAATGAGAGAAATATGGCACAGCTGTGAACGTGACTGCCAAAATGATTACCACGGGTAAAGGCTGCACTTTAACAACTCAGAATTATCCACAGTGATGACATTCAGGTGAGTCTGCATCCCCAAGTCTGAAGGGTCAACTTGGCTTGTCCCACCACTTACTGCTAAAGTCCCAAACTTAGGAAGTTACAATTTCTGTCCCATGGGACACATAAGCTCATGGGTGCACAGTTTGAACACATCAGCTTTTGCCCTAACTCAGACAAGCTCACCCTAACCTTGCTTTGTTAACTTTCCTTTCAGTAGCCGAGCATCTTGGGCTACAGCTGGGACTCGGAAATAGAGCTCTTGCCTGGTGTGCACAAGACCCTGGTTCTGTTCTGAGCACTATAAAATAGGAAACAAAAACAACTATCCTAGTTATTCTGATGTACCCTACAGTGGGAACGTCTAACTGGTCCTCCCAAACTAAACCTCCCAAACTAAACCTCCCATCAACCAGCTAATCTGCGAGTTATGTCATTTCGTATATGAGAGCCTTGACTGCCTTCTAGGAAATCACACTGTAACTACATGTCGTTACCCCAATTAATTCCAGCGTTGGAGTTCCTTGACATGAACCTACCGTCACAATCAATTACTATGTAAACAAGTACCAGTGTCTCCTACGGGCACAAACCCAGTCTGCACTGAAAAGAAGAAGAAGATGGGAGATCATTTAGAAACCGTGAAGCTCCGTGGTTCATTCCCATTAGCTGTGCTGTGAGAAACACTTTTGGCATTTGTATCCCAATGCTAACAGAGGATCTGTTGCTTTTCAGAAACTAGGAAGCCTAACTGCCTCAATCCAGTTGACACTATCTGTAGCCTCTGAGACAGGGAGTGGTGACACTATGGCAATCTGGGAGAGAACACTGGAGCCTTCGCTCTTAGCCTGTTACCCACTGAGAGTTCTTACTACCCCAGCAGTCTTAACCATGGAACCCAGGAGCAGAAAAGCTAGGCACCTCTGCCATACTGTCTCCAATAACAAGCCAGCTGAGCAAATGAGATTGCTATGGATCCCCTAAAAGACAGAAGGTAAACTCACCTCGGGGTCTTAGTCTGCCGCTCACAGGACCTCTGTGTTTTCCACACCCGCCCATATGTTCTCCTAAAGCTTCAGAACCTGTGATTGCCACAGGGCTGGCCAGTCTGCTGCACAACCAGAGGATCTGTGTAGGGTGGTTAACAGTGGTGGAAGGATTTGGCCATTGCTATGCTGAGTCGCTTGCCCATTCCTCAAGGCAGAACTGGAGAAAAGTCCCTGGAATTCCCGGTCAAAGAAGGCCCTGAACAAGTCTTCTTTTAACCTCTACCTGGGCAAGAGTCACCTCTCAGTCAGGCGCCAACCTCACTGTGCAGTGCTAACTGTTTGGGTGGAAGCGTCACCCCAGTCCCTGGCATCCAAAGAGTCCGGAATGTTTGGGTGGAAGTTCCATCCCAAGCCCCCTCCCCTGGGAGTTGCCTCAGTCCAGACTCCACCTCCAAGGAAGTCTGCCAAATGATGACCTCTCCCCAGAGATGCTCAAGACCATTCCCACAGGGTATTTAAACTGTACCCCAGAGAACAAACACATGGTTTTCCTGTCTGCCTTCCCAGTCTCCTCTCTGGGGGGCTGAAAGGTCACCTGGGAGTGTGGTATCCATTAAACCAGGGCTTTTTCTAATTCAGTTTGATTTGGTCTGATTTGGATTATTGCATCGGCAGAGAGGTTTATTGGGGCACAAAATCTTTTCATCTGGAGGTCCCACCGAGGGGGCTGTTTTTCCCACTGGCCCAGGGGCACATGTTAGGAAAACACCCTTCGCCCCCACACTCTCCACCAGGCTGAGATAGGCTTCGTCTGGGTAAGTACTGACTTCCAAGACATTGACTTAGAGGCCCAGGACCTCATACGATTCGGGCTGTCCTGTGAAAGACATGGCCATGCCGGGTACCTGACCTGACTGGATCCTTTATAAGAAGACATCCTGTTAAGGAATTCCCATACCCCTCTGTTTTTTTTACCCCAAGTTTTCCCCCGTTGGTTGCTTTGCCTTGGGTTTTGGTTCTTGGTTTCCGGCTTGGCTTTAAAAAGGAACACTTACAGTTTGAGGCCTGATCTCCAAATGCCCTTGGGTTGTCTTTTACAAAATCTTTTTTAAATTGGGGCTAACACTGTACATGCCTTAACGCCTAAAAAACTTTTGCCGTGTAAACCAAACAAGCCCCCTGTATGCCCATGCTTTCTAGATCCTGTTCCCACTCCCCGCTTCTCTAGCTGTTTGTCTACACTCCTGGCATGTGATCTGGTCATACTGGGATTCTCCCTACAATGGATCTGTTCCCCCGTCCTCCCCTCTAAGCCGCATGGGTGTTCCATCCTTACGTTTCTGTTCTCCCTTACAGCGTCTGCCAATCTGGTCCTTAATGGGACCACCTGTGTGTTTGCCTGGCCTCTGACGCCTACACCAGGATTTTAAGTTGGTCAGCTGACACAGATTCCTAAAAGCAGTTTTGTCTGTCTGTCTGCTAATATATATGTGTAAATAATGTGGCCACCATATGCTTGTTTTATGTCTCTGTGTGTATGTGTGCTTGTTTTAAAATATGTAAAACTTGTAACTCCAGATTACAATAGCTACGGAAAAATACAAACACACGGATAGCCACCATTTTGGTTGAGGTCAAAGTAAAAACCTCAGCACCATCTTTGGTAAGAGTACTAACATGTGCTGGCCCTACCAAAGAGGAGACATTCTGCCTCCAATATACTTTGGCTTGCTAAAGTATTTCTTTTAATCTTCTTGCCTTTACTGACATTGGTAAACTCTGACTGACTGGGTAAACTATATGTCTAAATTTAACTTCTATGTCTAATTTGGATCTACCTAACAGGTAATGGTACTCTGATTCTCAAGTGCCATTACAGATCTGAGAGTATGACACTTAACAAAAGAGCTTCTTATAACAGAGACATGCCAGCTCCTGCAGCATCCTCGAGCTCCTCCAAGAAGATGCATGGTTGCAGAAGAACTTGGAGGCTCGCCTTTGGATATGGCAAAGCCACACAGCAAAAAGCTGCCTTCCACCTCATCAGCTTCCTGGACATTACACTGGCAGAATCAATCGTCTCATCGTGCCAAGACAGGTAGAATCCTGCCCTCAGCAGCTAAGGCAGGTACTGCTTCTAAAACTGGTGTTCGCCAAAGACTATGGAGAGACAGGATTGCCTGTGGAGCTAAAGAAAACCTGTCATTTCTGCTCATTTATTCCTCTCAGATCTGTCTGGTGGCATTTGATGACTTAAGGTACTGGTATCTCATTACTTCCTTTGTTAAGTTTCCTGCTATAATACAGACAGGTGTGCTTCTTTCCCAGGCTTCATAGTCCGGGACTAACAGGTTTCAGGTGTGTCTTCAGAGGTTTAGCGTTTCCAATTTCCTTTATCTGGTCTGGTAAAAACTAACAGTCTCCAGAGTTTATTTTAACCCTACCATTTCAAGCATATTTTACAGGTTAATCCTGTTGTCTGGGCCAAGACCAATTTACAGAGGGCCTTCTAGATAATGCCAACACCTGTACCAGCTCCTGGGACTTCACCATTGGCACCACCTCTCCTGGCTCAAATGGGCACCTACCTAACAACTGAAATCTGGTTTTAAAGGGCATATCTGCTCTCTTGTCTCACTTATTCACCCTTGCCTCTCCTGCACAACCAGGGCACCGCTCTGTCCCTTTCTTTCTGGCAGTTATGACTTCCCATGGCTAGCCCCATTCATAGCACCAGTAATAACAATCTATTTTTTCTCCTAGCAACCTGCCTTCTCAGTTTTCTCAAAACAGATGCCTGAGGTCTCCGGGATGGCAGTAAACCAGATGCCTCTCCAGCCACACCTCCAGCTGAGCATGAGCCCACCAACTCTCAACACTCTCCTCCCCTACGCCGTCCCATACCCGCAGGAAGTAGCCAGACTTGAGCCAGTGCCCCTATACCCAAAGAGTCTGGGATGTTTGGGTTAAGGCTTCACCCCAGCCCCTGGCATCTATATATCCAAAGATCCTGGAATGTTTGCGTGAAAGTTCCATCCCAAGCCCCCTCCCCTGGGAGTTGCCTCAGTCCTGACTCCACCTCTGAGAAAACCCTCCAAATGCTGACTGTAATGGTCTGTCCTGTCCCTTTAAGAGACAAGCCCCCCTCCCTCCTGCACCCCATCTCTCTCTTTCTCTCTTTCTCTCTCTCTCTCTGTTTCTCTCTCGCTCACTCACTCTTCCCCCCTTCCCCCTTTCCCTTTCCCCTCCATAACCCACTAAATAAATACCTACTTTCTCTGCATGGCATGCCTATCCATCTCTGTCTCTCACCCACCGAGGGCTCCCTGACTGGGACCCCGCTGGCCCTCATTGCCATTGCCTATGGGCCACTTGGGGAACTGCAGCATTTTACCACCGCAGCTCCTCATGGCCCTTTGCCTGCTGCAGTCACTTGGGAAACAGCGCCATTTTATTTTTACCATAACACTGACCCCTCCTCAGAGATGCTCAAGACCAGAGATGCTCAAGACCACTCCTACAAGGTATTTAAACTGCCCCCCAGAGAAAAAAATGTGGTTTTCCAGTGTTCCTCCCCAGCTCCTCCTGGGGAGCTGGAAGGCTACCTGAGAGCACTGGTATCCAATAAACTTGGGCTTTTTTTAATTTGGTTTGATTTGGTCTGATTCAGATTATTGCGTTGGTGGAGAGGTTTATCGGGGTGTAAAAACTTTACTAACCTAGTGTTGAAGGTTCTGGAGGTCACTCTCTACTTTCATACAGCTATGTTACCCAAATACTGTTTAAGGGGGTGGTTCTCAAGTAAAGACTGCATTTCCTGGCAGGTAAGTCATGTGGGTTACTGGGTGCCCCAGAGTCCCAAATTTGGCAGGTCTGAGTAGGGCCCAACCATTTACATCCTGACGTGTTTTGAAGTAAAGCTTGCCTGGGCCTGCCCACATCAGAGCTCTGCTTTCAGGAGACTCACCTGTGTCTTTTGAGCTTCCTGTGTGGGGCCTATAACCTGAATAGAGCACATGACAGAGTCACAGAGTCTTGGAGCCTGAGAAGGCTGAAACAAACTCCTTTGTGCAGGTTATATAACCAACAGGACACAGCCCTAAAGGAGGACCCTGGAGGCCATCTTGGAGCTTTTGGGGAGAGCCTGTCTAAGAGTTCAACTCCAACAAAAGTTACAAGGGGACAGAGGCAACTGAGTCCCGAGCTTTGTGTATTTTCCTCTTTCCCTAATGTGTTTCTAGCAGCTGCAGCAGCTTAATCATCTGAAGCCCCTCTGATAAAATGACAGCACCAAAAGCCCACCCTGGCAAATCAATTCAAATCTCTCTGTATTTGGGAGATGTCATGTAACTATCTCCTTGAAATTGAAACATTCTCTCCAGAGATGGGGCAGACGTTCTTAAAACTGAGGAAGCCAATGAAACTCACAAGGCTCAGAAAACTCTGAAACTTACAGGACTCACAAGCCTCTCCCCAAAGGTCTAGAGCAGCAAGCAGCTGCTGGGGAGAGGAGACTCTCCAATGGAGCAGCCTCCAAGTTGTGCTCCAGGGATGTACTTTTCGGGAGTCCTCACCCATAGTGGGATGGACTTTTTAGTGATGTAGCCACCTTTGACTCACTCATGTTCCTCTAAGTAACCCCAATAAACTCGCAGGTTCCATGTGTTTGACTTGAGTGGAACCATTTCTCTGGTGTCACTGGTGCCCTATTTGGGGTGACTAGACAGACTATTGCTCCTGTCTCCCCAGTAAAAGTTCCACAAAAGAAGACCATATTCTCTACGGTCAGTACCAGTTCCCTTCTGCTGGTAACTCGAAGCCTCAGTTCGATACATCTCACCTGTATGTGTCCCTACATGTTTGACCTTATCTCCTCTCCATTCTTCTCCAGGAACAGAACCCACCCCAGGAAGCCAAGACCTGGAACCTTTACCATAAAAGCTATTGCATCCTGATCAAGTTGGTTAGGGTCAGTCCTGCCTCCATCCCAGGAGTTGCCAGATTTTGTGAAATAATATTTTATTTTTGCTTAGACAAATTAGACCCAGATTTCCCAGTATTTGGCTCCTCAAATAGGGATATCTCACTCTGTATGGCACCACTACCTCTGAGTCAAATATCTCAACCAACTCACCAGTTAAGATGGGGAGAAATGATGTGGGAATTTAAAACAATATACTTGAACAGACCACACATCTCCCCTGGTTAACTTCTGTGCTCAATATAAATGCAATCAAAGCTTACAGAACAGCCTACCACCAGCCAACAACTATACAACACTCAACAGTCTAGGAATAACCATCCCCTTAGTATTCATCTTATTATCTCAATGATTTGTCTGCTGAACACTCACTATAGGGCAGTGTTCCCTGCCCTATGCAATTTAAACAATACACAGGAAAACAAAATTTTAAAGAAGTATCATTCCAGAAACTAATCCAGGAACACAGTAATTTGTTTATGAAGAAAACCAGTGAGTTTCTCAGGGGTAGAAGGAGGGACCCAAAGGAGAAGCATAGCATTGTTCTGCCCAAAAGACCTGGTTTCATAAAGCTCTGAGGTGTGCCCACACTAATCTATACCAGGATATTCTCATGTTGATCTATTTTAAATGAATCTGAAAACCTCAATAAAAATGGGGAAATGGCCAAAGGAAATGAGGAAGTCATTCACAAGAGAAAACGAGATAAGAAAGATCAGCTCCATGCCACACTAGGGGAGGGGGGCCAGTGAGTACCTAATGTTACTTTTGGAGGTCATGTAACAGGGAGCCGCTGAAACCTTCGAGCTTGCATCTCTCACTTGAAAGCATCACTTACAGAAGTCTCATTAAAAGAGAAGTAAACTGAAGGCCTAGCACAGCTCATCACCTCATTTATATTCTTTTCCTTTCCTATTTTCATGTGTGCACAGTGTGTGGAGTGTGGGTACATGTACGTGCAGAGGCCTGAGGTGGACATCAGAACTGGCTCTGGATTGCTCTTCTGCCTTATTCACCAAGGCTCTCTCAATCAAACCCAGAGCTCATCTATACGGCCATCTTGCTCTGGCAATCCCTCCTCTCTGCCTTCTGAGGTTATATATTTATAAATACAGATATATTTACACATACCTTTTCATAGCACCTCTGACAGCTCTCCTTCCCCACCAGCACCCTCAACTCCATGGCCTAACTCATTCTCTTAAAAGATACTTGAAAGAAATTTTATAGTGTCCTACTAGGACAAAATTCAGCATGTAGCAAGACTGAGGTATCCTTGCAGGGCCCTAAGATACAGCAAGCCTGAAAGATTATGTGTCTGATTTTTGTCATTACTGACCCCTTAGGAGAAAGGAAACCCTGACGATCAGAGCCCCCACCACCTCAGCCCAATGCTGTGGCAGCTTTACAACAACCCCATCCTTGGGTTGGGAAGTTCATCCTTCTGCCGAAAGGGCTCAACATCTCCAAACACCATGGACATTGACAAGTAGTGAACACATGTGCATGAGCACAGAGTGTGGAACAAATTCTGCTATGAATCGCTGAGAGTTTGTCCATTAAAGCACCCGGTGTTTGGAACTACTAGTTTCTGGAGAGAAAGACAAGACCTTATAGATGAATATGGAGTTTGGAAGAACTGTGTCTTATCCTTTTCCTACTTAGCTAGAATGAAGAGTTTCAGTGAGCAAATTCCCATTTTATAGAAGAAGAGGGAAAAAGGCATGAGACAGGAGCAGGGGTGAAGAATAGGAGGAAGAGGAAGAGATAAGATCATGTGGCCAGTTCACAAATAGGGATTCACCTGGCAAAGGTCTGGTCACGAATAGGGATTCACCTGGCAAAGGCCTGGAGCAGGAAAGAAGAGCGGGCAGTGGCTGAGTGTGGCACTGTGGTACAATGCCAGACATCTAGGCTGCAAAAAGAAGGATGCAGAAATAACAGATGTGGTAGGCTAGGTCGTGACCGTAGGTAAGTTAAGTGGCAGGCTAAAGAGCTAATGCCATCACGTACAAAATAGGATATCATGATGGGAAGAACATGGGGGATGGTTTGAACTTATTTATAGGTATTATACACCCTTCCAACTCCATGTTCTCACCTATGAAATTGGCTATGGCAAGATTCAATAAGTGTTTATATACAAAGGGCTTACAACAGTGCCTGGCACCCAGCCACTATATAATAGCTGGCTACTGAAAAATATCACTGGTCTAATCATCCTGGAACAGCCCTTCAGAACACTGCCAGCAGGCAGCCTAGACATGGGAGAGTCATCATGGACCTAAGACTGCCCTTCCAAATTCAAAGCATCCCTCTATGAATATAAATGCTTCTTTTGGCTAAAGCTTCCGCCCTTCATGAAGAAATGTAAACCTCACTGGAAGAGGCAAACTTGGGTTGGACATGGAGCTTATGGTAGAGTACTTGCCTAGCCTGACCAATACCCAGCATGCACAGAGAGAAATATACAAAGTCTAATTTGGTACCTAGCCCACACGCACATGCACACATGTGCATGCATAATCATGCACATGCGTACACACACACACACACACACACACACACACACACAATACACACCAACACTCCTGTGGCATGACCTTACATTACCTAGATTTTTATCAAACCAATGCAGCCCAAGTGGCAAGATACACCATTTATGAGAAGATAGCTCTGAGCTAAAGTTGAATGGAGGAGAAGGAAGGAGTGACCTAAATACATTGATGACTGTCGCAATGATGTCTAGGGACTTACTTCCAGATCCATCCTTGACTCTGGGCCCTTCAGGCTTGGCCTCAGACATGATGTTGGCATTGGCGTTGTTCTCCATCTCAATCACAAAGTCACTGTCCTCTTCAAACTCGGGGTGGCTGAAGATCCAGTCCAGCGCCCTTTCCAGGTTATGATTCTGAAGAAAGGAGAACCACAAGGCATTCAGTGTCCAGGCCTCATCATGTCCCGAACCTTTGCACCAGGGGTCAAGCAGCTAGGCAGGAGGCCTGAGCTGACGGGTCCTAAGCACCTCTGAGTGAGAAGCTCAGACCCTGCCACTCTCCCACACACACCCTACCACTCAGTCACCAGAATGTTACAGGCTGGTGCCACGATGGGGGATGCAAAGGGCATAGGGCAAGGGTGGTGTTTCCACACGGCCCTTTCTACAATCACAGTAATTATATACACTATCTTCTGTCTTTTGCAGATGCTTCTGTAAGGTAAAGGCACCAATGTGCACACTGGGTTAGTGCCTCCTTACCTCAAATACAGGAAAAATGTAGATAAAATGAATGCCTAGGTTCACAGTTGCTCTAATGGAATCCCATATGGTTCAAACCAACCAAATGCAAAATTATTTCCACCTCCCCCTGTTTGTGACAGCACTAACAAGCTAAAGAATTTGTTTGCATATAGAAACTTCAATGAAACAAGTAGGGCTCATGAAAATACCCAAGTGAGGAAAAGTCTGGTTGAAATAGCTTGAGAATTTTAAAGGAAAATTCCCATGCCCTGGTCAAAACTCACTATGTGCTGAGCAATAGGCCCCGGCAGGGACCTAGTCAGAAGAGGCAGAGGACCTGGGAGCAGACAGCCACTCAGAATGAGTTCTGATGGGGGGTGGGGGAGCGTTGGGGGGGTACCAAGAGTTCTTTCCCGACTATTAAACAGATACCTACACCACCAACCCCTTGCTGCACAGCCCCTCCTAATGAACTGTGACAGTCATAACCTCAGCAGAAATTCTTCTCTGCAGAGGGAAACAGTGGCAGACAATTACAAAAACTTTCTACAAGGGCCGTCGAGACACATTTCTCCAAGGTCTCGATATCAAAACAGCAAGATTTTATCTTATAGGTTTTCTTGCCAAGTCAGAAGCCTGGCACTCTCTTTGCTTTGAAGCTGGCAAACCCCAAGCAGATCTGTGAGTCCCATTAAGGAATGTTAAAGATCTTGGTCATATCGCCCCAGCTCCACATCCCCTCAGGCCTAAGCTTGCCATGTGCGTCCCTCATTCACTCAATTTAGCCTTGTGTATACTACATGAAAATAAATCTTCATGACGTGTGATGGGACACAGTCAGACAATGATTCAAATGATCAAAGACACTGGGAGGTCTCTGTTGCCAAGGAGCAAACTGGAACCCCTCACCCCCCAGCAAGGCCAGAATTCGCTAGCTCAATCACCAGTGCTCACCGTGGCTCGTAGGGCCTGCACGGCCTGATTGCGCTGAAATCCCATGGATGTGATGATAGCTACAATTTCCTCAGGAGGTTGGTTGTCCAGTCCAGTAGCACCAAATACAGAGGCTCCAGCCCCTCCATACCCAGGGATGGCCAGTGGTTCAGCAAAATCTGAGGAAAATAACTATACTAAAATTTTTCTGGGTTTTTTTTTTGTCTTGAAAACAAACATTGTAGGAGTAATGTAGAAAAATATACAAAGCTGTTTAATCAAGGATCCTTAGAACCAGATCTAAGGCTAGAGATGTAAGTCAGTTTAACAGAACTGTGAGGTTGGAAAGGCCAGGGTCACATGACTTCCAAGCACCCCTTTCAGCCGGGAAAACAGCCTTTTCATCAAATGGTACCAGGACAACTGGTTAGCCGCATATAAACCATGAAGACACAAAATCAACTCAAGAAAGATCTTTGTCTTAAGCACAGGAGCTAAAAGTATTAATCTTAAAAATTAATAAAAATAATTTTATTTTCTTTAAATTAAAAGAGAAAACACGGAAAGTCAGTCTTTGGGACACTGGGTTAAGTGATGATTTCTTATATATGACACAAAAAGTGTAATTCATCAAACAAAAAAGTAGATGTAGCACACACCATCAAAATTTAAAAAGTGTCCACTTAAAAGAAGTGAAGACAGGCCAGGCAGTGGTGGTGTATGCCTTTAATCTAAGCACTCAGGAAGCAGAGGCAGGAGGATCTCTGTGAGTTTGAGACCAGCCTGGTCAACAAGAGCTAGTTCTAGGACAGGCTCCAAAGCTACAGAGAAACTCTGTCTAGAAAAAAAGAAAAAAACAACAACAAAAGAAGAGAAGAAATAGTAGAACAGGAAAATATCTCTGGAAATTGTATCTAGAAACCTGTATCTAGAACTTAAAAAGAACTCTTAGAACTTAATAATAAAAAGGCAAAGAACTAATTATGCCCCCAGTGCTATCAGTCATTAGGGAAATACCTCTTGAAATCACCCTGGCATACCACAGTACACCCAGGAACCACTGTAAGAAAACAGCTAACAGTGAGAATTCAGAGAAACTGGAGCCCCCATTCAGCATGGGTGAACATATGGTTGAGAGTTAAGCCACTGTGCAAAATTGTTTTACAGTTTTCAAAATTTTAAACAAAGAACTACATCAATTCTGTTCAAGAGAAACAAATTATAAATGCACAAATGCAAAAAAAGTTCATATTTCCAGTCACGTTAATAAACGCCAAAGAATAGAAACAACCCAACTGATTATCATCTATGATGGAAGGACAATAAATCGTGGTATGGCTATACAATGGGATACTATATGTCTGTTAAAAGGAAGCACTTTCATGCTACAGCATAAGACCCCTAAATACACTATGAAAACCAAGAGAAGCCTGACACAAAAGGCCTCTTCCATTCACATGAATGGTCAAAAACAGGCAATTCATAACAATTGTAGGATACCCATAAAGTAGATTAGTGAACACTAGGCATTGGAGAGAGCAAGGACATGGGAGAGATGGTGTCATAGTTAGGGCTTCTGTTGCTATGAAGAGACACCATGACCACAGCAACTCTTATAAAGAAAACATTTCATTGGGGTGGCCTGCTTATAGTTTCAGAGATTCAGTCCATTATCGTCATGGTGGGACATAAAGGAATGCAGGCAGGCATGGTACTGGAGCTAAAAGTGCTCTCTATCTTACAGGTAACAGGAAGTCAACTGAGACACTGGACAGTTTCCTGAGCATAGGAAACCTCAAAGCCCGCCACCCAGTGACATATTTCCTTTAGCAAGGCCACACCCACTCCAACAAAGCCACGCCTCCTAATAGTACCACTCCCTATGAGAGTATGAGAGCCAGTTACATTCAAACTACTGTAGATGGCTCCAGTCTATAGCATTTCTTTTGGGTATACAAAACTTTTCTAGAATTAGACAGCTGCTTAATTGTGATGTGACTAAAATCCACGTGAATGTACCCTTCTGACGGATATATAACTGACATCTTCAGAAAGTAGATGAAACAAGAAGCTAAGGAGAGGGCCTCCATTTCTTCAGTTTTCTATTTCAAACTTGAAGTAGACACCACATCTTTCTAATCTTTTGATCAAAAAGCGTAGCTACCTTAAAGGAGGAAGTTATTTCAAGAAAGCTGTTGATTAAAAGATTAAGATGGTGACTTTGCTCAAACTGCAGCATTTTGCCATCTGAAAACTCCTCTTTAGGGATATACCCTTGGGAATATGAATCCCAAAGCGCTCCCATATTGCCACCTACCAGGTTCCTCCATGTGCACGATAATCCAGTTGAAGGCCACCTCGGCTCCCGTGTTTCCAGTGAAGTACACAGCCTTGCGGCAGGCTTCCAGAGGGAAGCCCATCTCGGCCAGCTGCATCACTGAGGATTCGTCAATGTCTGAGGCTGCAGAGCACAGCAGGATATCCCACCGTGAGAAACAGAACTTTCCGCTTCCCGCCTTCATCACTCTTCAGCTCCTTATCTACAGACTGCCTGAAGTCCATTTCGTTGGGTCTTAACTTGACTTCTTTTTATGCCATCTAACTATTGAGCTATTAGTGAGAAGAAATGGTATTGGTACCTCCATTTACACATGAGGTAACAGGGACATACAGAGCAGAAAATAAATTCTTTCAGCCCACACAGTTCCCCCCCCCCTTCCGCCAAGGACTGCTGGCTCTCAAGCCTACACTAACCCTCCTGAGCCATAAGGCCCACACTCACGCAGCATGTTGTTGGCCGAGATTTGTTGCTTATTCAACTTCTAGGCCCTTCCACCCAGGAACAGCTGCACATATCCAGCACAGAAAACTTCTTTGCTAAACTATCACAGAAAAGCTTGTCACACTAGGGGGCTGAAGAGTTAAGAGCAATTACTGCTCTTCCAGAGGGCCCAGGTTCTGTTCCCAAAGCTCACACACAGTGGCTCGCAACCCTCTCTAACTAATTTCCAGAGATCCTGACACCCTCTTCTGGCCTCTGTGGGCATCAGACTTTCACTTGGTACACAGACATGCATACAGAGAAGACATCCATATGTATAAAATAAAAATAAACCAATCTTTAAAAGACGTCAACTAGTAACAAATGTAAGACACCAAAAACGTTTTTAAAGATACCTACGGTCTATCAACTGGTTCATCAGGCGATCTGAAAATGAAGGGACAGATTATAAATGAGAGCTAGCCATGGCCAATAGTGTTAGAAAAAAGAAACGGCATCAGTCCAGGACATTCCCAGACTCTCTCACTCCTGGTTACCCCCTCCCCCCCCACACACACACCACCTGAAAAACATAGTTCATTACAGTAATAAGGGAAAACAGTAGGTTTGGGGCACTTAGACACAAATAAAACAAGAAGTTCTGACATCTCAGTGAGCTAAATAGTTTCAATCCCTACATTTATTTCTAAGAACACTGTCTACTTGCAAATCAAGAGTCTGTACTGAACACTGTTGATATGAGCAGTAAGAAAAACTATTCTGAGACCTCCCTGCCACTCACCATTGCCTGTCTGTAAGCCCTTCCAGGAGCCACCTGCCACCAGGACCCCAAATCAATGACTCAGAGTATATGTGTTTGAAGTGTGCAGTGCGGCCATGCTTCGTTCCTATGTGTCTAGTCAATGACCTCACAGGGAGCAGATTAGTGGTGGAATAGTGACTACTCATGGCTGAAGGAAGGTGGGAGGCAGTGGGCATCCTTCCAGTAGAAGATGGTACCTTTTGAGTCATCAAGAATGACTACAGAATAGTGACTACCCCTGCTGGAGGAAGGTGGGAGGCAGTGAGCATCCTTCCAGCAGAAGATGGTACCTTTTGAGTCATCAGGAATGACTATAGGGGGACTGATGTCTGGAAGTTCCTCTTCTCCTGGCTGTAAGCCCCTGGCTCTGAGGTGGCTGATATCTAGTAGGTCTGGCATATCAATAGAAACATCTGCAAAACAAAAGATTATGCTCATTGGACTCTCCAGAGTCCGCAATCAGTTCATTATAAATCTGCTGAAGTTCACTGCATGCATGCATCTAGGCAGCCTAGAGGAAGCTCAGCACAACAGACTTGTCAAGCCACAAGGTTAATGGAAGGCTCAAGGAAAGGGCAGAGAGTGGTAGGACAGAGGTGTCACACTGGACAGCAGCAGGTCAGAGAAGTCAGTGATCACGGACTAGCAGCCAGGCTACCCGCGGTCCAGACGCACTTCATTTTGTGCTTTTTAAAATATGTACGTGATTTAATTTTTTTAAATATGGATATAAATTTAATTTCAAAAACCATGGAGCTGCAGTACATTTTCCTGTGTTAACCATCTGAGCTTCCCTTTAGCTTATTCTGGACAATGATGGCCTCTGTGACCGTTTCACACTGACCCCACTGCTCTGGACTGCC
>NC_022009.1:64397452-64400567 GCF_000317375.1 Microtus ochrogaster | reverse complement strand
AGCTCTTCTTTCCTGCATGTTCCTTCCCTGCCCCTGTTGCACATTTGAGTTTGAGAACTCCTAATTTATATTTTATTCAGATCATAAGAGAAACTGTGATGATTCTAAGTTACAAATGATAAAACTCAAAAGAACTTGACTGAATCTTGCGTCAACCCCTGGGTGCTCTGGGAAAAAGACAAAACCCTCTTGGCTCAGTGGCATTTGACCTACTCAGACACAAGATTTCTAAATAGCACCTGAGACTTGGGGCTGCACCTCTGCAAACAGGAACAAAAGTGGGTTCAACTCCAATTTTAGGGTTATGTCCTTCAGGCCTGAAGAATAACTGTCTCCAAATGATGACCGATACGTAAATCCTACTCAAGACAGCAAAGCGGGCTGGGCATGGTAGAACATGCCTGTAAACATGGAACTTGGGAAGATCAGAAGTTCAAGGCTAGACTCCTCTACACAGGAACTTCAAAGACATTCTGAACTACATGAAATCCTGCCTCAAAAAAACAAATTAAACAAGTAAGTATAAATGTAACAATAATTCAAGAACATAAGCTAAGTTTGAAAAGTTAAATTTTAAGGACCAGTAGAACCAAACACAGGTCAGGCATACAACATTGATACAACTGTTCCTGAAAGGAAAGGTTCAGACCTTCCTTGAGATTCCTTCAAACAGTCAAAAAATCTGATTTCATTTTTATTCCTTCACAAAAATTCCAAGAACAACAACAAAAAGAAAACTGTCCAAAGCAGTCAAAAGTTTTCTTCTCAAGTATCTAGTCGCCCCCCCCCCAGAAGTCAGTAGGGCACACAGTGATCAGTGCCCTGCGCTCAGACCCCCTCTGCACCCTAACCTCCTCCGCAAGAAAACCAAGGGTCTCCTGGGAATCAGGAATAGCCCCACACAAAGGACGAGCTGTCACTGTGTGCCCACCAGCCGCAGGCTCCCTAGGAAATCACCCTAGCTGGGTTATGTCCTCTTTCCTGTCCCCTTCCACCCGTGTTTGGATGACTCCTAAGATTTGCAATGCTAAGTTGCAGAAATGCTCAAACACAATCCCTAAGAGATTGGCAAACAGTCTGAAGTCCTTACCTGAGAAGCTATCAAGGGCAAAAAACACATCCTTCCACCTCCTGGAGCCACTTAAGACTTGTCAGATTCAACCCTGGCAGTGGAGGGAATGGCCTTTATGCCTTGTCTAGAAAATAAGCCTTCCACAGTGACCATGGGCCTTGCAGATGGGTGTGAATAAAGCACCATGAAGCCCAAACCACATTCTTCATTATACTGCACAAAGCAACTGTTTCTGTGTGGCTGTTAGTAAAATCTGTATGATTTTGATGAATGTCAGGGGCACCTGCTGTGTTCAGAGACAGGGGAAGGCCGCTAGGAGGATCCTGTACCGTGCCTCCTTGTACCCCCGCCCCCGCTCCTCCAAGTGTGGTATGTAGACTAGTCATGGTAACCTACGGCTGTGAGTCCAGAGAAAAGTGGGGTGGGTTAGAAACACAGTCTCTCAGCCCACCCTGCATCTGCCAGTTAGCATCCGCGTTTCCCAAAGGTCCCACGTGACAAGGATGCCCGGTTCCATCCAGGATGCGCCACCGTGAGGACCGCACTTTCCCTCTTAGAACCCGGTCCCTCCAGAGCGCAGCCGTGAAGGGGTGGTCAGCCTGTGGCATTTCTTATTGTCAGTATTTCTAGCAGGCTGTGAAACCAGAGAAAGGGTGGGAGTGACAGAGAAACACTGGGATGGGCGTGACGGGGGCAGGGGTCCTCACGGCCTCTTTCACATGCCATGTCTTGTTAAGTGGCTCACTCGACAGTTTAAGCAAAAGCATGCAAAGGATACCTACCAAATTTTCTGGGAACCCAGTCAAGACCAAAAGTGAACTTCTTTATCTGCACTACCAAGTATTCAGGGAATGAGGCAAAGCGAGAAGTTCTGGGAAGCACAAGAGGGGGAGGGGAGATCAATCAAACAAGGCAGAAAGAAAGGCGAATGCAGTCGACCCCGCGCACTGGCAGCTTTGTCGGAGGCGCCTGGCAACGCCAAGGACCACCCTGTGAGGAGGAACTGGACAACAGTCAGGTGCAGGGCTACTCGCCACTCGCTTCAACCTCCTGCCTCTCCGCCAAAGAAAACGCTGATGCAGGCCACGTGAGCAAGGAGTGCAGCTGTTTCACAGCGAGCGCTTGCTGCGACATTCGGAAAAGGGCTTTTCAGCCGTTTGGTTTCCCAGCATTCTTGCAGGGTTTCCGTGTATGTACTTGTAGGTGTTCTCAGTCAAGCATGCTCCGTGTCTGTGACATTCCCCAGATGATGCAGAGAAGCCCTGCTTCACTGAGACGTAGAATCACCACCTCCCGGCAATGGACTGGTAGAAGGGAGGCGGACCAGAATTGGGTTTAGGCTGACCTTGCATTACTGCGCCTCTTTAAATACCCGAATCTCAGGTGGCATGAGTCCTACAGATAGCTCTGTTTGGGAGAAATTACCTAAAGTATCTAAACCTAGGTCTTGCCTTTTAAAGGATTTTGGTTTATATGTACGAGTGTTTGCCTGCGTGTATACATATGCACCATGTTTGTGTCTGGTGTCTGCAAAGGCAAGAAAAGGGGGCCCCATATCCTCTGGAACTGGACCTGAAAGTGGTCATGAGCCACCATGTGAGTCCTGGGAACCGAACCCTGGTCCTCTGCAAGAGCAGCAAGTGCTCTTAATTGCTGAAGCATCTCCTGAGCCCACTAAATCTTACATTTTAAAACTGATACATGTTAATTCTGAGTTCACTTAAAACGAAAGATCCAATGTCCTAGGCTTGGGTTTCTCACTTTTACACATAGACTAACTATTCAATTTGTACATCAAATTCATGCCTTTGTTCCAGCTTATTCGGTTACCCATCATTTCCAGCATTCAGTTCTATTTGGCTGTCTATATAAACAGAAAATGAGCCGCATAATTTCTCGGTCTTTTGGTTAAAATCAAGTACAGAAAATGAGCCATGGATGGTACCGTGGGTCTGTTTTAAAATAGAAGATTCTGAGCTGCCACCTCCAACCCGCACCTTTTGAATTAGAACCACTGCCTTCTTTTTTTTTTTTTTTTTTTTT
>NC_022009.1:64396843-64397352 GCF_000317375.1 Microtus ochrogaster | reverse complement strand
CTAATGCCTCTAATCCTTTAATACAGCTCCTTATGCTGTGGTGACTGTCCCCCAACCATAAAATTATTTTGTTGTACTTCATAACTCTGATTTAGTGTTTTAAAATAGAAGATTCTGAGCTGCCACCTCCAACCCGCACCTTTTGAAATAGAACCACTGCCTTCTTTTTTTTTTTTTTTTTTTGGGTTTTTTCGAGACAGGGTTTCTCAACCACTGCCTTCTTTTTGGAATACATCTTTTCCCAGACTGCACAAGGCAAACGTCAACGTAGTACTGCCCTCTACTGCAGAACAGTAGACACAGCACAGGCTGGCCATAAATAGCAGAAAGGTGTAGCTTTGGGGCTTCAGAAGGCTGTGCAATTCACTGCAAATCTGGGTAAATCACTGGCCCATCTAGAAGTGAGCTTACTCATGCATCTGCCGCCAGTGCTCACACTAGTGCAGAACCTCGGCTGTGCAGTGCTCACACTAGTGCAGAACCTCGGCTGTGCAGTGCTCACACTAGTG
>NC_022009.1:64387890-64395678 GCF_000317375.1 Microtus ochrogaster | reverse complement strand
GAGAGAGAGAGAGAGAGAGAGAGAGAGAGAGAGAGAGAGAGAGAGAGAGAGAGAGAGGTAAGAGTTTTCACTCATTAGCAGCAGTTTGAGGACATCAAGTTTACAGTTAAATCCAACAATGTCATAAACGGTGCTTTGTGAAAGAATGAGTAAATATAAACAAAACTTTTGCCTAGTCTTTTATTCCTAAACCTAATCTGTACAGCTTTTCTTAGAAATGTATACATTTTAAATAAAGATTATCAGAATATAAATCTAAAAAATCTGTATGAATATTTAATTTACCTTTTTAAAAAGCTGCGGGAATTAAGTTAGTCAGGAGCTCAGAACAGGTCTTGGTACTACTATTGGGTCTGCAGTTACCTGATGCCTGGTGGCATTATTTAAGACATCAATTGCTCACTTATTACAGCTAAGACTAAATGCTATGGAGACATTTTATTAAGGGAAAAATAAAAGCCGCAGTGACTAAAATGATCTGCTCCATAGGGTTAAAAACCTGCTAAGTAGAAAAGAGTACTTAGTCGCTTTCTACTAAATGTGCCAAAAATATAACTAATCAACCACATGCAGGCCACATGATCCAAGGCATCACGCGGGCACACACACATGCACATACACACACACACACACACACACACACACACACACGCACCCAAAAGGTCACAATGACAATAGCGACACCACCCATCCCAACTACTAACAGAGACCCTGCAAAGGACTTGTCCTCAGCTCCCTTGGACCTCCTCAGTTCTATAAATAAAATACTTCTGTTATCGGTGCTTTACAGATAGGAGATGAGTCCTTTGGCCAAGGTCACAGTGCTGCTGACCTGGAGAGTCTGCTCTGAGCCCACTGCGCTCATCTTTCCCGAATGACAAGGAGGAAATGAAATCCTTCCACAGCCACATTGGCTCAAGGACAGGAGCTGGATCTTGTCCCGCTCTCTGCCTATTGTGAGCAGTATAGTGGTGGGTGAATGGATGTTCCAAACAATACCAGTCTTCCCAGACACGGTCTGTTAGGATCATTTACACCAGTGTTTCTCAACCTTCCTAATGCCTCTAATCCTTTCATACAGCTCCTTATGCTGTGGTGACTGTCCCCCAACCATAAAATTATTTTGTTGTACTTCATAACTCTGATTTAGCTACTACAACAAATCATAATGTAAATATCTGTGTTTCATTTTCCAATGGTCTTATGTGACCCCTGTGAAAGGGTTGCTCCCAAAGGGGTCGAGACCCACAGGTTGAGAACCACTGATTTAAAAGCTCATTGTTTCTGGGTCCATCCTGACCTACTGGTGCACCAAGATCAATCTACTCTTTGCTTGTTTGTAATGCAGAGGTGTGTGTGTGTGTGTGTGTGTGTGTGTGTGTGTGTGTGTGTGTGTGTAGTCTACGCTGACCTTGATATCTCTCAATCGCCCAGATTGCCCATGAACTCAACCATCCTCCTGCCTCAGCTTTCCAAGTTTGGGGATTACAGGGATGTACTACCACACCTGGCCACCAAGGATACCTTATGCCTTTTCCTGGATGTTCAGGCTCTGGGTCTAACAAAAGGAAAATTCAAGACCTCACACTAACAAAATGTCAGTCAAATTATAGCCTACATTGCTAAAAAATAAATAAATTAAAAATAATGAATTCCCAGAAGTTCACTAGCTGGCTTTGCCAAATGCCAAAATTAGCATTTGGAACATTATAAAGTATAATAAGGAACACTAATCATGGCTACATATGGACATGCGAATAATATGGTGGTAACACAGATAAACCTGGGTTAGGAGTGCAGTCAGACCAGGTCATTCTCCCAAGCAGGCCACTTACTGGCCAATTGCTTCTCTTTCCAGTGACCCCTCTGGGAAGTGGGAGACTAAAGGGGCCTACCTCACACCACTAAGAGCATTTTAAAAACTTGGGGGTGGGAGGCTGGGCTATAGCAAGACCCTACCTCAAAACACAACAGAAATAATAATAAAAGATACAGCTGACAGCAAGTTCATCACAAGCGCCTCAGGAAATTGTAAAGGGTGGGTATTTTAGGAGCTCTCGTCTTTTTCTGTCCCACAAGGACTGTGTCTTCATAGAACAACAATTGTGATAGAATGCTAATTCTTTTCACACCTAGAAGAAGCATATGCACTCTGAGGAGATGGCTCTTTAGGGACCTGGGTTCATATACCCAGGCAGTGATACACTCAATCATTCCCGTGCTCTCACAGTGAGGTGTGAGGTGGAGCCGTAAGAATCCCTGGAACTTGCAGGACTGGCTGCCATACGGCTGTGATATGCAGGGACAATACCAAGAGAGGCCATGTGGCAAACGAGGTAGAAGTGGGAGAAGGTTGTTCTCTTCCACATATACCATGAGGTAAGTATGTACCTGTACACATTTCACATGCTTGCACACACACACTTACACACACACACACACACACACACACACACACACATACACAATCAGCAGTCCCTACGACAAAACTTACCTAAGGACAGACCGCTGGTAACAGAATGAATGGCTACTAATCCCTATCTGCACGAGGATCTTTTCAAAGTTAATTTGATAAAAAAATGGGACTTTTGTTGTGTTTTGTTTTACTTTGTTTTGTTATTTTGGGTTCTCTGATTTTGCTCTGAGGTATTTGGGGACTGGAATTTTGGAGTGGTTGTTGTTTTGCTTTGTTTTCTGCAGTACTGGGAAACAAACCCAGGGTTCATACACACCTAGCAGGCCCTCTGCCACGGAGATGTGTCTCTAACTCTTAACCTTTGAAATAAATGGTCTTATTTTCCTGTTTCTGGCATGTGACATCTAACCTGAAGCAAACAGGATCCTGAAGGCTCTGCAGACAGCAACCAACGGCAGGCCTGTGTGCCAATCAGGCTGTAGGGGAAAACAGCAGGGCAGCACGGCCCTGAACCTTTCACTGTCAACTCAGACCTCACTCTCGCCCTTCAAGAGGAGGCCAAGAACATACCCCAGTGGTAAAATTCCAGAGACAAGCTTCCAGCAGCTAAGAATATAGCTGGCTGATAGCTTGCTTGTTTAGCATCTATGAAATCCTGGGCTCAATCTCCAGCACGGAAGGGGAGTGTAGAGAAGGAGGAAGCAGACTTCCCAATTAAAAGGAAAACAGGGAGAACTGGATGGACATAACTCCCAGTAGCCCTTTACTCTGTCTCTGTAAGCGCTCTTTCCCCCACTCAAGGGGCAACCTGAAGAGTGTAGGCAAGTACTGACTGTATCAGATCATCAAGTGGAGAAAAGACTGCATGGACCTAACATCATATGAACATGACGCATCTCCTAACTGGGCTGTAAGGGGCTCACCATGCAAACGCTCATGCCCACCTAGCATGCCCAAGACTTCCCCGAGAGGCACACCATCAACCAAGGCCTATGCCAAAACATAACTGTAAAACTACAACATACTGCTCCAGGGTTTACATATCGAAGGCTGCCATGAATGGTTTGGGGATTTCTTTACCAGTAACCATTCTTGCCATGTGGGAGCCAGGATGTTTCTCAACCCTACTCTAGTGGCAAGAGAGGAAAAAAAGGCAAATTTCAACTGCAGAATAAACCTCAATTTTGCTTTTTTTGAAAAACAAAAGGGGGTGGGCACCCAGCACATAACCAGAATCACAGGATGGACTGTCCTATTGGTCAGGCTCATCGAGTGATGTGAATGACAGCTACAGATGACCATCGCAATCCATCCCACCCTCATGAACAGCATCCACAAACTCCCAGAACACCCAGCCCCCTCTGCTGCCTCCGTCCCCACCTCCCCCAGGGACTGCCAGCCCTACTCACTTCACCCCTGCAGACTTCGCCTGCAGGGCACTGCTCCAGAAGTCCTCCACGTTGTCTGGTTCAGCAAAGGCCTGGAGGCAGGCACTGAAGGGGATCTTGGCTCGCACCAGCTCGGGAAGGGGTCTTCGGTTTGCTTCGGCTTCTCTTCTCATCAATTCATAGGCGATCAGCTCATCTGAGGAAGAGCAAGGAAGGAACCTGCAGTGGTTGCACTTCTCTTGGGCACAGAAGCCACACCCCTTTGGGTGGTATATTTCCTTATAGGTCAGGATTGCTGCCTGTCTGTCTGTTCCAGAAGTCTGCCCAAAGACCCTTCCCAAGACTTATAGGCTTTGTGGAGTCAGAAATACTTTTTAATTCTATTTTCATATGTTTGCTTGTTTATTTATTTTTGAGACAGGATTTCTCTGTGTGGCCCTGGCTGTCCTGGAACTCACTCTGTAGACCAGGCTGGCCTTGAACTCACAAAGATCTGCCTGCCTCTGCCTCCTGAATGCTGAGATTAAAGGTTTGAGCAACCAGTGCCCAGCTATCACTCGAATTTTTCTTTATTCTTGCTTGTTTTGCTATTTCATTTTGAGACCAACAGGAAGGAACTGAGTCCAGATGAGACAACAATGACTCAGGGACCTACGGTTCCCCTTTCCCACCCTCCAGTGACCCAAGTGCTGCTCTTCTACCGATTCACACCAGAGTTTGCAGCTGTCGGGGAACCAAGGGCTCTCCTCTCCCCAGGCCCTTCACATCCCTGACAAAGAAACTAAGGCCACTGAGAAGCCTAGACTTAAAGGCCTGGTCAACAAACACAGATGAGGCCCAAAAGAGATATAACCCCGATGTGCGGGGTTTTTCAAATGATTGGGTGCTTGGTTGGAGAGGGATGGCCAACTTTAAGTTGTCTGGAAAAGAACATGGTGGCCAAGAGAAGGAGATAAATCAGGACTGTCAGCGAGCTCCAGACAATGGTGAGATTCGGTGTAACGTGCTTTCTGATTTGCTTCCTCCAGCCACTGTGACTACAGTCATGGGTCCCACAACGGCATGAGGTTAAGGGGAGCATGTGTCTAAGCCTACCTTTATCCACCAACACCATCCTGGAAATACAACCAACCCTCAGAAACAGCACCCAGTCCACTGCTTTCTGGGGCAATAATAAGAGGAAAGAAGTGAGCGTGCTGGGGACTCTTGAGGGACCAGGGATCTGCCCCCATTTTGACACTAACTGCAGGTAAAACATCACAGGTACTTTGAATATCATTTCCTTTACGGTTGATTATTTCACAATAGCAACAACAATAACAAAAATTCCCTCCTAATAGATTGGCTTATGCACATACATCTTTCCTAACCCCCTCTGAAAAGCTTTTAAAACCCCTTCTTAGCCAGTGGCACATGCCTTTAATCCCAGCACTCAGGAGGCAGAGGCAGGCGGATCTCTGTGAGTTCAAGGCCAGCCTGGTCTACAGAGCTAGTACCAGGACAGGCTCTAAAGCTACAGAAAAACCCTGTCTCGAAAGCCCACCCCACAAAATAAAAAACACCGTCTCTGTCTACCGTCAGTTTACAACACAGTACTTCTATCTAGCCTACAAACGTTAAACGTTACGAGAAATCCAGAAACTAAACTACATGTCTCCTTTCTTTTCTTAAAAAGATTACCACTCATATAGCGAATCGAGACCACAGGACTGTATTAAAGCTTTTAAAATGCAAACGGATTCATTCTGCCTCGCCCTAGCAACTACATCAGTAAAGCAGTTGCTCAAGTGGGAGTCTGACGCTTCTCCCTGGCAACAGAAATCATCACCAGAGGATCCGGATGGCAGCCTCGCAAGGAGGCCGCTTCTGCAGTGACACCTGCTGGGCCCGAGTGCTGCGGTGCCTCCTAATCCTGCAGCTGCGGTTGCTGTAAGCCAACTCATGCAACTCTCCTCACTTTGCATTTACAAAGGTCCCTCTGCACACCATCCTCACACACACACACACACACACACACACACACACACACACACACACACCCTGTACAGCATGTGAATTCCCTTTGAGAAACTGAGCACTGAGACTCTCAAACCAACATTAATTTTAGAGAACACCTTCGTCACGGAGGCTGACAGACCTGAACAGAACCTGTAAGTCTGAGGTGAGCAAGGAAAACCAATTGTTCCTTCCAGTGGCTCAGACTGACAATCCACTTGTCAGGTTCTCCCAGCATCTAGGAGGTAAAACCTCCAGGCATAGCCCCTCGGGGATTATCTAGATTAGTTTAGCGGCTGACTGAGCCTGTGAGGGATTGTCTTGATTAGGTTCATTTGAATAGGAAGATCCACCCTAAAAATGAGTAGCCCCATCAGCATCCTGAGTGCATATGAAGAAGACGGCAAGCTGAACACAAGCTTCCTCTGCTTCCAGGTTAGAAAGAAATGTAACCAGCTCCCTTCACCCTTGGACACAACTTTCCTGTAATGAAGGACTACATGCTGTAACTTCGGCACAAAATAAGCCCTCCTTCCCTCCCTTCCTCTGTTCCTTCCTCCCTCTCTTTCTCCCTCTTTCCCTCCCTCCCTTCCTCCCTTCCTTCCTCCCTCCCTTTTTCCCTCTCTCCCTCCCTCCCTCTTCCTCTCCCTTTCTCCCTCCCTCCCTTCCTCCCTTCCTTCCTCCCTCCCTTCCCCCAGTGACTTTCGTCAGGCACTTCATGGAACAACAGGAAAAGGAAGACAGCCCTCACTCTCAACACGCAACAAAGCACACACTCCACAGCCTTCCGTATTTCGGATGATGGTCAAGAATCTAAATGCAACCCAAAGCTGTATGCATGCATAGACAATGGAAATAATTTCATCTTTAAACCATCAGGACCATCACTTCCAATATCATAATAAATTAACTCCCCCAAATAGTAGCAATAGGCACTGAAAGAGGAATTTTTACAAGGATGGCAGGAACCCCAACATGAACAATCCAACAGCCATTTTGCCCTTTTCCTCTCTAAGACAAAACTCTAAGGAATACCATCCATCCCTCCTGCCTGGGAAGAATCAGATCACACTGACAGTATGGGACAGAGCCATGCCCTGAAAGGCTACATGATGGCACTCTCCTGCATTTCAAAGTCCAGGCATTCTCCTCTTGGGCCTCACTGTTATAGAGTGCCCTGCCTGCAAGTCACCTCCCAGGAGGCCTGCCTTAAAGACTCAGGTATAAAATCTCTAATTCCACTTCTAACACCCAAAGGTCCATTTCCATCCAGTTTATACCAGAGCATCTTTTCAGTGTCATGGAGAACCCTACCCACATCGCCACAAACAACATAACTGTGCTGACTGCAGCCTAACCGTGAGCCCCATTTCTGGGTTCGAAAGCAGCCCCTGTCCAGACCTCTGCAAAGGCCTGCATGATACATTTAGCCACCTCCACAGACAGTCACGTGGGGACTTGGAAAAAATGAGAAGGGCCGTGCAACGCAAACACAGTCCCATCCATCCCAGTGACTGGGCACCTTATCTCTGGGGCAGGTCTGCCCGCGGGGAGGCACACATGACTCTTTTCCCATCCAGGACTGTTACCTTTGTTGGTTGCTGCCTCCATGGCTACAGGTAACTGCATCAGGTAGTCCACCCTCTCCGTATAGCGGACCTTGCGGGTCTGACAGCACTGAATGCGCTCTTCCACCAAAAACCGGAAAACATCACTTGGGTTTTCTGAGCCAATGCGATTCCTCTGAAGGTCAGATAAAACCAGGTTAGCGGATACAGGGGAATGAAGCCGTGAATAAAAATATAGCACAATATCAACTACGATTCTGGCATCAAGATCTTTCATTATGGAGCATTTTTTTCTGGACATGAGAGTCAACCAGATTAAGACACTGTGATTTGGGGAATGGGGGGAGGGGGAGGGAAATGGGAAAAGGGGAGGAGGTGAAAATTTGCAATAATAATAATAATAATGATTATGGTGATGATG
>NC_022009.1:64381987-64387790 GCF_000317375.1 Microtus ochrogaster | reverse complement strand
TGCTCTTTGGACTGGAGAGGGAGGCAGAGGGGAAATGGGGGGAGGAGGAGGGGAGGAGGTGAAAATTTGCAATAATAATAATAATAATAATAATAATAATAATAATAATAATAATAATAATAATAGACACTGTGATTTATATAGTGTCCCCAAATGAGGGGTTGGATAAATAAATTCAAGTTTACCTGTGAAGTAATATTACAAAGTCATTAAAACCACAGAAGACAGATAGGTGTTGATGGGATTAGAAGAAGTAAGGAAGATAAGCTAATGAATAGAAAGAGGAAAATATACTGTCCTGGGAAAACAAGATATGTTTGATGCAATTTCAAGTGCACTTAATGTAGACGATGGACAAATGAAGAAACCATGCTATATTAGGGCACATGAGGATATGGCAATAAGCTAAGGAAAACCCCTGCTCACACCCAGAATTCACACGCAGTTGGGAAAAATACCACTCTCACACACAGAATTCACACGCGATTGGGGAAAATACCACTCTCACACCCGGAATTCACACGCCATTGGGGAATGACTGAAGGCTCAGCTGCCAAAATGTTAGCCACAGCGCCTGCTATTACGACATATCTGATTTGCTCCTCTGAGTTTTCTCCCTTTTCTGTAAAGAACACTTTCCTAACCAAAGGGGAAAGGCTGCTATTCTGTTCTGTTTAAGGTGAATTCTTCATGGCTTCCACGGGATTCAGCTCTGGTGCACCAGCAGCGTGATCACCTGAGTGGTAGTGGCTGGATATCAGGGACCTGGAGGGACTCTCAAGGTTGTGCTCTGTGCAGAGGCCAGGCACCACCATCACACACACAGCGTGAAAGCTATACAAAGCCGGCAGCATCTGGAACCCGAATGTGAGAGGCAGCCGCATCAAGTGCCAGCGGAGACAGCCACCAAGAGGCCCGGTGAGTGACAGATGTAAAGAAAAGGGGCATTTGGTCACGCCACCCCTAGAGCAGCTGGTGCATTTCTGTGGGATGTCCTCCAGACTTACCTCTACCAGATTGACCAGGTGCAAGAAAAACTCCTGGGCATCCTGCTGTCTGTTAGAAGAAAATTCTGGATGGCTCTTGCTGACAAAGGCCTTGAACATGCGTGGGGAGATCCCGTTCTGTTGAGGCTAGAGTATAAAGACAAAATCATCTTCTGTAGGTGAAAACCTACCTATTAGTCTGCTAAAGAGATATAGTAATAAAATGACTCCTAGTGACATGATGGTGTACCCATCAGTAAGACATCACTCAGCCTACATCAGAGACACCCCTTGCAGTAGACAGTAATTCCCACGGAGTCCCACAAGTGACAATGGCAGAGAATGAGAGACTTTGTAGAGTACCCAGTCCTAAACAGGACCAATGCGCATATGAACTCACAGAGACTGTGGCAACACAGGACCTGCACAGGTTCAGACTAGATAAAAAATCCCAGCACTGAGAGAAAAACGTGGACACATGATCCACCTCTACAAAGAAACTGTCTGCCCGATCCTTGCTGATAGAGAAAAACCCGTTTTCTTCAGCAGAGCATCACTAGACAGATACAGCAACACTCTAGGGAACACCCTCACACCACGAGTAGTCAGCAACACAAAACAAAGTCCATGTTTTGTTTTGTTGGTTGGTTGTTTAATGGGCTTTTTGTTTTATTCTGCTTTGAAATTTTGTCTTACTGGTTTTTTTTCTGTTTCTTTGACTTCTGTTTTTTATTTTTGTCTTTTACTTTAGGGAAAGAAGGAAGAACAAGAAGTTGGGTAGGTGGGGAGGATCTGAGAGGTGTCAGAGGAGGAGAAAGAATACGATCAAAATATATTGTATGAAATAAGGAAATACACAAAAACACTAAATTAAAAAAAAAGAATAAATCAGCAGATAGCACTTCCATATACATCTGAAGCCTGAATGGCAAGTGGGTGTGGCCTAACTGTAATCCCACCTTTCAAATGAGGAGAAAGGCGACCATGACAAGAGCTGGCCAGCATCAATAGGGTATGTAGACATTGCTCTATAAAAACTTTATGAGAATGAGGCTAGCTCAGTTGGAAAAGTATTGATCTAGCATGCATGAAATTTGGGACTCCATCCCCAGCACCACAGAAAGCAGGTGTGGTGGGATACATCTATAATCCCAGCACTCAGGAGGTGGAGGCAGGAAGAGCAGAAGCTTGGTGTCATCCTTAGCTGCGCAGCAAGTCTAAGAATCACCTGGGGTCCATAAGACTGTCTAAAAATATCTAGACACACACATATACATACATACATACATACATATATATATATACATACATACATACATACATACATACATAGGGAGACAGAGAGAGAGAGAGAGAAACTTTATGTGAGAACAAATTGGGACTCTTCCTGTGGACTCAGAGATCAGGACAGTGGGTGCCAATGCTCCACTTTGTTAGCAGGCTTGAGGCCCATCCTCATAGAACGTGTGACACAGTAGCCAAACGTCTTAGCAGACTAAAGATGCGCTACAGAGGGGAACCCTAGAAGAGAGGAAGAGTTCATAGGGCCAGGGAGGTGACCGGGTGGCTAAGAGCACTCACTGCTTTGCCAGAGGATCTGAGTCCAGATCCCAGCCCCCACACCAGGCTTCACCTGTAACTCCAGCATCAGAGGAGCCCCACGTCGCTGGCCTCTGCCCACGCCTGCCCTCATAAAGGTTGATTACTGATGCCTGTCAGTGCTCAGAATGCTCGGGGGAATGCATTATGCTTTCCTCTCAACACAATGATGCAAATTTGTTTTCTTTTTCTTTTTTAGTTTATGTATATGGTCACGTATGCACACAAACGTGCGAGCATGCATTGGAGGCCAGAGGTCAATGTTGGATGTCTTCCTCAGTTGCTTCATCACCTTATTTATTTATTTTTTTTTTTTGAGACAGGCTCTTTCACCAGACCTGAAGCTTGTGCACCAGCTAAACTGCAGGGCAGTAAACATCGAACATCACCCTGCCTCCGCCTCCCCAGAACTGGAACTAGAAGCGAGTGCTGCCTCCCCTGGCTTATTTCTGCAATTTCTAAAACATTGTTTCTAAAGCCCTATATACAAAGTTGTTCTCTGGCCACTAAATGCATATACACACAGACAAATGCGCATTCTCTCTCTCTCTCTCTCTCTCTCTCTCTCTCTCTCTCTCTCTCTCTCTCTCACACACACACACACACACACACACACACACACAAGGCTGGGCTCTACATACTACAGTTTCTAAAAAGTCAAGATAAAAACTAAAGAATTGAGTGAAGGAAGTCATGTTTTCCATTTGACAGTGGCCTAGTGACATCACCTAAGTGTTCCTACAGCCCTAGCATGCAAAATGAGGACAGAGGATGGCACGTGGCCTGCTGCCTTGGTTCTAAGCTGTCTCTTCACCACTCATTTTGTAAAAGGGTGGCCCCGAGTCTCCAGAATAAGCAACCACCCAGGAAGCCTTTGGTATGACTAGGTTACTGTACTTCTTTCTCCTTCAGCAAGTGAAAAAAAGACCAGCTAAAGTTAGAGAGAGGACTACAGTGCCCAGGCTCTCCCAGACGCTTGCCCAGAACCTTCTAACAGCATGCTGGCACACAGTCAGACAGTGTCCACTCGCTCCCCGGAGCCCAAGGCTTTCATTAACAAGCAAAAAAGTGAGCTAGCTGGAGCTTCCGGTGCATCAGAGCAATGCCTGCAGATGTTTCTGACCACAGACGTAGCGCAACCTGTCCCCAACACACGTTTGCCAGACAATCCCTGGCCAGTTCCCGCACTGGGCGGTATTTGGGAGAAGAGCTGTTAGCATGACTGGCCTGAGTAACTGGCATGCTAGAACGATTCGGTGTGTGGAGTAGAGAGAGCACACACAAACCGAGAAGGGCAAGTCCTGAAGACAGCCTCGATCTCCAGCAGCCCCGCCTCAAGCCCAACTGTGAAAGCGCTAACACTGAATCCTACGCAGTCTTTCTCCTCCTCCTGTTTGTTTCATCCTATTGGAAACTCACCAAGGCCAGCTGGCCTGGATCTGAAAAAGCATGGGATAAAACCGGACTCACTGAACATAGCAGACAATGAGGACTGCTGAGAAGTCAAGATCAATGACACTGGGTTTTGATCCTACTGCATGTACTGGCTTTGGGGGGGGCCTAGGCAGTTTGGATGTTCACCTTACTAGACCTGGATGGAGGTGGAGGTTCCTTGGACTTCCCACAGGGCAGGGAACCCTGATTGGTCTTTGAGCTGAGGGGGGGGGGACTTAATTGGGGGAGGGGAAGGGAAATGGGAGGCGGTGGCGGGGAAGAGACAGAAATCTTTAATAAATAAATTTAAAAAAAAAAGAAAACAACCAGATTGAAGCCCGTTAATTTTAGTTATGAACAACTCAACATGGTGGCGGGAAACAACCTGGAAGAAGACTGTGTCTACGGTTTGATTCACTTAGAAACATTATCTTGTACTTACATACAATGAAATGTGTTTTTTCATGTTAAAAAAAAGACACGAATGTTACATTTGCCCAACTGGGGTAAATATAAACTAAAGAAAGCAAAACTCCATCCATGCTTAAAGCCAAAATGCTACCACCTCTGTGTGGCAGGATGCTGGTACCTCGGGTGACATTAAAGCCCACAATGGTGTCAACCTTATTTCATATGGGAGTCAAACTGTTCCAGACACAGTTTCTCAGAATACACAACTACTTCAAGCATGCTGTTTGCAGGGGAAAACCTGAAGGATTGTCACCTTCAAACTCTGTGAAAGCACTGGTCCAGATGAGCAAGAGTCTGGGTGCTGTCCTCTGCATAAATAAACAAGTAGAATAAATACCAAGAACAAACTCTTAAGGACACCGTAGAGCCCAAATCAGATGCTGGGCTGGAGAGATGACTCAGCAGTTAAAAGTGCCTAGTGATCTTCCCAGGTTCAGTTCCCAACACCCAGACTGGGTCGCTCACAACTACCTAAACCCAGCTCCAGCCAATCCAAAGCCCTCGTCTGACTTCCACTTGCATTTGTACATATCACACACACACACACACACACACACACACTTACACACATACTCAAACAAATAAATAAATACATGCACAAATAAATAGATAAAATCTTATAAAGGAACTAAAATACTGGGTGTGATCATTAGCTTTTGTCAATGTGACACACACCTAGACATATCTGAGAAAAGCAAACCACAGTAGAGAAAATGTTTCTATTAGAATGGCCCATGGGCAAGCCTGTAGGCAAGGCATTTTCTTAATTAGTGACTCATAAGGGAAGGCCAAGCCCATTTTGGGTGGTGGTACCCCTGGTCAGGTGATCCTGGGGTGTATAAAAAAGAAGGTTGAGCAAGTCATGAGAAGCAAGCCAGTAAGCACTGCTCCTCCACGGTCTAGTTTCGGTTCCTCCTTCCTGATGTCTGCCCTGTTTAAGTTCCGTCAGTGATAGACTCAGAAGTGTAAGACAAAATAAACTGTTTCCTCCCCAAGTTCCTTTAGGTCATGGAGTTTTAGCACATCAATAGAAACCATAACTAAGACACTGGGATTCTTTTTTATAGATGAAATGGTTTATTGACTAAGATGTCACTAAAATCTAGGAATTCCTTTGGTCTACAGCTGAGGATTTAATATCAGTCTGCTTATCTATGAGGAATGACCCAAGATCCAAGGCAAAAGGCAGAGTTGAGAAGCAAAAGGCCCACGCTATTGAACGTGCAGATAATTTGCAGACTTGAAAAGCCCCATCCAACCAGGTGCTGGAGCAGGATCACACGGGTGCCAACAGCAGCTGCACAGGCACCAGA
>NC_022009.1:64379304-64381627 GCF_000317375.1 Microtus ochrogaster | reverse complement strand
GCAGAGAGCATGAAGAAGGGGAGGAGTCAGAGATTCATGAGTTCATGAGGAGACAGGGAGGAGATGAACTTGCCCAGTACTGGGAAAAGGTACCGAGGCACATGGCAGAGTGTGAATAAGAAATACGGGTTACAGCTAAGACTCCTAGCAATAGTGGAGAGGGTGTCTGTACTGGCCTTCCCCTGTAATCAGACTGATGACTACCCTAACTGTCATCATAGAGCCTTCATCCAGCAACTGATGGAAGCAGATGCAGAGATCCACAGACAAACACCAAACTGAGTTCTGGGAATCCAATCAAAGAGAGGGAGAATATATGAATGGGGGCGGGGTGTCATGGCAGGGAAATCTACAGAGACAGCTGAACCAAACTGGTGGGAACTCATGGAAACTCCTGAACTCCAGACTGACAGTTGTGGAGCCTGCATGGGACTGAACTAGGCCCTCTACATGTGGGTGGCAGTGTGTAGTCTAGTCTGTTTGAGGGGCTCCTGGCAGTGGGACCAGGACCTATCCCTAGTGTATGCGCTGGTTTTGTGGAGCCCATTCCCTATGGTGGGATGCCTTGCTCAGCCCTGATGTAGGGAGGAAGGGTTTGGTCCTGCCTCAATGTGCCAGGCTTTGTTGACTACCCATGAGAGGCCTTAGCCTTTCTGAGGAGTGGATGAAAGGTGGGTTGAGGGAAGGCAGGGTCAGGGGTGGAGCAGGAGGAGCGCTGGGAGGGGAAACTATGGTTGAAAGAAATAGCAATAACAAATAAAAGAAAGAAATATGAGTTAATTTAAAATATAATAGTAAACTAGTAATAAACCTAAGCTATTGGCCAAGCATTTATAGTTAGTAATAAGTTTCTGTGTGGTTATTTGGGAACTGGCTGACAGGAAAGAAAGTCCACCTACTCAGGGATTCATTTAGGCCAGGCTGGCCTTAAGCTCACTATGCACCTTGCATTTATGATCCTCCTGCCTCCACCTCCTTTGTTGTCAGAACACAGTCCAGCATTGGAGTTGTGTGAGGAGAATTCCGAGTGCTTGCGAGAAAACTCCAAGAAAACAAGACAAGACTCTCATAGCCTCAGCTTTTTCAGAGCACGGAATTGTTCTTGGAATGTTTTCCTGTTCCTCCCAGGCACAGCGGATGGGAGTGAGTCTACTTCAGATTACTCATTGCCGCTGGCTGTTGTTATTCAACCAAATGTCTGAATGCTCCTTTATATGCCTCTATGGAAAAACGTTTTTGCGTCTTTGTGATTGTACACAGCTCGAACTCATGAGAACTTTATTCTTGTGATTTCTCTTAGCCCTCAGAGTATAAATTGTCTGATGCTCTGAATAAAGGTGGCTGTTGCCTCATCGGCTCCATTCTCCCAGGTCCTCTAGAACGACGACACTTAGTGATGGGATCTGTCTACGCCGGGCTTCGTGCATGCCAGCCAACACTCTACCAATTTAACACCCCAAACCCTTTAGGGTTCTTTCTTCCAGAACACCACGTCCTGGTTCTACACAGCAGGGAAGTGTTCTCTAAGTCATCTAGACCAAAGGTCACAAATCCAAATGCCAGGAGCACTATACAGGTCACAAGTCACAGAGATTGGTGTCATCTGGGAATCGTGTCCTTCCTTGTACTAGAGAGCTGCCAGTGGTTCTAGCTGCCATTAAGGGGCTAGGATTGTATATCATGGATGAACCAAGAAACCACACTCAGCCTAATGTGGCCCGAGTGAGGCCAGTCATACCTCAGTCAGAGCAGGGGTTCCCACCTGCCTGCCTGGCTGATAACAGCAACTGGATCTGATGTGGAGGCACAGAAGGGGCTATAGCCTCTTCTTTGTGAGATGAATAAATATTGTACTCTGGTCAACCTGAGCTACTTCTTCATCAGTGGCCAAGGACATCATGATAGCAGCAAAACTCAGTTTTATTTCCAGACATTGTTCACCTGAAGAGTTTATATCCCCTCGAATAAGGAGATTCTAAAAGCACAATAATGGTCATAAATGCACACAGATTTTACCATCGTTAGGACACAGCTGAAAGTACCCCAGCTGAAGCCATCTAAAGACTGTGGCTTGGTGATCTGCCTGCAGTTGCACAGCCCTGTAGGACCAGGCTCCTCATCTTCACCAGTCAAGGTGGCAGCAGCCCCCACAGAGTTCCCAAGACCCAACACAGACTAAACAGCATCCCAGAATAATGAGCTCAAAATGCAAGTTTGTTTTCATCAACCATCACTCCTTCTAAGTTTCATGGAAGCTAAAGAGAGATGTCTAGTGATCCCATAGCACAAACCCATCCCCCGTGTGTCCCCAGTCAGGATCCCC
>NC_022009.1:64376769-64379200 GCF_000317375.1 Microtus ochrogaster | reverse complement strand
AGGATCCCCGTGTGTCCCCAGTCAGGATCCCCGTGTGTCCCCCGTGTGTCCCCAGTGAGGATCCCCGTGTGTCCCCAGTCAGGATCCCCCGTGTGTCCCCAGTCAGGATCCCCCATGTCCTGGAGGATTTGCAGCCATTACCTTGCAATGCTGGGTAACAAGACAACCTGAGAAGGTGAGCTCTGCCGATCCCACCCTCCTCGCCTCTCCCGGGCTCTCTAGGCAAAGCATCTACTCCCTCCCTACCCCCTTCCCAGCATACTTCCCTCTCTCCATCCAGACACCTCTGAGGATACACTGCCCTTCACATCCTCCTTCCCTCCTTTGCCCACTCCCACCAGCAGCTGATTCCACATGACCCACAAGGAACTCACTTTCCACACCTGCTCTTAAATTACCATACTAGCTAAGGATAGCTGACCTAACTGGGGAGCATAGAGGTCAAACACTTGAGACCCAGCATGGAACAGGCTTGAGCACCACAGTGTACAAGAGAACATGGGGTATTCAGAAGAGACAATTCTGAGGGAAATGAAACTCTTTGGGAGAGCTGTCTGTAGATAGGACAGAGTTATAGGGATGCTGCTTCCCTGAGTCATTGCCCATGCTGGGGTTGGCTGCCTTTGGGGAACCCACACTCCTGTCAGTCATCCCTCATCCGTGTTCATCCGAGTACTCCCCAAGAAACTCATTGGCTCCCCAAACCAGATTTAGGTTAACTGTTACTGTGGCCTGTTTCATGTAGCCTACATACAGGGAGTACATGCTGTTTGTATCTCTGAAGAAAAAGTTACACAATGCTGGCCTACACAGGGAGACTCTTTCTAGAAGGAAGAAAAGGGAGCAGGAAGGGGTTGGGGAGGAGGAGTTGGAGACATGGCAGGAGAGAGACAAGAGGACCTAGCAAAACATCTGGAGTTTAAGGTAAACACTGAGAGGCCCAGACTGGATAAGGAGAAGGTAGTTTTTAAGCTTCATGCCTCCAATCCCAGATCTGCCTTAGGAAAATTATGAGTGAGGACACACATGTCACCCATGTTGAGATCCAAGCCGGTGGTAACTGACACTGCTGTCTTTTCCTTACCTTGTTTTTAAAGAGCACAGGGACAAGACCCCACTCACAGCTACCCTGACAGTTCCCAGAATTGACAACAGCCTTTTGCCAACACAGTACACTCCCACTGCTGACCAAAGTTCACCCACGTGCATGGCCACATGGCACACGGGGACACATACCTTGTGTTCCTCCTTCATCACTTGTTCAATGAGCTCAGACTTCACTGGAGGCTTTGAGTACTGGCCAGAGAGGAGGCCGTGCCCCAATTTAGTCCTAGACAGGAGAGAGACAAACAATGAAGAGGCCACTGCTGTTTCCCACAGAGATGGAAAGGTCACCCATGAGTCCTTGTGTGGCAGGGAACTGTTCTCTGTCCGGACTCCTCACAGACAGCTTGGCTTTTGCCTCTGCTTGGCTTTGACCCCACTCTCCAGGTAAATTTCCTCAGTAATTTTAACTTTACTAATCTCTTCTATAAAGGCAACACACACCCATTCTAGAACACTTAAAAATACAGGAAATAAAGAAGAAAAACGAATTGCCTTCAACTCAGCAGCAGCCAATGCGAACAACCCCACCAGAAACTTAAAACACAACACTGGGCACTTACATCTGTGTGTTGAAGTCCTGGGTTGGATCTAACGGCGAGTAGTCGAATATCCTTGGGAGGTTTCCCACATACCTAGGAGACAACAGGACAGTCACCATGGAAATGGGTCAACAGAAGCAAGCTGTCGCTCTACAGACACTCAGCCAAGGAAAGGTTCCTCCCTCCACAGCAGACCAAATCCAGGGTGGGTTTCCTGTCCCTAGAGGCTCTGTGAAGTCGCACCCCTCAGATGTGCCCGTCTCCCCATCTGAGACACAAGCTTAAGATTCCGAATCTCCTCAACAGCCCCCCCACATCATTCTGACATGTCGGAAACCACGGCACCATAATCACTGCCTCAAAATAAAACGGCCTCCAGCAAATGGGGAGGTTAAGGCAAGAGGGTTCCGAGTCCAAAGACAGCCTGCTTGTGCTACACGGTAAGACACTGACCCACACACAACAGGTGAGGTTGCTGACAGCCTTCCCCAGCCAAAGTGAAGATCGGTCCCCAAACGCTACACCCAGCTCAGCTGTGGGCTTCCCTCCCAGTCTTTCCTTCTCTAAAGTTTTTTGTTTGTTTTGTTTGTTTGTTTGGTTGGTTGGTTTTTTTGCCAGTGAACTTTGCTCTATCACTTTATTGGAAATCCCCATCCTCCATAACAGCCCATTATGGGCTAACATCAACAATAATTCGCGATCCTAGAGAAGCTAAATAAGAAGGTGAATCCAAAGACAAACATATAGGCATCCTCTTGAATATTAACCTTCATCAGGCGATGAAA
>NC_022009.1:64374739-64376054 GCF_000317375.1 Microtus ochrogaster | reverse complement strand
AAAAAAAAAAGAAAAAGAAAGTGGGCAAGGGTAAACGTCATGAAAGTGTGGTAGCACCTTTAAGAGGTGGGTCTTAGTGGGAAGAAGTTAGTCATGGGGAAGTCCCTTCAGGAGACGGTGGGACCTCTCCACACCACACAAAACACTCAGGAAATGAATGAGTCTCCTCCACCACACATTACTGCCACCATGGACTATGCCATCAAAGGCCCAATGTAATGGTGCCAACTGGTCAAGAACAGAAAGAGGTTTAAATATTCAAAATCCAAGCATGAGTTAAATGTTGGTTAAAGTGTACGGTTATTTGTCAAATTTCACAAGATAGAAAAAAATTCCTAGATAATAAAGCACTAAAAATGCTGAAATTTGAAAGAGCACAAGTTTCTTCTATGATAGTTTAAAATAAGTAATAACTATATGCCACCTTTCAGAAGGGCATTTGTAGCACAAATAATAAAAACCCAGAGACAGATATTGGGGTTCAAGCTGAATATCAGAAAAGCAAAGCAGACACGGCCCACTAGAGAGTTCTTAACGCTACCAAGGCTCAGACAAACCAAGGGGCAATCCTGTCCTCAGTGACTGTGCACTGCTGTGCTCTCCACCAACCCCAGACAGCCCCGTTCTTGTCTTCTCGCGCCTTCTATTCGTCTCTCTGCCCAGATGCATCACTCCTGTCTCCACCTCCCTAGTGCTGGGATCAAGGGTGTGCAACTCCCAAGAGCTAGAAACATCTTTATGTGTGTTCTGTTTCTCTTTATAGAGAGATTCAATCTTGTGTAGACCATGGTGGCCTTGAGTCCTGGGATTAAAGGAGTGCGCCACCACTCCCTGGCTTCTAGTGCCTTAGCTCTGCACTCTGATCTTCAGACAAGCTTTAATTGTTAAAACATAAACAAAATATCACTACAGGCATTTCACAAGCACTTCAAAAAGAAACCTTGGAGTATACATCAGGTAAGACAAACAGATTAACCCATACTCAAGAGATGACAAAAGACAGAAACATGGGTAAGAATTTATAAAAAAATAATAGGATTCACGGTACATGCCTCTGAAAAAGTTCCCCAAGCTAGAACTTCAAACTTTCTGCCCCTCTCTCCCATCCCTCCCACTCATCTGTCAGTGGGGTGTGTATCTCCTCTGACCTTCTTCCCTTCCCCTTCCTGGATAGAACACCTTCATAACTATGTTGATGCTCATCTACCGAATGTCTGTCTTTGTGTGTTCCCTCAGGCCAGATATCAGACCCAAGTTTACTCTTGAGTCTCTCTCTCTCTCTCTCTCTCTCTCTCTCTCTCTCTCTCTCTCTCTC
>NC_022009.1:64345822-64374639 GCF_000317375.1 Microtus ochrogaster | reverse complement strand
CACACACACACACACACACACACACACACACACACACACACACACACACATAACACAGCTAGTTCTTTACTGAAGAATGGAAAAGTACATGTGGAAAATTGACAATATATTTTCAAAGGCAAAAAACAGCAATGAATGGCTAAGTACTGAGTTCTGAGAGGAAAGACTCTCCGAGCTGAAGAACACTTAGTGAAGCACTGTGTAACCACTAGGGTTTCAGCTCCTTGTGGAAAAGATACCACCGTGTGCTGCTCCCAGCATGCTCTCTGCTATTCAGTCTATCTCGACATGAATGTCCTCTTCCATACTTAACCCAGTGTGGAAACCTACCCACTCCAGAATCCTGAGCTGCAGGGCTTCTTGTCCTGAGCACAGCCCAATGCAGAAAACACCTACAGAGACAGCAACTTGTGCGGGGAGGCACAGGGGAAAGAGCCAGCAGAATTAGGAAGCACCCTAACTCGGTATGCCCAGAATGTCTACCTAAAGAGTCAAAGTTTCCAACTCAGGATAGAGGATAGCTATCATAAAAAATAATTAATGGAACATATGCAATGCCACATATTAAATGTGGTGCTATCAAATCACTACACCAGTCTCTAGGAGCTCGATCAAGTCCCACCCTTTTCTGATGGCAGACCCACACCTAGTAGCCCAGGATTCCCGGGAACCACACTCCCAGTAACAAAAAATAATAACCTAAAATTCTCCACAAAATTCCCCTCTGGAGAACAGATGTCCCTAGCCCTCTACTGGCCCACCTAGAGAACTGATCAGGCAGGTGTCCTATGAAGATGGATGGCTGACATATTCTTAGCACAGGTATGGTCTGAGAGCCACGACGACTGATTGTGAGGTGTTGCTCAATCTCCAGGCACTCCTCATCCCACCCCATCCTGTGATACTGGATGAGAGCTCTCATTGGGCCTCAGGATGAGAAGTCACACTCTCACAGCGATACAGCAGAATCCCCAGGGCAAGAGCAATGGGTTTCCTAGTGCACAGAATGGACCAGCCCAGGGAGACTGGCAGCACAGTGGCCCGTCAGCAGCGGGGCCACACTTACGCTCTCTGGAACTCTGGGATGCTGAAGATGGCCTGCATGACAGAACTGAGGTAGCAACTGTTGCCCAGGTTCTTCAGGCCCGTGTACCCTGGTCCATACATGGGCTTCAGCTTAGTCCCTGACTCTTGGATCACTTCCCACTCGCTGACTCTTGGCTTGATGTCATTGTCCCGGAGTCCATTCTCTGTCTGAGACATCATGAAAGAGAGAGGAAAGTAAAGGGCTTTAAACGGGTTCAAGATCAAAACTTATGTCCATGAATTATTTCTAATGCAATGGTTATTTCTGCCATTTTCCTCTAATTATATGGGAGACATAAACAATCTACTTAAAAATATTAAGAGGCAATGATGATTACATGCGGGGGCTTGTAGACGTGGATCCATTCCACCTCGACTAAAGGTCAGCAGAGTTTAAGCCCAGTCTTGCTTTTTTGAGGTTATTGACAGGAGATTTAACTTAAAAGTGTGGCTACTAACAGAATATCTTGATCTAGGGTGTGGTTACTTGGTGCTTTGGGTATGAAGATGGTAATCACTTTGTTTATTTCTTGTATCATTAAAAAAACAAGTCTTTTGCTTTCTTCCCCATTTTTGGACTGGAGTATTTAAAGATCATTAGAAATAAACACGGGTGGATTTAGCATTCACTGGGTTGCAATCCTGGTACTATCCTGTGTCTCCATGTTTCTTTTGTATCTCTGTTTTCTCTGACTAACATTTCTAACCCACATGCCCTTACCCTGGAACATACAAACCTGTTGAGGCTGGACCCCGACAGATGTCCCCCCAATGGGTGGCTACTACAGATGGCGCCCAGAGGTGTGGCCCAGATGTGTATAAGGGAGAGCATGTTGGACACCACAGGTGTAGAAGTAAAAGATGAGCGCTCAAATAAGTTTAACGTAAAAATGCAATGATATCTATCAGGAGTAAAATTGTATATAACTAGCTACGGGACAAGGAAATAGTATTCAGCTGTCTGCATATTTTCTTGGGTATATTTTGAAAGCGTGGAGAACTGGGATAGAGCAGAAACAAGGACAGAAATCTTAAGAATCCGTAGATTTTGTAAATCTTCCTCCCCTACAATAGTGGCACAGTCGCCACCATTTTCAGACCGTTCTTGGGTTCGGAGAAGTAAAAGTGGTGCGCCCAGCCCACACTGCAGCTGACTTTGCAAGCAGCCGCTGCCACCACTAGCCCAGAAGACACCTGAGGGCCAAGATCCCCAGTTCCTGGCAGGACGGCCACGCTCAGAACGCAGCTAGCTGCTCCAGCCTAGCAGACAGCTGTGGGCCACAGCCTCAGGGAATAGAGCGTATGAGAATGCTAAAGCAATAGGTAAAGCCGCCTTTTAGAAAGAAAGATGAAATCTCTGATTATATTCAGATTTGTTCAGACACTGGTCTTTCGTATATTCGGGACAGGTTATACATACTGCTTTACAGGAAAGGACAGTTGAAGATGTTCGTAAATCTCTCTGGACAAAGCAATCAAGGCCCAGAGAGAAGAAGGGACTCAAGGACTCCAGGAAGCTGCTTCAGGTGGGGTCTTCCAGGATTTCAAGCAGTATCCTGATAGGAGAGTAAGCCCAGGGGTGAGGAAGGAAGATGCAGGACAAGAAAACATTAGACTAACAAATGCAGATCTAAGAAAGAAGTCCAAGGGAATCCTCTCCAGGAGATGAGCAGAAGGGCCTGCCTCCAGCCTGAGACAAATCTATGGGGTGATCCAGCAGTCTGTTCTCCTGCAAAGAAATCCATTCAGGATGAATGCAGAGCAACCCCAGGCAGTGCAGGGCTCAAAATCAGCTCTTCCATTTATAGCATTTTAACTCCTACAATGGGGATGCAAGCTCTCCACTGGGGCACTGTAGGATTGTTACTGGGGAGAAGTGGCACCACTGTGCAAGGGATTCTTGTTGCTCCTGGAGTCATTAACGCTGATTTTGAAGGAGAAATCAAGGTTATGACTCACTCACCTAATGGAATTTCTGTGGTAAACAAAGGCAAGAGACTTGAACAATTAATTTCAATTGAGTTAAGGGAAGTAAGAGAAGAGATTCTGGATTTGGTTCATCTGATGCCTATTGGCTACAAGCCACAGGTCCACAGCAACCAGAACTCGCTTGGCTTATAAATGGAAAAAGCTTTTCTGTTCTTCTGGAAACTGATGCGGATATTTCTGTTATAACTGCCAGTCAATGGGCTTCGAGGTGGCCTAAAACGGTGACTATTGCACAGTTACAAGGGATTGGTCAAACTCAAAATCCTGAACAAAGCAGCAATGAGCCTTCCTGGAGAGATGGAGACGGTCATGAAGGAACTTTCCGGCCACACGTTGTTCCTTACTTACTGCAGATTTGTGGGGCATTATGACCCGATGGGAGTATATTTATATTCCCCCAACACAGTTATTGCTAATCAAATGTTCCAGAAACGGTTATTGCCCAATCAAGGGCAGGGCAAGGATTGAGCCTATCACACCTAGCAGAGGCCTCCCAGGGCAGGATTAGGGTATTTCAGAAGAGGTCACCAAAAGCCTGCACTCCATGCAGACCCAATTGTCTGGAAAAGTGACGACCCTATATGGGTAAATCAGCGGCCTCTAACAGAAGAGAAATAACAAGCTTCCCAGCAGTTAGTTCAGGAACAGTTGGATAATGGTCACATTATGCCCTCCAATTTCCCCTGGGATTCTCCTATTTTTGTAATTAAAATGAAATCAGGAAAATGGAGGTTGATACAAGATTTAAGAGAGGTTAATGAGACCATGCAGCCAATGGGAGCTTCACAGCCTAGGTTGCCTTCCCCTACAGCTATACCAAAAGACACCTATAAGATTATTTTAGATTTAAAGTATTGTTTTTATACCATCCTTCTGGTACCCAAAGACCGTCAAAGATTTGCATTTAGAATTCCATCAGTTAATTTCAAGGAGCCAACGAGAAGATATCATCATTGCAGCATCTTGCCTCAGGGTACAGCAAACAGTGCTATACTATGCCAGAAAATTATGGCTCAGCCTATACAAAATGTCAGAGATCAATTTCCACAAGTTTATATCATCCAATATATGGCTGATATCCTGCTTGCCCATAAAGAGGAAGGAGTTTTGCTTGAGACACACAGACAGCTTCAGCAGAGTCTTTCCCACCAGAAGCACCGCCTTTTCGGTATTTAGGTTAGATATTATATCATAAAGAAATTAAACATAAGAAATTGGAAATTAGGAAGGATAGCTTATAGCCTCTGAATGATTTTCAAAGATTGTTAGGAAATATTCAGTGGTTGAGACCTTATTTAAAATTCCCTACGGGAGATCTTGAACCACTAAGTAAAATTCCTAAGGGGAGCAGTGTGACCCTAATTCCACTAGACACGTTACAGATGCCGCTAGACAGGTATGGTGCAGGTGGGATATGCAATACAGAAACAGCAGGAACATTGTATTAATTATGATTATGATTATATTAATTGGCAAACATGTATATTATCTACAAAACTTATTCCCACAGCAGTACTATGGCAAAAATTGTACTCTTTTATGGATTCACCATCCCGTTTCACTGGTCACGGTATTTAACCCTTATTTTGAAACAGTAGCTTGTTTAGTACAGAAAAGCCAGATGGAATCTAGATGATAATATTTTGGTAGGGAACCTAATGTGATCAATGCTCCTTACACTAAGCAACAGATTGATTGGCTATTTCAAAATAATGCTTCTTGGGCAATTACATTTGCTCAATTTGTAGGCTAAATTGACAATCTTTTCCCAGTTGATCGATTGTTGCAATTCACATAACTACATTTCTCTATTTTCCAAAAAAAAAAAAAATTGCATTGAACAATCCCTTAAAGGACACTATGTTAATTTTACAGATGGGTCTTGCATGGAAGAGCAGCATATGTTGTTGATGGTAAGGGATATGTAGTGCAGACAGATCCAGCCTCAGCTCACATAGTCAAGCTGTGAGATGTTGCTGTAGTATTACAGCTTTCTGCAGATAAGGAATTGAACTTTTATACTGACAATCAGTACATTTTTAAAGTTCTTCAGATAATAGAAACAGTTTCAGGGATTAGGACGAGTAATAATCAGGTTAAGATGCTATTCCAGCAAATCCAAGATGCCATCATGTAAGAGCACATTCAATTCTTCCTGGTCCATTGTCTGAGGTAATGCTTTAGCTGAGAAATCTACTCAGGTGATCGTTTTATCTCAGGTTGAACTTGCTTAGCAATCACATGCTATACATCATCAAAATAAAGTTTAAGAAATCAATTTGGATTAACAAGAGAAATTGCTCGCCAGATTGTTAATATGATATCTGCCAACAATACTTATCTATACCTCATCTGGGAGTAAATCCTCAAGGCTTGCTTCCTAATCATTTGTGGCAAATGGATATTACTCATATTGCAGAATTTGGCAAATTAAGATATGTGCATGTGATAATTGATACACATTCGGGTTTCTTAACAGCCTCTTCAGAGACTGAAGAAACCACTAAGCATGTAATAACTCGTTGCTTAAAGTGTTTTTCATATATGGAAATTCCTAAAATTGTAAAGACAGATAATGGGTCTGGGTATTTTAGTAAAGCATGTCAGCAATTTTGTTCCCAATGGGATTTTGAACACAAAACAGGTATTCCTTATAATCCTCAAGGACAAGGAATTGTGGAGCATGCCCATGGCTCCTTGAAAACACTTCTAAAGATAAAAACAGGCAAATTATACCCTCAGTGGCCACATAATGCCTTGAACCATGGCTTTTTACTCTAACGTCTTGAACGGGGATACACATGAGCAGTCTGCTGCAGATAGATTTTGCCATGATGGCACCAGAGTGACTGTCACTAAAACAAAATGGAAAGACCCTTGCAGTGGATTATGGAAAGGACCCGACCCTGTTTCATTATGGGGTGGAAGGCATATCTGTGTTTTTTTCACAGGAGAATAAGGTACGGTGGCTTTCTGAATATCTGGTCCAGTGTGTGCATCTGAAGGGTGCCAGCTCTGATGACATCGTAGCCACTGGTGCTCCCACAGAAGAGTCGGAGCGAGACTGCTGAACCTGCCTTCCTGCCCTTCTAATGTCACACTGCAGTCTGAGAAACAAAGGGAGATCATGGTGATAGCTGGCAATTCCTAGCTTCTTGGAGGATCTACTACACAAATTTCCAGACCTTAATGAATCCTATTGATTTTGTAGCCAGCCCAAGAATGTTGACTGAATATCTGGCAGTTTATCCATACTATATCTTGGTACACATAACTCATTTTGCCAGCATGGTGCTCAATCTGTTGTTCAAATAAAGGACCTAAGAACTGAGACCTCAGAAAGTTTCCCCTCTGGCGAAAAGAGACTTGTTAAAGCAATGGAACACTATTATGGAGCAAAGAGTGACTGAAGTCCCTCTTCGGAGTTGAGGAGAAATGGCATAAAAGTTTTTGCTGTTACGCAGAGACTGGGACAGTTCCAACTTTCTTTGAAAGTTAAAAGCAGCAACACAATTGGACTATAGAAAAGGGAAAAGATTCATATCTCACCCATCATAGCAACATTTCCTTGTCTTTTAATTAGAACAGATTTAAGAGAATTGTGACTTGACAAATTGTGCACTTACTGTTAATTTTCATACTAGAATTATGGTATTGACGTTAATGTTTGTTAACTACTTCAGTTCACTACGGAGATGTTAATGATTAGAAAAAGGTTAGAGCTTGTCTAAGAAAAAAAACTGGACATAATGCCAACAAGTTGTTAGATTAAATATGTTTATAGAGACAAACTTGGATTTTGCTGCAGCTAAAAACTGTTAAAGACATCCTAGACCAATTTCAAAAGCCATCCCATCTTGATCATTCTCCACTCTTTTATCAGGAACATGTATATCGCAAAGCATTATCCTCTTGCATATGGTTATCTAGTTATCTGTGAACTCTCTCAATGGAAAGTTGGCTCAGAGACACACAGCACCTAGCTGTGCACCCTCCCTTAACCATTTATTTATGGATGTTGGTAGTCAATGATGGATAAGATTTTCCCCCGTGGAAAGCTAAGATGTACTGATGACAGGTAAGTCTGGAAAGTAGAAGAGGGCCGCCTAAGCCAGGCACAGTCATCTGTCCTATAGCAGAAAGCATGGGCTTTATTAAATAAATTAAAGAGGGAGGAATATGTGGGGGTCTATAGAAGTAGATCCATTCCACCTTGACTAAAGGTCAGAGAGTTCAGGCCTATTCTTGTTTCTTCAAGGTTATTTAACCTAAGGTATGACTGTTAACAAAGATATTTTGACCTAGGGTGTGGTTATTTGGTATTTGGAATATTAAGATGGCAACCACTTTGTTTGTTCTTATATCATGATATATATAGCCAAAAATTTTTTGAACCATGAAAAAGTTTTGGGTTTTGGTTTTCTTGGTTTGGTTTTGTTTGATTTGATCTATTTTGGTTTGGTTTGGTTTGTTTGTCCATGAAAGAGAAAGAACAAGAAGGAAAGAGACAAGAGGCATATGAAAAAGAGAAGCCAACACATGAAAGATGCAGCTCAAACATTGCACAGCATGAATGAAGTCCTGGGTTCCATCCCCAGCACTGTGGCAGAATATTATTTTAAGATGTGTTACATATTTATGCTGTGGAACACTTGTTTAATGATGCAAAATGTGTTGCATTCTTTTGTGTTGCATTTGTTTAACTCTGTGAAGTTGTGTTACTTTGTCTATCTGAGACACTATATTGGTCTAAGAAAGAGCTGAACAGCCAATAGCAAGGTAGGAGAAAGGATAGGCAGTACTGGCAGGGAGAGAGAATAAACAGGAGGAGAAGTCTGAGGAGAGGGGATGAAAGAGCAAGAAAAGAAGAGGCCAGCCACCCAGTCACACAGCCAGACAAACAGTAAGATATACTGTTTGTATATATTTTCTTACTTATATAAGATAATATCCCAGAAGCAAAAGATAAACAGGATCATTTAAGTTAAGAAAATCTGGCTAGAAATAAGCCAAGCTAAGGCTGAGCATTCTTAAGAAAGAAAAAGACTCCATGCAAGTATTTATTTGGTAGCTGGGTGGCGGGTCTCCCCCCCCCCAAAAAAAAAACCAAAAGAGTAAAGAATAAATAAAACAACCAACTACACAGCACCACATAGCCTGGGCATGGTGCATACTTGTAATCCCCAAACTCCCAAGGTGAGGCTGGAAGATCAGAAGTTCAAGGACATTTTCAGCTATATAGCCCAGGCTGCGTGAGATGCTCCCGTAAACTAAAAGCAAACAAATAAACAAACCCCAGGTAGCAAGATAAGGGAACAACATGGGACCTACAGTAAACAAAAAGGGAAGAAAGGGAGAGAGAAAGGTGAAAGGAACCCAGTGAGGCTTCCAAGCACCTGAGAGAGGAAGGAAATGAAAGGGTGAGTAAGTGAAAAGACTGGTACGAAAGAGAAAGAGCCAAGCATCATGAGAGCATACAGACAGAGTGCTGGCCTGGGAGAGAGAAAATACAGTCTCACACTGAAACATACCTCGCAGGCAAAACTAACCCATCACCAAGTCGAATCAAGCAGTGAAGCAAAGCTTCAACCATTTTACGCCAGCCACTACCCAGCAGCCCTCATTCCCTTTGGGAAAATAATTAAAGTGATGTAAGTCACGTATTATTTTAAAGGTCATTATCTAGTACTTTCTCTCTTTAGTGAAAAATAAAGAGGGATTTATGCATCTAAAACAAAATATTTGTGAGTAAACCCCCAAATAAGCCATAACATGATAAGCAACAAAATTCTAAGTTGGTAACCCAAATAAAATGCTAATCAACTAAATTTAGCAAACTACTGCAACAAATAAAACTAAATCTACAGAGATGCACATTAGTAGAATTCTATATTAAATAAATTAAAGACGCCCCCCCCCCGCCCACCACAGACACAGCGTAGAATTAGAGACAAAATGTGTTCTCACCCCATTCGTATGAAGCATGTCAATCCCGAAGTGTGCTAAGTGTTTGGCCAAATGAGGATCCAAAACAGGTCCCTCTTCTTGAAAAGAATAAACATCTGGAGGGCAAAGAGAAAACAGAACTCAGGTCTGTACATGACGTCCATGCAACACCACAGAAGGACTGGGTGCACCGAAGAGCAGACCACAAGAAACAGACATAATAAATACACATACCTTACAAACACAATCAGTTCCTTAGGAAGTCTCAGAGACTTAAGGGAAAAAGCAAAGTGGGGGGAAAACAGCTGAAGGTAAGATAACATAAAATGAGATGAATATGAATACCTCACCTTTGGGCTTTGTAACTAGTACCCACCCATAAGGGCATAATTCAAAGGTTGGGAAGCAGAGAGAAAGGGGGTGGAGGAGAGAGTGACAGCCATCTGCCAGGGCAGAAGACCCATGGAGTAGACCGGGGGTATAAAGGCCCCAAGGTGCAGCTGGACGGTGAGAAATGGTCATACACTCTTATGTTTTGGGCCCTGTGCCTCTCCTTTCCCTTCGCTCTCCTCCTCTGCCGTAGTGTCTGTGATCCACAGAACTAGGGAGAGATGGAAGCGAGAATACCCGCCATGCAGCTTCCCAAGACGCACTCACCCAACAGCCCACATGCTCACCCTGTGACTCACACCAGAACTGAGGTGGGCAACATGATCAACACATCGCCTCTGACACTACCGAAGTGAAGGATGTGCTCACTCATGGTGTGCGCTCCAGACTGAAAAGATGCGCTCACTCTGAGACCTAGGACCTGGGAATGGGCACCTGCTGATCCAAAGGCCCCACACCTATTCTGAGGAGCCACGTGACTGAGGAAGTCTCAAATACTATTCCCCTGTGGCACCTTGGTGCTGGAGGGCAATGTCTAGCCTTGGGATATTAATATCCCATTATGTTAGTTAATATTAATATAATGCTTTGGGTGAAGCTGCATCAAATGCACAGGCCCTAGACCAGGAGTCTGGGCCCCCTTGGAGATGAAGACTCTGGGCCCCACCCCAGACTTACCCAATCAGATTTCGTGTTATCAATAAAAGCCCAGAGACACAAAGTTTCAGAAGCACTATCAAGCCCCGTGTCCTGAGAGAGTGAAGAAAGGAAATAGAGGGATACCCATTTCCTGTTTCTCATGGAGAGCCTAATGAAGGCTAAAGGATTTTGCCCTCACACTTCACATGTGGCCTAGTGTCTCCATCCTGCCCCATCCCCTTCCTTCTATCTCAGTATATCCAAAATATCTCAGGATATGGATGGTGAAGTGCAATCCAGGCACATTCTAGGAACAGAGACCACAAACCACAGTCTCTTTCCTCCTAAATTTGGAAAATATAACGTTATAAGAAAAAACAGATACAAAGACATCATTCTTTATCGCAATCTCTTCCGTACTGCCTAAGGAGTTTTCTACTCCTTGGGACACTGTGGCGGATCGACAGAGGGATACTATGTAGACGCCATGATGCTGGGGTGATCCTCTGACCTCCATCAAGGTAAGTACCAGCAAAGGAAGTTGGCTTTCCTGCCACGGATAGACCGGTCATTGTAGAGATTTCTCTCCTACACTTTATATTATGGTAGCAGCCTTCGCTGGAGCCTGCTTTACTATCATTCAAATGTTCCCAAAAGCAAAACCAAAAAATGAAATCCCCAACTCAATGAAGGCAGTTTTCAGAGACTAGGGGCCTATGGATCCTGAGATGCAACAGAGACTGCCTCTGTGTGAAAGGCAAAAGGTTCACCTAGGAAGACTTGATCACAAAGACGGAAGTAGAGGAAGAGTGTTAAAGACCCACGAAGGAAGCGAAGGGCTCTAGAAAAGAGGTAAAAACAACAAGTTCCAAAAGGCTAAAGTTTTTAAATGCTTTCTGAACTAACAATTTAAAGCAAACATCAATATTTTTAAGCAGTGAGTGAGAAGAGATAGAGAAATAACAAACACTTGCAGAATGTGAGAATGAGCCCTACGGAACCTCTGCTCTGCTCTCTTCAATAGCGAGACAGTTTGGAAGGCTTAAGTCATAGCTATTAGAAGATAAGGACACTCCTAGATTCGCTCCCCAGTGACAATGCCTGGGACACTGAAATAAGCAGAAATCACACTGCCCCCAACTGTTCTTCACCTACTATGTTTTCTCACATTAAGAAAATACCATTGCCTACCTTAGGTGACTAAATGTCCAAAGATGCCACATGATTTGATCAAACACGATAGTCATTTCTTATGCCAATAACAAAAACAATTTAGGGAGTTCAATAGCGGAAACTGAAAATGAACTTGCTCCTCCTATGGCAATGACAAAGAGTTATAGAAGCGGCACACAGTACATTCAGATGTGGGTGCTGCCTTCTGTGTTTTCATTGGAAAACTCACGTAATCTCCCAGTTCAGCTAGCAAAACTATCTTGGAACTATCAAGAACTATCATAGCATATAAGTATGGCTGATCAGGATGCTTCCACACACCCTGCCACGGCCTAGAACTTGATCCAGAAGCCACAGGGATAAAATCCAGGGAGAGGCGCCTGGGACAGTCGAGACAGCACCCAGTATCAGCTGGCTGGTGACTCTCCGGGTTCCAGTTCAGTGATGATAAGCCAGAGGTTTCAATCCATGCAAAAGATAAAGGAGAAGGCTAGAGTAGGAATGCCCCATGCAGGTGAGAAGCATGTTATAAAGTAAGTTCAAAAGAGAGTGAAGGTTATAGGCATCCTCCTGAATATTAACCTTCATCAGGCGATGAAAGGAGACAGAGACAGAGACCCACATTGGAGCACCGGACAGAAATCTCAAGGTCCAAATCAGGAGCAGAAGGAGAGAGAGCATGAGCAAGTAACTCAGGACCGCAAGGGGTGCACCCACACACTGAGACAATGGGGATGTTCTATCGGGAACTCACCAAGGCCAGCTGGCCTGGGTCTGGAAAAGCCTGGGATAAAACCAGACTCACTGAACATAGCGGACAATGAGGACTATTGAGAACTCAAGAACAACGGCAATGGGTTTTTGATCCTACTGCACGTACTGGCTTTGTGGGAGCGTAGGCAGTTGGATGCTCACCTTACTAGACCTGGATGGAGGTGGGTGGTCCTGGGACTTCCTACAGGGCAGGGAACCCTGATTGCTCTTCGGGCTGACGAGGGAGGGGGACTTGGTTAGGGGAGGGGGAGGGAAATGGGAGGCGGTGGCGGGGAGGAGGCAGAAATCTTTAATAAATAAATTAAATAAATAAAAAATTTTAAAAAAGAGAGTGAAGGAACAGGCTAGTAGCAGAAATGGACACTGGGACTGAGGTGTGAAGCAAGAAAGGGATTTGCAAGAAACAACCAAAATAATATTTGCATGTCATCTGAAAAGAAAGATTTATTTGACTTTTTATTTCTATTTTCTCATACTGATTTAGTATTTTAGTTGAAAAATACACACACGGGCTGGCGATGTCTCTCATTTGGTAGCATGCTTGCCCAGCCTGCACAGTCTTAAGTTCATTCCCTAGCACTGCATAAACCAGGCCTAGCGACACTCACAGCATTTGGGGAGAAGCAGTAGAAAGAGGCATCAGGAATTCAAAGTCATCCTTAGCTACGTAGGAAGTTCGAGGCCAGCTCAGGTTACGTGAGACTCTGTTTTGTTTTGGTTTCAGGTTTATAAGTAATTTCCACAACTTAAAACAATTATCTTACGTAGTATGTTCTTAGGATTCACAGACCTCTTGTCAAACTTGCTCAGCCACATTGATTAACTCACTCATTCGTTATAGTCAACAAGCACACTTGAGTACAAAATACTCAGAGATAGAAAGGTACAATGTTGGGAAGATAAGCAGAGTCCCTGCTCTTGTGAATTTAAAGTCTAATATCCCAAACAGTCTCGGAAGTAAGGCTAGGCTGTGGAGAAGGACCACAGACACCGTCTTTGAGAAGGTCCATGTGTGTGGCCCATGTTCTTAACCTTAAGGAAGCTCTCATGCTTCTCAGGAAGGAATAACCAGGGAGTTGGGCCCCCAGCTTGAGAGAAACGCAGAGACACTGTCAGCCACCAGGGAGAACAATGAAAGGCTGAGAAAATGCAGTCGGGTCCACAGAGCCACACCTCTCATCGAGAGCTACCCGTGTCCCACAGGCCACCTACCATCCGCAGGAAAGAGAATGAGACACAGAGCTAGCAACTGCACTAGAAAAATAAACACAGAATGAATGCGCCCACAGCACATGGCCATCCCCAGGACATTGCAAAGCCTACACTGGAGTCAGGAGAGGAGGCCTGCTGAGTCTAGGACATCAATCAGTACAAATAAGGAACATCGTTCCTCGATTTCTTCATTGCACACATCCTTACCAAGCGACTACTATGCCCAGGGAGCTATAGAAGGGGGTGGAGTTAGAGGTCAAAAAGATGGTGTCCAGGCTCCACTGTCCCCGGTGACCTCCACTAACCTAACTGCCACACGGTTCTATGAAGGCTCCACTGGGAAACAGCACGCGGTGCTGCCGGCTCATGAGAAGAGGACAAGCCGGGATAACAATGATATGAAGTAATCAAAGCCTTGATTCCAACTCTGCAGGCCGTGAGAAACAGAAGGGAGCTTATGTCCAGGTCAGGGATGAAAACAGCCAGAGAGGGAAGGCCAAAGCGAGGAGCCGTGCAGCTGGCACACCCAGTGACTTGGGCATCCGGACCATCTGTGTGACGTCATCCTGGTACAGAAGAGCCAGGTAAACAAGCTGCGTGCCTGAGGAGATTGATACAACCCTCTCACCTCCAGGTCACCTCACTCCCTTCCTAAGAAGAACTCCCCTGGCTTGGCTAGAGGGAAATCTCCTCCCACACAGGAGAGCTTGGTTTGTTCGTGTGGCAATCTAGTTCTTGTTTTGTTTGTGTTGTACCCATGGGGACCCAGAGTGGAACTGGATACGGGGTCCATTCTTATGAAATGTGCCATCATTTTTGGCCTAGCCTGGCCGGGTCAGGGCTTCTTGGGAAAACAAAATTCTAAGCAGAGGTCTTAAGAATGAAGAGGGTCTCATTGAGTAGGTACAATGTCACAGGGTGGGCAGACCAGGATACCGCTGGATATTTGAATGCACAACCTTAGATTCCATGTCCACCAAGCAATCTGCTAAATATAATTCGGCTCCCACAGGGAAAGAATGTACTGGTTGAGTTGACATAAACAGCCCACAGATTTGCAGTCGTGGTTCTCATTATAACCTAAAAGAAACAGATGTCCTGACTTTGAGACTTAGTCTTCTTCACAAACTAGCCTGAGGGACCTATTGAGTGGAGAAAACCATTCTTCAGACGCCCCGCCCCCAGCAGAACTACCTGCCCCACAGTGAATCCCATACCCCATATAGGAGGCACCCTGTCCTCCATGCTACAACATCCTAAAGGCTCATGACTGAACCCTGAAGGAAACTTACGTTGCTAGGAATTGATTTGGCTTGTAAAGCAGTAGAAAGTTGCAGCTAACCATCTACATAAAACGTTGTAAGAGGAAACCACCTATTAAAAAGATGTAAGGGAGCAAGCATTGCTGCAACCCACAAACAGAAAGTAAGTGTGAGACTGAACAGAGACTTTATGGAAACCAACACCATACAGCAGTGGTTCGCAAACTTCCCGACGCTGCGACCTTTTAATACAGTTCCTCACACTGTGGTGACCCCCAACCATAAAATTATTTCACTGCTATTTCACAACTGCCATTGTGATACTGTTATGAATTATGAAATGTAATATCTGTTTTCTGATGGTCTTAGACGACCCCTGTAAAAGGATCTTTCAAGCCCCCAAGGAGCTCTCAGCCCACAGGTTGAGAACTGCTGCCTTACAATAAACACAAGAAAGCAAGGCCGATCCTTTTCCCAAAGTATGAATTCAGAAAGTCTCCTGTACAGCACATAAGCACCTGCTGCACTACCCAGGTTTAGACTCTCCATGAAAGACTTGAGAACATGTATTCCAGTGACCCCAGCTGTCCTGTAAGACCAGCCCTCAAAGCTCTTCACCTTAACAATAGCTACAACAGATAAGGAGGAGTCCATAATACCTACTAAAAATTCCTACACACGTTGTACTGACAGAAAAGACCTTGGGTGCGACATGTGGCAGTCTATTTCTATAGCTGTAGACTTACAAGGATCACAAGTTCAGGACTTCCTGGGTTACAGAGTGAGTTCATGACCAGCCTGGGCTATATTACATCAAGTAATATGTGATACATAATGGAATATGATATCATAATGTTTATAAATATATTACATTATGTATCTTAAAGGAAAAAAAGGATAGTCAAAAATTTTTCAGAAAAAAAAAACAACACAAATAGCCAAGAATATAATGAAAAGTTACATGCGTGATATATGCCTATAATCCCAACACTCAAATTTAGAGGCAGGATCATCAGGAGTTCAAGGTTAGTAAGAATAAAAAAGAACTCAAATGAAGAATATAATGAAAACTGTTCAACCTCAATAGAAAAGCAAATTCAAGTTAAATGGCAGATCAGTAAAGGTTTTAATAACACCCAAAGGTTGTGGGAGATTTGTACACTGTGTGAAAATGTATTGCTGTGATTGGCGTAACAAAATAATGAATGGCCAATAGCTAGGAAGAAGTTAGGCGGGACTTCCGGGGACAGAGAGGACTCTGGGAAGAAGAAAGTCAGAGACTCGAGGAGACATGAAGGAAGCAGGATGGGCAGTACACGACAGAACACAGATTAATAGAAATTGGTTAATTCAAGTTATAAGAGATAGTTAAAAACAAGTCTAAGTTAAGGCCAAGCTTTTATAATTAAAGTCTCCTTGTCTTGATTTGGGAGCTGGCTGGTGGGACAGAGAAAGACACAACAAATCCAGGATTTGTTGGAAGGGGTGCGAGAAATGATGTCACTCTAGTGACAACTTTACTGTGACTGAAATGATGACAACTTAAACAGAGAAACTTGGGGCTGGGAAGATGCCCTAGCCAGCATAAGGAGCTGAGTTTGATCCTCAAATGCATGTAAGAAAGCCAAACATGGTGGCACGGAGTTGTAATCCCAGCAATGAAGAGGAGAAGTAGGCAGATGGCTGAGATCACTGGCAGTAGCCTGTCCCAATCAGCATGCTCCAGGCACAAAAGGAGCCAATGTATCATACTCAAGAATGACCTCTGGTCTCAGCACACATGTACACATATACACATTGTATCTGGACACATGAACACACACACTAGTAAATGTAAAGATACACAGGAAAGAAGAATTAACCTGTGTTATTTATGACAGACCCACTTAAATAGAAGCTAATTATTTAAATACTCATTTACCTAATGTGCTTAAGAATCCAAAGACAAATGAGGCATAAGCCTTACTTCAAACTATTAGTGTCAGTTTTACACAGGGCCAGGGAAGAATTGGGGTCACTCCAGGGTGGATTTGGACTTAGCAGAGCAGCAGGGGAGCCAGTTTCTGGTGAACTGACTGCCCGTTGCTTCACAAACGGCCTTTTCTGTTGTTGTACAATTTACACCTTAGCAAGTTAATTTCTGGACACCAACACCTTTAATCTGGAGTTGCTTGAAGGGACCAAATGCCCAAGTAATTCTCAGTCTTGGTTTTCCAAGTCTTCTCATGGCTAAATTTTGCAAAGGCCTTGAACCCTTCTGGAAGAACTCAGATGAGATTCAAACACCTCAAACAAACGGTATCAATAATAAAGGTAACATCACAAAAGGCAGTTCAAAGCCTAGGCGCTAACACTCTGGAATCCAAGCCAAATGCGATGCTCTGTGGGATCTAGGCTAGGTATGAGAATTGTCAGATGTGATGCGCTGTGGGATCTAGGCTAGGTATGAGAATTGTAAATCCCCACATTTGCAGACAGGTGAAGCTGGCACTGTATTAGCTCCCTTGGTCAATACTGTGATGAACATCTGACAAAGGTGGCTTAAGGAAGAAAGGGTTTAACTCACAGTTTGAGGGGACTGTTCCATTTGGGTGAGGGAGTCATGGAGGCAGGACTGTGAGCAGCTGGTCACGTGGCATCCACAGTCAGGAAGCAGACAGGGATGACGCTGCTGCTCAACCTGTTTCTCCCTGTTGTGTACTTTGGAACCCATAGGGTGGTCCCATTTAGGGTCAGTGTTTCCAGTAAATTAAACCCCTCACAAACATGTCATAGGTGATTTTAGGACCTGTCAAATTGATGAGAGAAACCATCACAGTCAGGCTGTCTTGAGAACTGGGTTGCTTATACACTGCTCTGTGATGACTAGTTTTATGTCAACTTGACGCAAGTTAGAGTCCTCAGAGAGAAAGAAACTTCAGCTGAGAAAATGCCTGCATAAGATCAGGCTGCAGGCAAGTCTTTAGGACATTTTCACAATTAGTGATTAATGGGGAAGGGCCCATCCCCTCATGGGTGGTGCCATCTCTGGGCTGGTGGTCCTGGGTTCAATTAGAAAGCAGGCTAAGTAAGCCATGGGAAGCGAGCCAGAAAGCAGCACCCCTCCAAGGCCTCTGAATCAGCTCCTGCCTCGAGGTTCCTATACTGTTTTGAGTTCCTGTCCTGACTTCCTTCAGTGATAAACAACGTGCTTTTGGTCATGGTGTTTCATCGCAGTCCTAAGAGATGGCTCTATAAAACACTGCCCAAGATAGCACAGAACATCAGAAAGTCTAAACTGCAGTGTTCTCTTGTTGTAGTAATTGCTTTTTAGTAATGGTAAAATATCATGACCAAGACAACTGATAGAAGGAAGAGTTTATTTGGACTTATGGTTCCAGAGGGCTAATCTATAATGGTGGGGAGGCGTGACAACAGGTGTGCAGACCAGAAAACTGAGAGATCACATCTCAGCCTCACAGAGGAAGCTAAAAGAGTGGCCTGCAAGGCTATATAAACTCTCAAAGCCCACCGCCAATGACATACTTCCTCTCACAAGACTTGATGTTCTAAAAGTTCCATAACCTCCCCGTAAACAGTGCCAGCATCATTGGACAAGTGTTCCCATCCATGCTCTTACAGGAGACATTTCTCATTCAAGTCCTCACGAATTCCTGCACTGCAAACCTTTCTGTAATCCCCTAAAGGACACGGAAAAGGCTTTCTGCAGTAGGTACCTTCACTATTGGGTCTTCATTACCCCTCAAGCTGTACTGTTAGTGTTGGCCATCACCTGTCAGTATCCTTACAGTGCTGACCTCCAGTGCAGAGCCTGAATTCCTCTTTAAATCCCAGAACGCTCAGAATGAGACTTGGTTTACAGAGCATTCACTTGGCTGGAAAATGTTTCGCACCTGCAACTCACACCCTTGCAAGCACTTGTCTTTAATGAGTTCAAGTAATTCTTGATGAGAATGGCAAATCTGAGGCCAGCCTAAACTACACAGTGAGTCTGAGGGCTTCCAGATATACAGTGAGACTATCTCAAAACACTAATAATAATAATAATAATTCCATGAAATCTGAAAGCAGCAAAATTCTTCAAAATGTGAAACCAAAGAATCCTAACAAGACCTAACTGCTAGCTCTCAACCATGAAATGAATGGAAACTAAGCCAGCTCATAGGAAAGCAATGGTGAGACCTGAAGACCAACCCTGAATAGGAAGACTTTGACCAATCAACTCTAAGGCAGGCTAACTCCATCACAGGTCATCACAAAGAGGAAAGAGAGAAGATGGGCGTCTTTAGTCTTCTATGGTCATCAACACAACTTAAAGCAGACAAGGAACAGACACCAAAGCTGAAGAGATGGAGACACTAGAGCTGGGTGCTGCTCTAGATGTGAGATCAAAAACTGTTCCCATGACAACAAGATGGCAGGTCCTCGTGACAACTGCTCAGTGTTGTGTTTTGACCTGGTATTACTTCCCTTTTCCATCACAAAATGGCGGGAGGAATGAATGAGGTGCACAGATGTGGTCCAAAGGTACCCATTTAGAGAAGATGGCTTGAGAGCAGAGAGAAAGCACAGCTGGCTCTGCATGCGGGAAGCTGACCCCTCTGAAGATAGGAGAGTCGGCATTGCTGGGGCTCAGAGCACAGGAAACTTTGCTTGTTTTATTTTCACATTTCTTCCTACCTATCTATCTACCTATATTGATGTAGGTGGGTCTTCTAATCTATCTGTGCCTTTCATTGGGTTAATTAATAAAGAAAACTGCTTGGCCTGATAGGTCAGAACATCTACCTGATAGGTAGGTGGGGAAGACAGAACAGAATGCTGGGAGGAAGAAGGCAGTGAGGCAGACGCTATAGCTCTCTTCTCCAAGATGGACGCAGGTTAAGATTCTTCCCGGTAAGCCACCACCTCGTGGTGCTACACAGATTATTAGAAATGGGTTAATCAAGATGTGAGAATTAGCCAATAAGAGGCTGAAACCAATGGGCCAAGCAGTGTTTAAATGAATACAGTTTCCGTGTAATTATTTTGGGTAAAGTTAGCTGCGCCACCCACAGCTCCTTCTACACCTATATATTCTCTATCTATAACTAGTTTGTGTGTGTGTACACATGCATTCGTGTGCACACACGCACACGCACTTGCGTGGCACAGAAAACATATGGAGATCAAAGAACAACATGTGAGAGTTGTCTCTCCTTCCACCATGTGAGCCCCGGGAATCAAACTGTTCTGTAATCAAGCTGTCAGGCGTGGTAGCAGCATCTTTACCACTGAGCCAGGTACCTCTCCAACCCCACTGGTTTCTCATAATGTTGTTTTTCCCTAAATGGTACTAATAATGTCCACAGTGAATTCTAGGGTTGCCTCCTGCCATCTTAATAAAGGAGTCACTATGCACATCCTCTTCGTAGATCTATTTCCTGTTTGGGTCTCCTTAGCCATGAGATAAACAATAGCAGCTAATGTTACTCACATCTTCCTGTGTGTCACTGGGTTAAATGCTTTAAGCTGATGAATAAACACAAGAGAAGCTCCATCAATGTCCCCAGGATAAGGAATGTCAAGTGTTCATACCACAATTAGTAAGAGGCAAAACCCAGGTCTCAGGCCTGGGCTGATTAATGTGAGACACCAGTCATGCAAAGTCACACTCACCTGCCCCATCAGGTGTGATGGTGCCCAGCTTCACGGCCAGAGGATAGCCCATGTCTCTGAAATGTTCCAGTGCGTGGCCATTGCCCCCTGCGCTGTCGAAAAACCACTTCCCACACAGAACAGAGCCGTCAGTCAAATTCAGCCAGAGATTTTCCCGCAGGTCGCATCGGGCACACTTCCAGCCGCTGGAAAGTCAGGAGAGGGAACAGTCAGAAGAGCTAGCACATCAAGAAAACATTGACATGCTAAAGATGAACAGCGCCTCCTACTGGCAGCACTTCCCTGGATTCTCACCCCAGGATATTACTGCTCCCCATCCAGAGCAAGGGACCATCCCTCCAGCACCTTGCCTGCCTCCCAGACTGGACCAGAGACTATCAGCACCTCCAACATGGCTCTTTAGAAAACTGGCACATTTTACAAAGGCAAGAAAGAAGCCATGTCCTCCAAACTGACACTTGCAGGACAGTGGCTCCTGAACAGGGTACAAACATGGAGGATCCCATGTGCAAGACATTTCCAAAGCATTACCCATACATGGTCAAATTGATGCGGGTTAAAACTATGCAATAGTCCAACTTGGGCCTATCCCAGGAAGATGTATACATTAAAGGCACAGTCCTCAGTGTGGTATTATGAAGCCAGCATAGTTTGGGAGTGAACATAATGTACCTGTGTAACACCTGTCTAGGTATTTATGTCTGGGGATATCGGTATAGTCAGCTCTGGTCAAAGAGGCTTCTCGTTGCAGTGGGCAGCAGGGACTACGGAGACTAAAAACCAGTCCACATGCTGAAAACGAGGGACTGTTGGATGCTCAACCATACCTGGGACTTCTACCTCACCTCCTCTAGGGCTCCGAAATTGCAGAAAGATGAGAGGTGCAGCATTGTGGGACACGGTCCACAGGGCATGACACAGCCAATGCACTTTTGAAGTCACAGTGGCTGTGACAAGATTGGGCCCTCATTCAGTAGAAAGGTATTTATGAGGCCTGCCCCTCCCTGAGAACTTATAAGCAATTATTGGTAGCTCGGGAAGAGAAAGCCATTTTCTTCAGTGGCGTACTCATTGGTGAGGTTCCCTTGCTCCCATAAATAACCCTTCACCCATGCTCCTCTAAACAGCCCTGATTAAACTCATGGGACCCCAAAAGAGAAGGCATTAAAGCAGAAGGGACTGGTCTAGAAGAGGAGGGGGATCCACAGGAATGGTAGGAGGGTGGGAGAGAGATACAGGAGTGAACATGAGCAAACCAGTTACACACATATGTTACACACATGTATGAAGACATCATAACCATGTGGCTAGTCTTCATGTCAACTGACACAGTTTTATTGGAAGAGAGAACTTCAGTTAAAAAAAAAATGCTTCCATAGATTGGTCTGCGGGCAAACATGGAAGGTGTTTTCTTGATTGATGACTGGTGTGGGAGGGCCTAACTCCCTGTAGGTGGTACCATCCCTGGTCCTGGAGTGTATAAGAAAGGAAGCTGGGCAAGACTTGAGGAGCAAGCCAGTAAGCAGCATCCCCCACGGTCTCTGCTCCCTTCCTGCATTCAGGTTCCAGCCTTGCTTGGGTTCCTGCCCTGACTTTCCTCAGTGAACAGTTAACTGGAAGGATAAGCTGAAATAAACCCTTTCTTCCACAAGTCACTTTTGGTCATGGTGTTTTACCACAGAAAAAGAACTAACTAAAACAATAATGAAACATGAAACCTTATTATGTATTAAAAATTAAACATCATTAAAATAAACATTAAATTATTGTTGGTTATTAATAAAATAAGCATTATTATGTATAATTAATATACCTTGATAAGACTTTTTAAAGAAGTATAGCTGAAGAGAAAGTTTTGGATTTATTGAGTGTACTTTTTATTTTTAAGTTTTATTTACTTTTATTATGTTATGTGTACAAGTGTTTTGCCTGCATGTGTGCAAGTGCACTGTGTATGTGCGTGGTGCCGGTGGAAGACAGAAGAGAGCACAGGATCCCCTAGAACTGGAGTTATAGACAGTGTTTAGTTTCCGTGTGGGTTCTGGGAACCAAACCTGGGCCCTCTACAAGAGCAGCAAGTGCTCTTAACCGCTGAGCCACCTCTTCAGCACGCATTGGGAAACACTTTCAAAGGGAACATTAAAGCTCAGGACCCCCTTTTCTCTCTCCTTTCATCCAAACATTAGAGCTCAGGACCCCTCTTCTCTCTCCTTTCAGCCCACCGTGAGCTAAACAGCCCGTACCACCACAGGTTCCCCACAGTACCTGTATCATCACTGACTAAAAGCAACCACGAGTGATGCCATGGGCCAGCTAACCATGAGTGATGCCTCCAAAACCACGAGCGAAGGCCAACGCTCCTCCATTAACGGCTGACCTAGCTCAGGCATTTGCTATAAAAGATGACTGACATACCTATTCCAATTCTAAATTAAAAAAGTAAGTGGCCCAAACTGAATGCTAAATGTCCGTTATGGGTCATATAGCTAGCAGAAAGTCCATCTAATTCTAGAAAATTCTGCTCAGGGTTAGTATCACAATCCTTCTTTCTACAGAGAGAGAAAATGAGGCCCAGAAGTGATATGAGTTCTCCAAAACTACAACAGACAGCAGTGTGGTCACAGGTCACTGAAACTGGACATACTCCTAAGCACCATCTGCTCTCTCCCTCGGAGATCTGCCTTCAGGGATGTTCCTGCATCCCAAAGAGCATTTGGCCTACTGCCTACTGGAGACAACCTAGCATTGTTTCAAGTCAGATCACCTAATATGAACTCTGACACACAGATCTGGATGTGTGCCGCTGATCCCAGCAGAATGGGGAAGAAAAGTAAGAAAGGGGAGAAGCCAGCAAAAGATTTGTCACCAAGTGACCACCACAAAGACTTGAAGCCTGATGAGAAACTGCAGGGGATAAGTCTTCCCCAAGGCAGCAGGAGACTGAGTGTTGATCCACCCCTCTACCGCCAGCGTGAGGTCCCAGAGGACAACGGCTTCAAATGGTATGTCCGACCATCCCACACACTGCGGAGGCAGGTGTTGCCGAGCACAAGGTCCCTGTGCAGAGCTGCACGTATGTGCAAGCACCAGCCTCGCTGCAGGACAGAGCCTGGGCTTAGGCTTAGGCCTGAGAGCCCAGCACCGGCTGCAAAGGTCCAGGCATGTCCAGGAGGAAGTTTTTAATCTATGCTGTGTTCTTTCTTCTTTCTTCTGTAGAATGATTGTTAAAGTTAGCATACAAAATGGTGGGTCTCATTAGGACATTCCATGCATGTGGGTCATCATAGTTAGCTCTAACAAGTCTTCCTCCACAGCCCCCCATGCCCACACTTCTCCCCGTTTTCATATCATATGTGTACCATTGTCCTCATTTACTCTGTCACTTAGACCTCTTCCTGTCATCATGATCCCTTCCAAGTTTCATGATCTGTACATACACAACATATATGTGCATACGTGTATATGTGTGTAAACACCTAAACAGCTTTAAATCTAAGTACATATATGAGAGAAAAATGGATTTTTGTCTTTCAGAGCCTGACTTGTTTCTATTAACAATTTCTGGTTTTTATTGGACTTGTTTTAAAAGGCATCTGCTATGAAAATATAATACTGCTAATTCAGAGAAAAGGTAGAAAATCAGAAGTTGCTTCGACCAGTTTGGGGAAGGCTAAAGTTCCATTTCGCTGGCAGACTCTCACCTGGGAGGAACCCTGACCCCATTGTCCAGCTGGGCGAGGTTGTTGGCGTACTTCGATACCGGCAGTTCATTTTCCCACGTGTCGGGGTCCTGCTTCCTGTACGGCGACTTCGAGCTGAGCACTGCATCACAAGCGATAGTTACCTAGGAGACAAAGCCAGGTACTGAAAACTCAGCTTCCAGAAGCGAAGGCAGAAGCTTATTTAGAAATACAGCAGCCTCACTGCGGAAATTCAATCACCACAGTGAGGTCCATTTCCCCCAGTCTACCTAGGTTTGACCCAGGCATGGAGCTCGGGGTACTGCCGATGACATGAGAACACGGAAGAAGATTCCACTCATCAGCTCAAGCTTAGCATTCACACGGAATCATCCCTATCACTTAGCAAGTGGGGTGAAAGGGTGAGGGAGCAAGTTATGAACAGGAATGCCCAGAATCTGCCCGAGGGCTGTGTCTCCTCCTAATGCACCAAGATATCCAATATCCCCAACTCACGCGGCACAGGGTCAAGGGCACTTTGAATGGAACGGACACAGTCCAGCTCTTCTTAGTCTGACACAGACATGAGGCTGGCAGAGGACATGTGTGGGTGTCTCTGTGCTACATGGGTCCACTCACAAGCAGATGTGTGGCGCCTGCTGGGTGCCCTCTGCTTTCTCTCAACTAAGGCTGCAAGCTAATCCCTAGCTCGTGTAAAATGTAAATTCTGCTGGAAAGTCACAGCACAGCCACTTTGAAAACAGTCCAGGCGTTCTTCCAATGATCAAACAGTGGCTGCAGGACGCAGCAGATAAACAGCTAGAGATACATCCAAGGGACAGGAAAATGTAGTTACAAGAGGACGGAGTAAGACAGAGCTGTTACAAAGCTGTGTTGGTTACAAAACGAAAGCTGCCCAAATGCCTAGCAATGATCAATAGAATAAAAACCAAAATGGAATTTTATTTGGTAATAAAAAGAAACAGGACTCCAATAAATGGTGCAGTATGAATAAATCTGGAAAATGTATGCAGCGTGAAAAAAAGCCAATCACATTCTTTGGGGCCCCAGAAAGCTTAGTCCTGTGAGCACAGGCATGCATGGATGGTTAGACCTTCAACAGGGGCACCCCTACTCATCTGTCATGTATACACCCTACAGTGAGCTATGCTGTCAATCAACACAGTGCATCTCCCATCACCTGGCAGAGTCCATGCCTGGACCTGACAGCCTTAGCATCGCACCCCGGCAGCCAATATCCTCAATGCAGCTTCCCATCCCCAGTAGCTGGCTCCACCCCACTAGGCACTTCCTCCACACACCACACACACATCACTGACAGGGGTTTTGACATTCAAGAGTCAGATATAAAACTTCTTTTCTTTAAACTTCTTTTCAGGCGACAGCCAACAAAATTTCCTCAGGCCCCTGGGGCTGACATAAAACTCCAGCCTAGCGTCTTCCAAAATCATCCTTTTCATGGGTCGTGGCTGAGGTCAGGCTGATGATCCTATGCCTACACCAAGTTTGTTTCCCTTGAGTTGATGCTGGATTGAAGTGAAGAGACCTGGACTCCACCTCTACTCTCAGAGGCCTCAAATCCAGTGTTTCCCTGGAACTGGCTCAAACCAGCCCCGGAAAATTGGTTGTTCAATTTTAAGAAATTCAGCATCATCCCTATATTTGTCACAGTGCCGGTCACTACAGGCAAGAAAAGAGGACACACTAAGTGTCATCAACTGCTGGCTGGAGACAGTGTGATGCCTACACACAACGGAACGCCGTGTATCAAGGACAGTTAGTGAGATCCAACCATTTGCAACATCACAGATAAAACTGAAGACCATTATGTTGAGTGCAATCAGCCAGGCACAGAAAGACAGGTACCACGTGTTCTCACTCACGTGTGAAACATTACAAAGTTAGTCCCATTAAGTTTAGTAGTCTGGTGGTTACCTCGAGCTAGGGAGGGGATCGAGCCAGAGAGATGAAGGTTGGCTATGTAAGGGAACTCTGGGTACCCAAACACAGCGCATTTTCACACACAACAAAGGATTCTGAATGCTTTCACCAGAAAGGTGTTACTTGTTAGAGAGGATAGATCCGAATCCCAGAACGCAACCCAGGAGTCATGAGGACTGAGATGGCACACAGCCTAGGCTATGGGGCATGGACCTGTCTCAGAGCAGAACAAAACAAAAGGCCATCGCACAGTGTGATCAACACTCTGCTAGCGAGCCACACCCTAGCCCTAAGATTATGTTTTTATATATCAAGTAATTAGGAAAGGAAAGGCAAAATGAAGAAATTCTGCTAGACACCTGCTAAACACAATCATTCTTTTTTTTTTAAACACAATCATTCTTAAAATCAATTACCTCACAACAATTACCCTTGAGAGGCCACATATTCAAGCTCCGGTCCTTCCGCGTTGCTTGACTGTTACTTTCAGTCACCTCTGTCTATGCTCCTGATGTTCTGACATCTGTGTTAGCTGAGTGTGGCAAATTCCAAACAGTAGTCTTTCTTCCAGCACACCCAGGGACCTCATGGTTGGGCTGGAGTCAGCTATGATGGGGTCCACTGTGGCAACCAGCAAGCTCGGGGCAGCCTGCTCCACCCAGAGCTGTTGAGCAGGACAAACACCCCACTATCGGAGCTCCAGATGCCAGGCTCTGGGGTCCCCCCCTGTGAGCCCGTCCACTCAGAGGTCGTCTGCCTCTCTGATGGGACTCGAGGTAACTCAGAATGCCCTGTGGTGACACACCCAAGAGACCTTGAACACTCTTTTTAGACTAAGCATTTTCTTTTTATTTACAAGTTCAAAAGAAAGTCCTCAAACACTAAAAACGTAGTAACTGCACGTAAACAAGAACTGACTAAACCCTTGGGTGTAGCTAAAGCCCACGACTAGTACCAGAGTTGCAAACCAGGATTGAGGTTTCTTCTGAAGCAGCTCGATTCCAGAGTTCTTTCGTTTTTCATTTTTGAAACCGTTTCTTAAAAAGACATTTTATTCAAATTTTCATTTTAAAGTATCCTCATAGACTGTTATTAAAGATTTTGATGGATCTTGCTGGCTTGGGACTTGTAGGGCGTGTCCTTACATCTTTGAGCTTACTGTCTGAATAAAAGGATGTTTCAACAGTAGCATATGGGGAACAGGTCTTTGTTTGTCTTTTGAGTTTTGGTTTGGTTTGGTGGGGTTTTTTGTTTTATTTTGGTTTGGTTTTTGTTGCTTGTTTGTGACAGGATCTTACTCTGCAGCACTGAACTTCTAGCCATCCTCCTGTTTCAGCTCCCCAGTGCTGGATTACAAGCATGACTCACTCGGCCTGGTTTGGGGCTTTTTCTTCATATTTACATTTTTCACACAGAAACCTTCACATAATCAAAATATGCTTCTTTGCTTCCCTTCCCGTAGTAAAACCAGGATTATATTGAGCTGGAGCAATAAGAACTCTCAGTGTTGGAGCTGGAGAGATGGCTCAGGGTTAAGGACTCCAGTTCAATCCCCAGCACGCACATGCCAGCTCACAACTATGTAACTCCAGTTCCAGGGGATCTGACACCCTCATACATACATGCAGGCAAAACACCAATGTACATAAAAATAAAAGCGCTCTCAGCCTTAGAGACGCAAGCGTTGGTGCACTTCAGGTTAAGACCATTTTATCCACTAATGTATTTTATTCCTGGTAACAGCCATATGAGTCAACACGGGAAATCCGAGAAAGCAACAGTAATTTCATTTCCACAAGCCTCACTGAACACCTCATATGGAAAAGGATGCCTTACATTTAGTAAGTGGGAGGGCTGCAGCCGACAGATGCACAGTGCTCTGACTTCTATGGTCTTAAATTTAGCTATGTGATAGATCAGAAGAAAATAGGTTATGTGAGAAACCTAGTCCCTCTGAACACGGAAACTCTAAGCACAAACATCCCCTTTGGGCAGGAGCAACTGAGTAGATAGTTCTTGCTGGTTAGGGTCCGTCAGAAGGTTCTGGGACCCCCAGGCCTGGCTTTGGTTCTAGCAGAGTCTGAAGAGGGCAAAATGAACTGGCATGTCTAAATTAACCCACCTTGCTCCACCGCCCTCTGGGATCAGGCTATAGGAAACAGAGGTATTCGTTCAGAAGGGGGACAGAGTGTTGGAAGCCACACAGGAAGCGAGGGAGAAGCAAGAAGGACATCATGGGCCACAGCAGTCCTGTGACCTCTCTGAGGACTCTAGAATCAAATGCAATAGGCAGCTTCCCCACCCCGCCACCAGCCCAGCATCCGGTTTCTCCAGGAAAAGCAAGACCTTTCCCTGAGACTGACTCCGAGAAGATGCAAGAAAAAGGAAGGGAGAGGGGGTAGGGTGAGCTCACTACCAAAAATCTGAAAGAGTCATCTTGGTTCTCGGAGGAGCAAAGCTGAGGTGAGTGTGTCTCCCCCGTGCTCCCTAGGCCGGGATGTGAGAGCAGTTGGTTCTTTTTATAACTGTGCTGCTGCCGCTGTCCCAGAAGGCAAACTCTTCCAGTCTTCAAACAAAATCTTACACGGAAAGGCAGCGTGAAAACCTGACAAACACACCACCATCCCTCCAACCAAAACAGTCCCTCTCCAGCTGTCCCAGCAGCTGTGAGGTGCAGTCTTTGACAATCCAAGCAAAGACACAGGAGCCAGCCCAGCCTAGAGGAGCCCAGCCATGGGCAAAGAAAACCCAGCAGAGATGGGGGGTTGGGCAGCAATAAGGAAAGGCCACTCTGTGAGACCTCAGAGGAGACAGATGCTCCTGTTCACACTGTTTTTATTTATTTATTTGGGAGTTCTATTTTGCTTTGTTTTTTTTTTTTTTGAGACAGGTTTTATTATGAGGTCCTGAGTAGCCTTGAACTATTTAGCACAGGCTAGCCTCAATCTCACAATTCTCTTGCCTCAGCATCCTTAGTGCTGGGATCACAATCATGTGCCCCCACACCCAACTTTTGCTCCATTTTATCCTCTTCTTCTGGACTGGC
>NC_022009.1:64342359-64345122 GCF_000317375.1 Microtus ochrogaster | reverse complement strand
TGTGTGTGTGTGTGTGTGTGTGTGTGTGTGTGTGTGTGTGTGTGTGTGTGTGTGAAGGCAAAGGTCAACCTCAGGTATCATTCCTCAGGAGTCATACATCTTGTATTTTGAGAGAGGTCTCTCACTAGCATGAAGTCACTGATTCAGCGAGATCAGCTGACCAGTGAGTCCTAGAAATCTGCCTGTTTGGGTCTTCCCAGTGCAGGGATTACAAGCATTTATCACCACACCCATGGGGATGGCAGGGTCTGGGGACCAGTCCGGGTCCCCGGGCTTACAGAGCAAGCCCTTTATTAACTGAGCCATTTCCCGTGTCCAGAAGGACATTGAGAGTGATGAAGCTGGCTTTGATGCTGGTCCACATTTACTGTAACTTTAAGCAAGTCACAGACTCTAACCTTTGCACTTCCATTATGTTCAGCGTGGAAAGGGAAAGCACTCCTCTTACAGAAGAGAGAAATGAGACGTGGCAGAGAAGAGACCCAGCGCAAGGTAGGTCTCCAGTAAGCAGTGGCTGTTGTTTAGGAATCCACCCCATCTCCCTCATTGCCTCTCCTTCTCTCTCTTCTCCCACCTCAAACAGTGGTTGAAATCTCAAAAGACAGAAGGAATCCATTATGTGAGCAGTCCTGTTGTCCTAGGGCCTAGCGAATTCTCTGTAAATACAACAGGCTTCTGGCCAACCCTCTGCCAGGCCACCCTCTGTGCTTGGCTCCTCACTGGTAAAGGTTAGATGACAGCCCAAGGAGATGTTTGGTCATAATATTTACATGGACAGCGCAGCCTTGTTCTCACAGGGATCTCAGCGGCCCAGGTCATATTTGTGTTTATATGTTTGGGACTATGGTGACAAAAAAGTCAAGTGATGTTCCATTCACACGCAGAGTCACACAGACAGACTCAGTGGCCAGAAGAGAATGACTGGGTGACAGCAGGCACCTGGGAACCAAGGATCTAAACCCTATCGCTACCTTTCATGAAGCCTTGCTCTACTTTCATGCGTAACTCTGCTTTCCACTCTCAAATGCAGGGCCCTTTTAAGTAAAACATAAGACACAGCAAAACATAACCCAAACATAATAAAAGACTCTAAATCCTAAGATTCAGAAACACCAAAATAATGACCGCCAACGTGACAGATTACTATCTTAACAAGGCGGTCCTAGAGGAGACAGGCAGTTTAGGAAACAAGGCAAGAAACTTAAAGGGAATAATTCAAACAAAAGAGACCAGAAGTGTACAAAATTCCAGATTCTTTTGTTTTCTCTTTCTTTTTAAATATTTGCAAATGTTGGGACCTAAGATAAAACACAAAATTCCTTTGTTTCATACACATTTAAAAAAAAAATAGTGTGCCTGCCTCTGACTGTAGCCTATCTTTGGGGGTTTGAAAGAAAATGCCCCCAAAGGGAGTGGTACTATCAGGATCTGTCCTTGTTGGACTGGGTATGGCCTTGTTGGAGGAGGTGAGTCACTGTGGAGCAGGGCTTTGAAGTTTCATATATGCTCAAGCCATTCCCAATGTCTCAGTTCACTTCCTGTTGCCTGCATATCAAGATATAGAACTCTCAGCTCCTTCTCCAGCACCACATCTGCTTACATGCCACCATGTCCTACCATGACAATAATGGAATAAACCTCTGAACTGTAGCCACCCAATGAAATGTTGCTGTGGTCATGGTGCCTATTGACAGCAATAGAAACCATCACTAAGACACTGTGTCATGAATGATTGAGGCTCTACCATCTATAACAAAAAATCAGAATGAAAATGTTCAATCAGAAACATAGTTCAGTACTATAGCAGAAGTAGGGAAACATGTATTCTGCATCACAATGAAAACAAATAGCAGGGCACTCTCAAGGCAAAGGCAGCTTTGCATCATTCCCATGCACAAACACTGCAAACCAAGGAAGTTTGCAGGAAGCAAAGATTTCAGATGAGCTGCTCCACTCCAAGCTGCTTTACTATTAACATATTATACACACGGCAGCTTTAAGGAACAGAGAATAAATCTCAGGCTTTTGTGAATAAACTCCATACACACAAGGTATTATCTATTTCTTTCCTATAGATAACACATTCACTTAATGCTACTTCAAATATTATCTGACCTGAATAAATACAGTGAAGGAAAAAAGCCTGCTAGCATTTACTAAGTGTCTAACTCTGGGCGAGTTACCTCCTGGACCGTTAAGTAGATTCTATGGAACGAGGTCTTCAGGAAGCCCAGGTCAGATCTACGATTCTCTAGAGGCCATAGCTGACTTCCTACACCTCCATGCTCCTCAACATCGTCTCTAAATCCCTAACAAATAACATGAGGAGCCTCCACACACAGACACCCCAGGGCGGTCTGACTCTGAAGCAAAGCTGACATAGCTTCAGAAAGATCACGGTGTCATGTAGGGCTCGTCTACGTCTCCTGGGTGTGGAGAAGACAGGGACTTCACATGTAGTTAAGCTCAGAGAAAGGGAACAGGCATTATTTGCCTCCCTCATCCCAGCCCCCACGTATTGGTATCCTGAAGCCTCTTTGACAGCACATACCAACATCTGCTAAAGATGCTTCAGGATGCCAAGATGCTGTACTCAACAAGCGAAAACAAAAAAGAGGTATTACTGTCACACAGGTAACCAACCACTACCTGATTGTCTTGGAGGACTATTCCACAGGAGGGACTCCTTGCCTGAGCCTATAAAGTTGGCTTAAAAATGTGTGTGTGTGTGTGTGTGTGTGTGTGTGTGTGTGTGTGTGTGTG
>NC_022009.1:64336986-64342259 GCF_000317375.1 Microtus ochrogaster | reverse complement strand
GTGTGTGTGTGTGTGTGTGTGTGTGTGTGTGTGTGTGTGTGTGTGTGTAATGAACATCGAATTGTTCAATGATTTCATAGGCCATACAGGGGAGCTGAAGATGATTGTTCAGCTAACCTGACACAGACAAGCTGACTACTAAATACGTGTGTAGACCCATTGACAAAGGCTACTCTCGGTGAATGGTGGAGACACAGAGATTCATGGCTACACATAGTACTGAAAATACAGAGGACAGCTCAGCCCTAAACAAGACATTTACACCATATTCACCAGAGCTCAGGGAACACTGCAGAAGACAAAGCAATAAGAACACAAGAGAAAGAAGACAGAAGAGCTATGAAGTGCCATCTTTGGGGCACGGCACAGCCACTGCAATCACACAGTGGCAGCAGCTGTGAATGTTTCTATTGGGTCCGCACAAGAACGGAACCATCCAGTGCTCTGTGAGCTGTGGAGAAGCCTTCCGTTTCCTGAGATGTTGGACTGCTGAGGAAGCGCAGACATGGCTTGGAGCAAAGGCCCCACTGAAATGCAGCTGTAGGCAGCAGCAAGGCCTCCGAGGCTGCCTTCCCCTTCATTTCTAAAACTGGTCCTTGACAACAACCTTGGCAATCAAAACAATCGCTGGAAAAATAAAACCTCAGAATCTTACAACACCATCGTTGAAAGCAAAGAAGTCAGCTAACTCCTTCAAGGAAGCAAGAAAATGTTTTGTTTGCATGTAAAAGCTGGCCCCGGTGGCACACACCAGTAACTAATACTTAGGTGAGGGAGGTGGTAGAAGAGGAAGTTCATGGCCAGCCTCTACTATGATGAGTTTGAGAGTCTCAAGAAACAGAAACTACAGTAACAACAGGGTCAAATTGTTCAATAATTTCTACATCCATTGCTGAGGTCGTTTAACTCACAAAAAATCACTTTCTAGATAACAGCGCAGGTGCTTGGGAGACCAATCACTCAAGCACGGCCATGTGCCTGACCCTTTCAGCCCCGAAGCTCATTCTAGGATATTCTCTGGTGGCTTAGTCTGTCTGATTGGTAGGTGGGGCTGAGGCACAGGGTGAGCTGAGCCAATGAGAAGGTCGCCAGTGAAGCAAAGCTACTCCCAAGAATCTTGAGGTGATTCTTCTGAAGAAAACCACAGCTAGTGAGCTAGAGGGAAGACACCCTGGGTGGCACACAGTGCTGAGGACCAAGCGTAGAAGCACACCTAGTTTCACGGCTGCTTCAATGGCTTCCCTTCTCAAAGAGTTCATGTGTCTGTTCTTTGTGTGTGTGGTGATTGTATGTCTATGTGTTTGTACATTCACACGTGTGTGTGAACATACATGTTTTCACATGTAAGGTGAAAGCCAGGGATTGACATGGAGTGTCTTTCTTGATCACTCTCAACCTTATTTGGAGAGTCGGGGGGAGGGGATGAACAGGGTCTTATTAGTTCAGCTAGACTGGCTGGACAATGTGCTCCAGGGATTAGCCACCCTCTCTGCGCTCCCTGCATGCATGTGCTACCACACCTGATATTTATGTAGTTGTGGTTGCTGAGGATCCAAACTCAAGCTCTCATGTGTGCACGGCAGGCCACAGGACCAACTGAGCCACCCCCATCTCTCAGTCTCTTTTCATTACAGTGGCAGAGAAAAGCTAGCAGGATGTGGTGATGCGCACAGTGGTCCCACTACTTAAAGAGGCTGAGACGGGAAGATCTCCTACGCAGAGCGGAGGAATTCCAGGCCAGCCTAGGCCACAGAGCAAGACTATGGCTTCAACAAACAAAAGATTTAAATAAGGATAAGCAAAAAGAAAACCAGAATCAGGCCCTTCTTAGCCTAAGAAAAGAGCTACTACTGTTAGCAATCTGTAGTATGTTCTCCTAGACACTGCCAGGTTTCAGTCAACTATGTGCACGTGTGTGTGTTATTCACACACATGTGACTACATCCACATAAGTGCACATATGTATGTGCATATACACACATATATACATATATATATATATACACATACACAAATATAGAGGCATGCATGCATGCATACACTTATCCACATGTATACAATAGTGTGTTCAGATGTTTTTACAAATCTTAGGTTAGTTATGTGATTTAGAAATCAGTGATTGTTTGCATAAGCAAGACTAGTTCTTCCTACTGGAGAATATCAAACAATCATTGTTGCAGGCCAGAACTAATAATGGGTGCTAAAAATTAGTAGGCCAACGCCATAGCTAATACCTCTGGGATGTCCCAGTGTGTGTGTTTTATTGTGTGTAGATATAGGTGGTTATAATCCCTGTGTGGGAGGCAGAGACATGAGGGGTCCTGGGGCTAGTTGACAGTCAGTCTAACTGAATTGCTGAGCTCCAGGTTCAATGAGAGACCCTGTCCCCAAAAATAAAAGGTAGAGAGCAACAGACTCAACCACTGAACTACATGGAACAGGATGAGGAGAGGGCAACAGAGACAGAGATAGTGAGAGACAGAACAAGACACAGAAAGAGAGACACAGACAGGAGGCACACAGAAAGCAACCAAAAGCGGACTATAATTCCTCTCTAGCTGCCAAAACTGCTTTAATGCCCAGGATCTGAATCCGTGCTCTAAGTACTCTTCTCTGCTGGGGAAATGGCAAATAGAGACAGTGTTTAACCCGGCATCCCCATCCCTGCCCCTAGAAACAAGACAGAAAGACAGAATATAACATGCACATGATTGGTAACTGTTTTACCTAAAAATAACTTGGAATTCCTCCTTTTGGGTAGTGCTCCAGCAGACGCTGCTCTTACCTTCTGAAAAGAAAACAACAGATCATTACAACACAGCCCATGAAATAGTCTGCTAACAAACTGTGTGGTCCACAGGTCCCCAGTTAAAGCCAAGAGGAAACTGGACCTCAATCCTTGCGGAAGGGTAGAGGACCATTCTCTTGACCCTGTGGATTATTTTCATTGAGTTCTACAGGAATCCCTCTTGGAAAAGGAAGTTCAAGCCAGAGACAGAGATGAAGCCGGTTCTTGAACTTTGGTGGTCAGTGCTCCCTCTTGGGAGACCTGGAGTCTAAGCTAAGGACAGATGTGAGCTACCTGTCCCCTTATCTACACAAGGATTCTCGGTCCTTGGCCCTGGGTAGACTCAACACTAACTGTTCAAAGACTTATTAACTGATATTCTGATCATCTGAGGAGGGGCACCCACAGGCAAGCTACCCCATGTCAAGCATCGTATGTCCGCCGCCATTGGGGGGAGTCCTCAGAAGCAGTGAGTGAGTTCCCATCAAATGGCTGGACAGTCCCAGCAAATATGATTGTAACAATTTCCTTTCGCCATCTACTTTCATACCATGCATCTTCTGACTGTTAGAGAACACAGATCCGTTACATGCAGGGTCCACCCCATTCCTTTCTGCACAGTCACATGAATCAGCCATGCTGTGCACCAGTATTTCTTTTATTTTCCTCCTTACTTGTCTTAGGAGTCCTAAGCCTACTTCCCCACCTTTTATTATTTGATACTGAAAGTCAACTCATCTTTGTAATATCATCTTGTTTTAATAGCTTCTACAGTTCCCCTCATAGCAATCTCAAAACACTCAGCTCAAAAACATGGCTCTCCAAACTCGAGTGCCAACTGGATGTCTTCTGTTCTAGAATCCCTCTCCTGGTCAGGCGGTGGTGACACACGCCTTTAATCCCAGCACTAGGGAGGCAGAGGCAGGTAGATCTCTGTGAGTTCAAGGCCAGCCTGCTCTACAGAACAAATTCCAGGACAGGCTCTAAAGCTACAGAGAAATCCTGTCTCGAGGGGGGGAAAAAGGAAAAAAGAAAAGAAAAAATCCCTCTCTTCCATGATTCCAGAACCTCTGTCACCTCCCCACCATTCACCTTCCTCAAAAATAAGTAAATAAACAAAGTGAGCTATAGCAAAAGCAAAACCTGGACCATAGATTCACTTCACATGGCCAGGGGTCACTTGTCCGTACAGACTGCTGCGGTGTTCTTCCACCTCTATTTCTGCATGACAGAAGAGGAAATTGAAAAAGATGGTCTACAAATGTAGCAATCTACACGGAGCCTGGCTGGCAATTGTGTCTCTTCCTGATGTAGGTTCAAACCTTAGACTCAGATTAGAAGCACCCCCCGCCCCCGGAGGGGGAGAACAATGGGACTTCTTGCTAAGGACCTTTGCTCCCTCCTAGGACAGGGTTCAAGCACTAAAACTCCTCCCTTAGCAAATAGCTCTGTGCCTGTTGTCAGGTTCTGTTTGTGAGAGCAAACACAAGATTCTTCTCCGGAAGAGCTCACCAGCACAGAAGGTACCTGAGTGCAGGCAGAAGGCAGGATAGGTTCTGAGAGGTACTAAGAGAAGTCAAAGAGACCATACAATTAGTGGAGATGCTTGGTTTATCTGGAGGTAGAGATATGATCAGGACTGATCATGTAAGAAGAACATTGGTCCTCAAATATAGAAAGTACTTAGTAATTGGAGGATCAGTAGACGAATGGATAAATTGATGGATAGATAGACAGATGGGTGGATATGTGGGCGGGTGGGTACATGGGTACGTGGGTGGATAGACAGACAGAAGGATGGGTGCAAAGGATGTATGGATGGGCAGAAGGGTAGGTGGGTGGTGGTAAAGCAGACAGATGGGTGGGTGTAGGAATGGACAGATGGACAGGAGGGTGGGTAGGTATTTGGGTGGCTGGATCAGTAAAGAGACAGAGACAGACAGATAAATGGACAGCTTGGCAGATGGATGGATCAATGGATGGAATAATGCATGGGTAGATGAATGGATATTTTTAACTGGAGAGACGACAACAGGAAAAAGAGAAGGAAGGATAGAAGTAGAGAAACACACATATACGTATAGAGAACACAAGAACATGGGCACTAACTCATGGCACATTCCAGCAATAGCTATGTGGAGAATACAAATTTGGTGCAGAAAGCAAGGGTTGAAAAGGTTGTGGGGCCCAATCATGAGCATCTTGTAACGACACTACAGAAGTGAGAGCCATACATTTCAAAGAAGGAAGATGAATCAGCAAGCTACAGGACAAGCCTACCCATGGAGGTACCTGGAGGAACACAGAGCACTAAGCCATGACAACGGGGTTGGTGGAGACAGAGTAGACTTCAGAGCTGTGTGGGAAGTTCAGGTAACAAGACCTAAAATGAAAACCTAAAAAAAAAAAATCTGGCTTTCTGAAATTCACAAGAAAGGACAGTGCCGCCGGGCGATGGTGGCGCACGCCTTTAATCCCAGCACTC
>NC_022009.1:64336410-64336808 GCF_000317375.1 Microtus ochrogaster | reverse complement strand
CCTGGGAAGCCTATGAAATCCTGAAAAAAAAAAATCCGAGGTCAGACTTGGAGGGTCCAATCCAGTTCCAGGAAGCTATTGACTTGGAAGAGTACACATAGAACAGCAAAACAAGGACATGGAGAACCCATGAAGATGAGCATCTTCTGAGAAAGAAGGTAGGCTGCTGGCCAATGGCAGTGGAGGAAAGGCAGGTAACTAATGACTGAGTGATGGGAGGGCATGAGCTTAAAAGACAGCCAGGAAAGAGAGAAGACAAGAAAGAATGGTGCCAAAGAAAGAAGGGCAAGAAACAGTCTCAAATCTCACTAGAGTGTAAATAATCTCAGACCTAAAACACATCCCGCAGGTACGGCCACCAAGCTCTCCCTGACAAGTCAGGCACTTCCAGTGACCAG
>NC_022009.1:64328985-64335892 GCF_000317375.1 Microtus ochrogaster | reverse complement strand
GGTGACCAGCAGCGACATTCAGTCAGATGTAGTCTTAGGCCCTCAGTCCTGAAGGAAGACACGGAGGTGACTAGGAAAAGAGAAAAGTTTTTTAAATGCTTCAATTGAAGATCAGAACCCAACTACAGCGGGATAGAAAGGAAACAGGCGGTTCTGTGGACTGTTCTATTGAGAGACTGGAGGAAAGAAGCCAGAGAAAGGAAAGCTGAATTAACCAGAGTGATTTCCCCAAAGCAGGGGGAATTGGGAGCACAAAGACAAGCGAATGTTGTTTCTGCTGGGGTGAGGGGGAAAGGGACGAAAATCACAGGCAGCTTTCAGAAGGTGAGAAATAAGTCCCACGGGTGCGGCCATGGATCTCTGCAGAGACTCTGGAGAGTCCAGGTCTCAACACAATGACGCATCGCTCTGCTAAGACCTGACGAAGCAGCCAGTGCTCAGCGGCCACTCAGAGGAACGGGAGAGGACACAGCAAGTGAGGAGACCTAACAAGAGCGTGAGGCGGGGACTCTGGTACTGCACTGCTAAGTTTCAGGACATTGTATCTCCTAACACACTACACACACACACACACACACACACACACACACACCTCAGAGGCTCATGAGTTATGATTGGTCCTTTGCATGGCATTGGATGATGGTGAGAACTTTAGAAATGAGGCAAATTGGAATATCAGGGTCCATCCTCAGAAGGACTTAAGGAATTTCAACCTCTTCAGTGTCCTGCTTCATGTCACTTCCTCATACACACACTCTGCCACCTGTGAGCCCTCTGTGGGGCTCTTATCAGGACCTGTACAATGCTTTGGGGGTTTTCAGACCCCAAACAATGGGGTAAGTAAATCTCATTTCCTTATAAAGCTAGTCTGCCTCCTGAGAGTAATACAAAACGGACTAATATCATCCCAGACCTCACAGTAGGGGAAGAGGCAGCGTTTGCCCACGGAAGCTTCAATGCATCAACTGGATAACATCTGGAGCATTGTTAAAGACAAAGGTCAGCTCAGGAGACTGTTGTGGAGACAGTGCTTTAAGTCATGAGTCATAAGAGGCAAGCTGAGCAAGTGTCAGGCCTAGAGCCCTGGAGCCCAGAGAACAGCAGATCAAAATAGGAACACACGAGCCAAAGAGCAAAACTGAGGAGAGGCTGCTACCAAGGAGTGGAATGTCTAACTTAAACGCTTAGATGCAGAATTACACAAATGAGGGTACTGGCAGTCCGCAATGCCACCACCAGCTCTCTGACCCAGAGAAAGCAGACTCTCTGGGCCTCCATTTTAACTTCATCACTTTACACTAAGATGTGAAACGACCTGAACTTTATAGGATAAGGTTTACATTATCCTGGATGCCAACAGAAGAAACATGTAAGTCATATCAGGACAAAATCAAATGATGTCAAAGCTCATCTTTGAAACTGTGACTTCTCAGCATATCAGGTAGGGTGACATGGGAAATTAAGTAAAACTCAAATCAGAACTGACTACTTAGAAGACACCAAGATAGTTTATAAACTATTAAAACTATATAAGATAATATTTGAAAATTATCAATCTCAACAATCAAATAAATATGCAATAAAATAAAAGTGGTAACAAAATGCAAGGTTGGAAAACTAAAAAGGTAAAAAAGTTATGGTTTTTAAAAAGTGGTAACAAAAGGTAAGAGGCCAGAGATGGCTCTGTGGGTAGAAGCGCTTGGTGTACATGTCTAATGACCTGAGTTTGAGTCCAGAAACACATGGTAGAGGAAGAAAACTGACTTTCAAAGGTTGTCCTCTGATACACACACACACGCACACCTGTGGTCTACACACACACATGCACACGTGCACATACATACATACACGCACGTGCACATGCACACACACCCCTGTGGTCTATACACACACACATACGCACACACACGCACACCTGTGCTCTACACACACACACACACATGCACGCATACCTGTGGTCTACACACACACACACACGCATAGACACACAGTGGCAGCCTGAATGAGAACGGCCACCACAGGCTGATATTTTTGAATGTCTGGCCCTATGGAACTGTTTTTGGAAAGATTAGGAGGTGAACCACTGAGCACAGGGCAGCTTCTCACACTGTCTCCGCCTTGTGTGGATCAAATGTAAGCTCTTTCCATAGCAACAGAACAGTGACTCAGAAAAGTCACCAAGAAAACATTCAATGAGAATCATAATTTTTCTAAATGGGTGATAAATACGCAAGAAAATATTCAATCACAGAATGAAATGCCAAATATTTTTACATCACTTCACAACCATTAGACTGGCAAAGATTGGAAGTCCGGTCAAGGAATGGTAAGGGTGTGAACAGATACATTCATTATTTACCACTTAGACAGGAAGACACACTGGCACAAGCATCCTGGGGAGAATTAGCCTTCTCGTGCCAAAAATGAAGGTTGGCACCCACAGGCCAATGGGATCACTAGGTAAGTTTCTTACAGAAATATTTGTATAAGGGTTTCTGTAGAAAATATGTTAAAATGTTCACTGTGGCATTGCTTATTGTGGCAAAGAACAGAAGCAATCTGAATATTCAGCATTAGGAGAAGAATGGAACTTACAGATTACTTGAGGAGAAATTTACATATTAACAGATATTTAGTATTTTCTGTAATACTATTCTGTAAATAAACCCACAGGCATCTCGGCCCAGCTGGCGTCCAGAGCAACACTGAGCGGTGAGGTGCTATGCCCAGTCGTAAATGAGAGTGTGGTGACATGCATCCATGTCTTTAAAGCACATGGTCATACTACATACTATCCACACAGAAATGCAATTAAGATATAGCGCTGAGCATGAAAATGAGATGATGAGAACGAGTGACGGTCACTTTGGAGGAATGAGAGCTCCAGAGGGAACTGGGGATGTGGCTCCATTGTAGAGTGTTTGCCTGGAAGACGCAGAACACTGAGGTCAGTCCCCTACACCACATAAACTGGCCTTGGAGCACACAGCTATAATCCCAGACATAGGGTGGGTTTAACCAAAACTGAGGACGTGCGAAAAAGCCTTATATAGAAACCCACTAGTTAGTAAGCTAACTTCAAAATACAACTAAAAAGGGGGTTCAAACAGAATTACTGTACATCAGAGGACAACGCTACCCCTAGAAGACATGGGTTAGTAAACCCAGGGTCAAGAGCCCCCAGAGGTGTCCAAAACAGCACAGGCTATTGCCACGGCCCTTAGCACCATAACTGCATGGTAAGGCCCTACTGCTGAATACACCACACAATCTTGCTAAAGATCATAGAAAAATCATACAAAGCAAAAATTATCTTCCCCACTGGCTAGATTTCACAGTTCCTGGGCAAGCTTCAGAGAAATCAAAGAAACCATTGGTCTTATTGGACCCGCATGAGGGACTATCCAGCTGACAGGGAAGATGTACCTACTCGTGGCACCACAATTACAGAGAAACTAATTGCGTTCTGGCTGGATTTGAGGTCTGCTCTACAGGAGAGAATTTATGCCTGATTCTGTAACCCTAGTCAACAGCCGACAGCTATGGGACGTCATGGGCCCTATTACTATTTTGCTAAATGGTCATGTTGTCATTGTTCCTAATATTTATGTCTCTACACAGACCTAGACTACTTTCAACCTTAGTCATAGAAACTTCTTCCTGAAGTGGGCAATCAGCCAACGCTGAGACCCATGACCAGCCAAAGTGCCGAGAATAATAGACCCCGCCCCCATCTCCACAAGGCCAAGGGAAGATGGTAGAAGGGGAGAAGACTGTCAGAGCTGGAAATTGGGAAGCAGGGCTCTGACTTGACAGGGTATTGCCACCATTGGCTCACACAGCAGTGATGGGGTGTACAAGACCTTCACAAGAGCAGGCCGGTCAAAGTCCCAGCGGAGGTGAAGGATGTGCTCTCCAGAGTCCACCGCTTGCTGAGGCGTGACCAGCAGTTGAGAGCTGCTGGAGGGAATGTTACTCTTTTCTGAACATGCGGCCACCGCTACATTTTCCATGCTCCAGAGGACAGCTCCACATGAGGGTGAACTAATCAGACTCAGTAGGTTATCAAAAGAGATAGAACACAAATTATGGGAAGGGACATGTTGGAGACAACTTGGGGTGCATGTTGGAGGAAGAAATGGGGTGGCTATGATCATGTTTTATAGTATAACTATATAACATTCTCAAGAATAAAGAAAAATTAAATTTTTTTAAAGAGACAAAGGGATGTAGACTTTCAAGAAAGTTTTTCTTCAGGAAAACATTGGGATGCATTAGGTCTGTACTTTTTCATATTTTAAACTTAAAATTACTTTTTCCAGTTAATCAACTACACAGCTTCTTAACTCCAACAAGTGGCCTAGAAGAAGAAAACTAATACTGGCTAAGGTAAGCACTGGGGTGGGAGGGAACCTGAGTGCCTACAAACTGCTACGGTTTCCTGTCATCACAGAGAACGCAGGGTTCTGAGGGTATGGTCATCCCCTGTGTGGGGCATGCAGGAACTCTCCAGACACGCGTCTCACCTCTCGCATGTGCCTTTTCAGGTGCATGTATACGCTCTGTCCAGTTTTTCGAAAATGTCTTTCAACGTGTTCCCTTCCAAAGGCCAAAAATGTATTCATGCATACATAGAGTCCACCTTCAGAGTTCTAGAAGAAAGAGACAGGGTACAGAGTTACCAAGGACGCCTGGCCAAGTCATCAAGACAGAGACAACTGGAAGAGGGAGGAAGGTAAACGATGAGGGTCAACCTCAGCAAAGGGCTACAGTGACTCTTGGAGATGTCTGCTGGACCCTCAGTGGCTCCCCATCCACCCCTGTAGGGCACTATGCTTACTGGATGCAGGCTACTTTCACGCCAGGTGAGATACTGCAGGCCCTAGGAACGTGTGTCTGACATTTCCCATAGGGCACGGGAAGGGAGGCAGGAAGGAGCTAAGCATTGCAGCGCGCCATGAATTGCATCTCAATGTTCAGTTTGAGTGGAGCTCCTGGGTTCATCCGAGTCTCCGGGAGGAGTCACTCAGGGGAGAGACCTGCCTTCTCATGGCTGTAGAAGCCAACAGGCCAGGGTTAGAAGGAATAAAAGAGGAGAAGGCCTATAATACAGTCATTCCCTCTCTGCTTCCCAGATGCAGTGAGGTGAGCAACTCTGTTCTGCCACACACCTCCCACCACCACATCCTGCCTCACCAGAAACTGCAGCAATGTGGCCAACCATGGGCTGAAACTCTGAAATCATAAGCCAGAATAAATCCTTCCTTTATTAAACTTTTTCTCGGGTGTTTGTCACAGCGACAGAAAGACTAACAGACATGCCTGCTATGCTGTCCAAGAGAATATGTAATAGCTGTTTCTGCTAGCCACTTCAAGACATTTATTAATATTTCCATTTCATAATTTGAAACACTAATCTGAGTCATTTTCCCAAGTATATACATCCTGGCACTTTCAGAGTTAGATTTCAATCTGTTTCTCTTTTCATCTCCCCTTGCCACATTTCAAAACACATCAGGTGATTCCATTAGCATGAAGTCAGGGTGGATGTTCACATCCAAGGCACTTGACTTTCTATCTCAAGTTCAAATCTTTTTCTCTCACTGTACCTAATATAACTCTCTGAATAATTAGTTTATAAAATTGCCCAGCTTTTCTGCACAGGAGAAGGATCCTGATAGACCACCGTTACTCTCACCCTTCCAAAGAAAACGAGAAAAGGATGCAATAGGTACAGAGGCATGCATGCAGCAAAATACCCATGCATGTGAAATAATTCAGGAAAAATACAAAAGGAAAACACTTGCCAACCAACACGTATCAAGATTCCTTATACTGACATTGGTGTGGTCAAGTGTACCTGTAAACCCTGCTCTAAGGAGAGTGAGGCAGGAGGATGGCGAGTTTGAAGCTAGACTGGGCTACAGCGTGAGAGCAAAGGAAGGGAAGGAGGAAAGAAAAAAAGGAAAATCCTTTAAAGATAACATTCACCTGACCAATACATTAGAGAAGCCTTCAGATGTTTTTCTTTTAAATAAACGTGTTTTCTAGCATAGTTGCACTCAGTAGATAGATACATATAAATATATCTATAAATGGCCGTTGATTTATTAAATCAAGCACCATATCGTGATCAGGAAAAAAATCACTTCCATAAAATAAATGTGAATTCAATTAAAGAACCTAAACCATAAGATACGGGGTGGGGGTAAGTGACACATGGAATTTGTCATAGAAGTCATGAACAAGCCGGCTCTGCAGCCTGACGGGAGTGACAGGAACCGGGTGGGCTCCATGCTCTCTGGAAACAAGGCTTTGGTAACTCCCACATCATAAGGCTGCCTAAGTAGAAAAGGAAAAATACACACTAAAGAGTTTCCTGTGCCACAAAGCATTACATAAATGTTGGCTATCTGCTGTGCTGTTGTGAGGTAATTCTCCTACTAGTGTAGTCATTTTATACTCGGGGAAAATCAGCAGAAGGGAGAGGAAGCAATTAGCACAGCCATGCAGTTTAGGACCAAGAAATATTTCTCAGTCAGAGAGGAAATGGAGGCAAATAATGCGAGAACAGAGAAACGGACAAAAAAAGAAAGAAAAATGCTATATAATAACATTTTCCATATCCAACTGCTCCACACTGCAAATTCAAAGTAATAGTCAGGCCAATTCTTTGATAATCTAGCAATGCCCATCTAATAGTTTGGTGTTTGTTTTTCACTTTCTAGTGCATTTGATCGAGATGAATACACCAATCACTTGGCGTCCATCTCTAGGGCTGTGTGGCATTATCCCAAAGTCCATAATCAAACAGAACAGCTCTACGAGAGAGAGAGAGAGAGAGAGAGAGAGAGAGAGAGAGAGAGAGAGAGAGAGAGAAGAGAAGAGAAGAGAAGAGAAGAGAAGA
>NC_022009.1:64324497-64328870 GCF_000317375.1 Microtus ochrogaster | reverse complement strand
GCGACTGTTATAAACATCCGGGCATCTTTCATCCGACACACAAGACTGGCCTCTGGAACATGGAGTGGCTTCTCTGCTCCTGTGAAGATACCTTCACTGGGAGCTTGTGAATAGGTGCAAAGTTCAGGGCGCACCAGAACAGAAAGCTGTCTCAAAGCTGCCCAGCAAAGAATCAACAGGCAGTCCGCTCTAATGATCCACGCTCTCGTCCCTCTTGCTTCATTCATGTCTAAATACTGGTCCTAGCTAGGCAGTGTCTCACATCTCTAATCCCAGCACTCAGGAAGCTGAAATAGGGAATAGCCATGAGTTTAACACAGTCCACTACAGTCCACTTTGGGTCAGCCTTTGTTACAAAGTGATACTCCATCTGTCCCAGAACGGTTTTTGTCAACTTGACATAAGCTAAACTTATCTGTAAAGAGGAACCGCCTTTGAGGAAATCCCTTCATCCAGATTACTCGTAGGCAATCAATATATGTACTGCCTGATTGATGTGGGAGGCCCAGCCCATTTTGAGTGGTACCACCCCTGGGCATGTGGTCCTGACTCGAATGAGCAGGAAAGCAGGCTGAGCAAGCCATGAGGACCAAGCCAGTAAGCAGCACTCCTCCACAGCCTCTGTTTCAGTTCCTGCTTCCATGAGTTTCTTCCCTGAGTTCCCTAGGTGATGGACCATGATGTGGAAGTATAAGATGAAACAAACCCTCCCTGCCCCAAGGATGCTTTCGGTCACCATGTTTTGTCACAGCAACGGAAACCATAATCGAGACAGATATTAGTACCAAGGCATAGGGCATTGCTGCGAAAGACCAGATCACGTGTTTCGGGAAGGATCATGGGAAGACTTAGGAATTCTATGCTAGAAAAAGCCACTGAATAATCTGCATATAAGGGACTAGGAGTATTGCTAGTGACCAAGTCCTCAATGGTGATGTTTCAGAAGGAGGTCGAAGAATCCCTTAAAGGCTTTATCAGGCTCCTTCAGTATTTTAAGACTCAAGATCTGTGGTCCTGAGTCATCTGGGGCTGAACAATCAATCAGCTGTGGTTAACAGGAGACCAGAACCACAAAACTGGTTCTTTGCTGGGATAATCAGTACTAGTCAGGAGGGACTGAAGAATCAGCTATGGGTAACAAGAGACCAGCAACACTGAGGAGACATCGTCTGTGACATGTTTCTTCAGGTCAGCACACAGGAGCTGTGGTCCAGAGGTACCTAGGATATGCCCCTGCTGGCAGATGCTCTTTGTACTAACTGTGAGTCTCCCTGTGGGCTCTTGTGTTTGAGAGCAGCTGAGGCTTGGCACTCTGCGAGGAGAGAGGACCCTGGTGAAAGAAGCCTCCAGCGCAGCAGAAGCCCCAGGATTGGAGTGGCCATAGAGAGAAGCTGAGGCTTGGCACCACGTGGCGGTCCAGAAACCCTGAAGAGAGGCCAGGAGAGGCATCTCAGGTGCCGTGGAAACACCAGCATTTTGGAGACACCAGCACCACGAAAGGACCGCTAAGAACAGCAGCAGCTGAGGCGTGGAGCCTGCCTGAAACCGTGAGACATGCCGTGTGTGCTGTAGATGGCAGAGCCAGAGACCTGCAGCTACTCAAGCCTCTGGAGTCCAGAAGATCGTGAGCCCCAGATGTCAGACACTGAGCTTCACACTGGCAGACTTCGGTTTGATGGCTTTGGTTCATGACTATGTTCTGTTTATTCCCTCTTGGGATAAGAAAATATTTATTTTGATCGTACAGAAATCCACAATTATGAGACCTTGGATGTTTTAGAAAAACTTGGTAATTTTAGAGAAGAGAGACTTTTAGAGTTGTAGAAACTGGATTTTTAGAAAGATCTTAAATATTTTTAAAAGACTTTAAGCATTAAAAAATTTAAAGACTGTTAGACTTAAAACTTGGAGTGTTTTATATTGTCATGCTGATGATGCTTTGGGAATAAGAAAGGAAAAGTTATGATTTAATAGCAATATGTTTGTGTGTCAAATTGACAAGGGGTCAATAATTTCCTGTTAGGTTTTCTTTTGTCAAATTTGGCATAAGCTAGAGTAATCTGGGAAAGACGAACTTTAACTGAGGAAAATACTTCCATCCAGATTGCCTGTAGGCAAGTCTTTGGGGCATTTTCTTGATTAATGACTCATGTAGAAGGGCCCAGCCCATTGTGGGTGATGCACTCCTGTGCATTTGGTCCTGACTTGTGTAAGAAAGCAGGCTGGGCAGGTCCTGAGGACCAAGTCAGTAAGCAGTACTCCATGGCCTCTGCTTCAGTTCCTGCCTCCAGGTGCCTGCCTTGAGTTTCCTCCCTGACTCCTCTCGGTGACAGTCTATGGTGGGGAAGTGTAAGATGAAAAACCCTTTCCTCCTCCAAACATTTTGGTCACAGTGTTTTATCACAACGACCGAAACCCTAGGACACTATCTCAAAAAATATATAATAGATCCAGTCGGACCATTTTTCAGAGTCAGCCCCCAATAGCATGCATTCTGAACAGCTTCTTTCAAAATTGACGACGCACTGAGGCTGATGAAGTTCCCCCATTCATGTATAGCAAAGCAGACAGATGCAGAGACAAGCTGATGAGAGCTCCTAGCTCGCAACCTCTTCTCCGCATTAGCTAGCCCCTCTCCTCTAGATCTACCACCAAGGAAACCCGGAGGAGCATCTGCCTCCACCACCACCTTCAAGCCACCTACATCTGGTGAATGAGCTGTAAACAGAAGAATACGAGAGCAGAACACAGAAACACTTTTAAAAGCAAGGGCAAAACTGGGGGCTGACCCAGCGGGTAAAATACTTCCCAAGAAAGCGTGAGGCCCAAATTCAGATCCCCATTACCCACATGAGAACTGGGACAGTAGCATCCACCTGCAATCCCAGTGCATCTCCAGGAAGATGGAAGGCAGATGCAGGAAGAGCCAGGGATGTTCTCAGGCCATACCTCTGGCATAAGCGGCAGTGAACATCGAAAGAGAGAGCCTGCCTCAAGCAAGGTGGAAAGTGAGAACAGACACTGGAGGTTGTCCTACAACTTCTACACGTGCACTGTGCCATGCACACACACACACGCACACACACAGATAATAAAGGTGCGTTGCTAAAATACACTGCAGGGAATGCAGAGATCATACAGTAGGCAGAAAGATGTAAGGTATCATGAATAAAATCTGCATCCCCACAAAAGCCAAGCTGACACGATCACAAGGCTTCAACACTGAGGTTCAACTCAATAAGAGATATAATGAATTACATTACAACTTCTCCCACATAGCGGTGTCAAAAGTTCATGCAATGCTTTTCTATGTGTGCATGACCTTTCCGTGGCCATTTATTCATTAATTATGGTGTATTACCTACCCTACATGCTATTCATAAGCACCATCAAGGACAAAGTGACTTCTCCTACATTGTCTGCCATTTAAAACAATGACAGAAGATTCCCCAACAAAGGTCAAGGTCACGTGTCTCCGAGACACGTGTGAATGAGTCAACAGTCATTGCAAATAAAAATACTCCACACTGTCAATCAGCAGGTGCTCAGAGAACTCTGTTTATGAGGGTGTTCTCTTGGAGAGCAGCCTCACTGGCAGGCAGGAAAGCAGAAAGTGCCTGTGAGAGGTGACAACTCAGGAAGCTGGGGACACTTCCAGCATCTCCTGTGGAAAACAAGAGGTCACTACCATAACGAGCATGGCACAGGGAGCCAGCATCAGCACACGGCCACAGCCAGGATGGAGACTGACCCACATGCTATTATAGTAGGAAGACAAAAGGGACAAGGGCACAGTGTCTTCTGGAACACTGACTTCAAAATAAAAGTTGGGGGAAAAAGAACTAGAATTAGCTGCCTGGAATCATGAGATGAAGTACCATGCGCGACCCATCCTTCAAACGGCAGCCATTAGAGCAGACTTGAGAGCACATACTGAGGGAACACGCATGTGGTGATTTTCCTGCAAAGAAAATGGAGCCAGCAAACATGGTGGCACACACCTATAATTCCAGAACTCAGGAGGCTGAAGTTTGCCTTGGAAACACAGGAAGACCCTACCTCCAAGACAAAGTTAAAAACAAAACTGAGTATGTATGTATATATGTATGTATGTATGTATGTATGTGTATAAAACGTTATAACATATACAACATACATCCTCTAATATGTGACATTTTCTTCATGTGATGGAGGGACATTGTAGGATCATTTTTTTGATATTATTTTATCAATGCATGTGTGTACACATGTGCAGGTGTATAGATGGGGGTGTCTGTGCATATGTGCAGGCGTATAGATGGGGGTGTCTGTGCATGTGTGTACACATGTGCAGGTGTATAGATGGGGTGTCTGTGCATGTGTGTACACATGTG
>NC_022009.1:64317738-64323954 GCF_000317375.1 Microtus ochrogaster | reverse complement strand
CAGGTGTATAGATGGGGTGTCTGTGCATGTGTGTACACATGTGCAGGTGCATAGATGGGGGTGTCTGTGCATGTGTGTACACATGTGTATAGATGGGAGGGAGGGAGGAAGCAAGGAAGCAAGGAAGCAAGGAAGGAAGGAAGGAAGGAAGGAAGGAAGGAAGGAAGGAAGGAAAGAAGGAAGGTAGGTAGGTACTGGGCTTGGGAAATGGCTCAGCAGTTAAGAGGACCTCCATTTGGTCCCCAGAACCTACACTGGCTGACTCACAGGGGACCAAACGCCCTCTTTTGGCATCTATGGGCACCTGCATTCCCGTGTGCACACACATAATGGTAAGAGACCAGGCAAGCAAAGACAGATAAGCAGCCTAACCAGATGTGCAGAAAGACAAGCTCTGATGGTCAAGGAATAAAGGAGACAATGGGATGTAGCTTAGCCAGCCCAGCACTGCCTGTGATTCCAGAACTGGGAGGTAGAGGTAGCAAGATCATCCCCAGCTACACAAGGAGTTCATGCAACACCATCAGCCAAAAGTTCAAAAAGAGATAACCTACTCCTGGTACTGAGGTTTTTATTTGCTAGCATGTAATATCCAGTTGGGGTATTGTCTTCCCCCTCTTAGAAGGTTTCCATATGGCTTTTTCAAAGTGGCTTTAGCATTAGCTATCCCTCTCCATATTCCTTCCTCCACCTGACCCTGCAGCCCCTACCCCACTGCAAGCTTTCCTGTTCCTTTACTCAATCTTAAGCCTTTATTCTACTCCAGTCTATCTCCTCCCCATTGAAACTGACTCGCCCCCAAAAGCCCCTTATTAAACTCCTGACCTCTACGGGTATTCCAAATAAAACGCACATATCTGAAAATTCAAAGTTAATGGCCAGACATGAGAAAAGACATGTAACATTTGTCTTTCTGGGTATGGGTTACCTCACTTAGAATGGTTGTCTCCGGCCCCATCAATTTGCCTGTAAATTTCATGATCTCATTTTTACTAACTTCTTAGCTAATTTTATTATTCTTTGTATATGTTCATATTTGTGTGAGCACATTTGCATGCATCTACATGCATGTGGAAACCAGAGGTCAGCCCCAGGTTTTGCTCCTCAGGCACCCTCTGCCTTTTTCTTTTGAGGCAGTCTCATTGTCCTGGAACTTACCAAGTAGGCCAGGCTGACTAGCTAGTGAGCCCCAGGGATCCACTTCTGTCCGTCTTCTCTGCACTGCACAGCCTCACCCAACCTTAATGTGGGTGCTGGGATCCAAACTCAGTACTTAGACGTCACCCATTGAACTCTCTATAGCCCGTGCCCAGCTTTTCTTCAACATGGACTGGGAGGCTCAGCCTCAGGCCTCATTCCTTTGAGGTAAGCACTTTTACCAATTGAACCATCTCTCAAGACCCTAATCTTATTCTTTAAATGAGATGGTTCAGGATGCAACTCCCTACCCTGATTAGACTCTGTGAGCATGAGGAATGGGTTCCCAGGCAAGCCCATGCTAAGATGATACAAGTATGAGCAGAATTACATGGGTATTCCCTCGAAAAGTCAGCAAATCCTAAGGTCCATAATTCTCACAGTGAGCCCAACATCTCACAGGATCACCAAGAACACAACGCCTGTTTCTCAAGCCCAGTGGTTCTCAATCTTCCTAATGCTATGAGCTCTTAGCACAGTTCCTCATGTTGTGGTGACCCTTCCCATAACCACAAAATCATTTTCATTGCTACTTCATAAGTGTAATTTTGCTACTGTTATGAACTGTAATGTAAATATTTGATATGCAAATGGTCTTTGACGACCCCTGTGAAAGGACTGTTCAAATCCCGGAGGGGTTGCAACTCACAGGCTAAGAACCACTGGTCAATCCCAAGAGAAGCTCTTGGGAGAGCAGCGTCATTCTCTTCTCAGAGGACACACACACACATGCACGCACATGCACACACACACACACACACACACACACACACACACGAGAAACACAGACCAAAGATCATGGATACTGTGGTAGTTTGAATAAGAGTGGCCCCCATAGGCTCGTATATTGGAAGGTTTAGGGAGTGGCATTATTTGACAGGATAAAGAGGTGTGACCTTGTAGGAGTGAGTGTGGATGCGGCCTTTTGGGGGTAGGTATGTCAATGGCGGTAGGCTTTGAGGTTTCAAAAACCAGGTCCAGTGTCTCTCTCTTCCCGATGCCTGTGGAGCAGGATGTAGAACTCTCAACTTCTCCAGCACCAAATCTGCCTGTGTGCCTATCATGAAAATAATGATAATGGACTAAACCTCTGAAACTGTAAGCAAGCTCCAATTAAATATTTTCTTTTATGAGAATTGCCATGGTCCACGGAACCATTGGCTAAGAAAGTCACTACACAGAACAGCAGAGAGACATGTTCAGCAGGATTACACATGTCCTAGGCTGGGGACCCCTAACCTCCCCTAGACATCCAGAAATGAAGCCCCTGCTAAGGTCACATAGCTATTAAGGAGTAGGGGCTAGACTGAACCAGGCCAGCCTGCCCCACAAGGCTGATAGTATTTCTGAGAAGCAGATGTCATTATTAGCAGGAGTCGGGTGGGCGGCTGTCGGCAAGCACCGCAGTTGCTGCCAGGGCTTGCAAAAAAAAAAAAAAAAGAGCAGCTTTTCCTTCTAGGCTGCTGCGTTGGAGGCAGAAGAGGCAGGGCCAGTCACCCAACTCTCACCCAACTCGAGTGAGGGGCCAGGCTTTCCTGTAGAGAGAGGAGAGGTGTGCCCTTCTCAGATGTCAAAGGGCAGCTGACTCCCTGTAAAGAGGCCGCTTCTAGCTAAACTCACCCTACCCAAAACAGTTTCCGTGACCCCAGGACTGGGCTAGAAGACGCTGCTGAACCACCAGAAGGGTTGGGAATCCTCAGTCTTACCGTTCTCATCTGCTGTGTCCAGAAACCAAAAGGGGGCCCTGGAGAGAGAATTCGCACTCACAAAGTCTCAGGCTGGAGACCCGTTATCCCATACAGTGAACCCCAAGTGGCCATGCACATGAACTATTCAGCCCTACCCTATTCGGCTTTGCCCCTAAAATACAATTTAAGAATTAGCTTCACCCTGCTTTTTATACTCCCAACCCCACATTCCTGTTCTTACCTTCTCTTTCCTCCTGGCCATCCAATGTTCTGGCCCCCCTCCCCCCACCAGCAGACCGCCAATCCTGTTTCGAAGAACTGCGGGGAACAGGGATGTCCATGTCCTGGTCACCCCTCCTCCACAGTCACACCCAAAGAATCAGCCAGGGTACAGAAACCAACATCTGACTTCTCTAGGAGAAAGTTTGCACAACTGCAGCTACTAACAAGTGTCTTTTAAGGCATTTCTCCTTCCTAGCTAATCGCGTACACAAGTACACACTACGAATCTACTCCACGGTGGTGTGAAGTCATGTCTATTCTGCCCAGAACAGCTTGTGATATAGCCTGTTCATGTGTCTGGAGGAAATACTATCCCAAGCTCCTGCCTGAGGGTACCTGAACTGGAATCAGTCAGAGGAAAGGCAGGAAGGATATAGCAGGCACTGCTTCCTCCAAAGATTCCAGGAAAACACACAGAGATGACTCCCAGGGACACAGAGGTGACCCCAGGGACATAGAGATGGCACCCAGGCACACAGAGGTGGCTCCAGGCACACAGAGGAGGTTCCCAGGCACACAGAGATGGCTCCCAGGCACACAGAGATGGCTCCCAGGCACACAGAGATGGCTCCCAGGCACACAGAGATGGCTCTCAGGGACACAGAGGTGGCTACCAGGGACACAGAGATGACTCCCAGGGACACAGAGATGGCTCCCAGGGACACAGAGATGACTCCCAGGAACACAGAGATGGCTCCCAGGCACACAGAGATGACTCTCAGGGACACAGAGGTGACTCCCAGTGACACAGTGGAGGCTCCCAGAGAAACAGAAGACGTTCCCAGCCCCTCACAAATCCAGAGTTCTCAGACCATCACATTCCCAGATCCCAGACCTTGGAGGTCCCTCCTGTTCCTAACTTCCCAGCCAGGACAGAGCCCCAGTACACTTGTATATCCTGTCTCATCTTCCTCATGGCCCCCCTGACACACTCCATTCCCAGGACACTGGCCAGGAGTCCTCTCCTACTGGCTCTATGGACTCAGTCACCAACTCTCTCCTGGCTTATTACCTGCCCCGTCCCCAAGTTCCATCTCCATGGCCACCGTCCTGATGAACGGGTATCCTCCAGGACAAAGCAACTTTCTACTGGGACCCTTTGCTCCGGGTTTCCAACTCCCCACAATGCCCCTAGTCTCCATTCCTCTTCTAGAAGAGCAGCCACCTGGCCTCCAGCCTCTCTCTACTCCCTCACTCCTACGAAGCCTGTCCATCCGAACTAATTTGTTTGCAGACAGAGTCTTACATAGCCCAAGCTATCCTTGAACTTGCCAAAGTAACCAAGGCTGGGCCTGAACTCTTGGTCCTCCTGCCTCCACCTCCCACGTGCTGGGATCACAGGTATTTGTCACCACCGCCAGATCTCCACCGGATCTTATCTGATCGAGACCATTATCCTCTCTCTACTCCCTGGAATAGTGATCAGCCCTGCTGCCCAGTCCTCCCCACTGACCTGCTCTTCCTGAAGACAGTTTACTGACTCAAACACGTGAAAGGCCTCATGCCTTCACGAGGATCCCATCCCCATCCAGGAGGGGTCCAGTCACATAACACATCAGAGCTAACATCACACCTGTTACACACCAGACTCTGAATGAGCCCTTGAAGTCACCTAACCTCTCGGACTGTTTCTTTACCTGCGACAGTAACGATCTCCCTTCTGCCAGTTATTCTACCCCTAGGACACAAGAGGATGTGCAGAAAAGTCCCCAGTGCTTGTTGGTGCCGTAAGCGACACATACAAGTAGAAGGCCCAGAGATCTGTCACTTTCCTCCTGCCCATGGCCTCTGTCTTCTCCGTCACCTACCCCAGTGCAGGCCGAATGGTGGGGGGTCTACATAAGACGTGACACTGACCCGGTGACAGAAACAAAATGGAGGTGTGGGGGGATGGGGTTTCGTGTAGTCCAGGCTGGCCTTGAACTCACTAGCTACTGGAGGATGATCTTGACGTCCTGATCCTCTTGAATCCATCTCTCTCGGGCTAGGATGACAGGCTTGCACTATTGCCCTGGTATCATGCGTTTCTGAGGACAGGCAAGAGCTGTGTACATGCTGAGGAAGCACCCTATGCACTGCTGAACCCCAAGTTTCCGCTTCTCATCACTGGAAACACATAGTCTCCTGCACCCAGGCACTGACTCAGGCCAATACTGGGCATGCACAAATCCATCATATTTGTGTCTCCGCTACTGTCCTGATGTCTCGGCTCTCATCCAGGCAGTCACTGTGCAAACAGACAAGGGGTCTCGGGCCAATCGCACACTTCTAAACACAGATGGCAGCACAGTCCTGGTGGCATCCACAGAGATCAGGCCTCTGGTCCTCTCTGGGGGATGTCATGCAGTCCATTCTACAAAGCCCCTGGGGCACCTAGAGGCACAGTGTACAAAACACCCAAGACACCATTCCCTGGCATCTCAAGCATCAAATTTAGGACTTCAACAATAATATAGCAAAATTAAAATACCACACTGAATATTTGGAGTAATATTTTTATTCCAAAATATAAGTACAGGGTTTGAAAGAGACAAGCCATCAGAAAAGGTTCAGGCTTAGTACACAGACTTACAAACAGTGTAATTTTCACTTTTCTGTTCTTTTCCCTTTTGAACAATCTGCATCCCACAGTGACAAAAAAAAAGTGCTTAAAAACAAATGAAAACAGAGGAGAAAGAAACAGAGTAGAGCCTACCTAACTGAGCGGGCGGGTAGGGATTCTCATAGTCAACAGCTGAGCCAGCTCTAAGGCATGACTGTGGCCACCCTGGGGAGAGCGTCAGAGCCAGGTAGACGGGTAAGGTGTGGAGCTCCTAAGACTGGACAGGTGTTGGGAACAAGCATTAGACAGGTGGGTCAGCAGAGTAAAGTGAGGATGTAGTTGGGGCTTTTATTACTCTTTTGGCTCTTTGTGGGGAGCCTGCCATCTGGCTCCCAAATAAACCACACAGAGGTTTATTCTTTTTCTAAGAATGCCCAGCCTTAGCTTGGCTTGTTTCTTGCCAGCTTTTCTCAAATTATCCCATCTAACTTTTACCTCTGGGCTTTT
>NC_022009.1:64316966-64317573 GCF_000317375.1 Microtus ochrogaster | reverse complement strand
CAGATTTTTCCTCCTATTTATTTTCTCTGCTTGGCAGCCCTGCCTATCCTTTCTCCTGCCTGGCTATTAGCTGTCCAGCTCTTTCTTAGACCAATCAGGTGTTTTAGACAGGCAAAATAACACAGCTTCACAGAGTTAAACAAATGCAACATAAAAGAATGTAACCTATCCTTTAATCATTAAACAAATGTTTCATAGCATAAATAAGAGTAACACATCTTAAAATAATATTCTACAACAGAGAAGCTGAAATGCTGTCATCTGAACAGCAGCACTGGGCAGTTCTGGGCAGGAAATAATATCAAACAGGCATTCTAGAAAGGTTCCAGAGGACAGAGTGTGAGACTGTCCTTGGTTAAGAAGCTTCTAAAAGGGCTCAGCAAGACTCTACGCTTGAGCATTGGCATGTAAGGGAGAGAGGAGGCTGCCCCAGATCTAGTGACTGGCAGAGTGGGGCGTCTGGAGAAAGAGATGCTATGTTTGCAGTGAAACAATTCACAAAAGCAGAGGGAGTACATGTTTGTGTACCAGTATATGTGCATGTATGTACGTGAGCCTGTGTTTGTGTATGTGGGTATACAGCCATATGTGTATGTTGTGTGTTCAC
>NC_022009.1:64316212-64316426 GCF_000317375.1 Microtus ochrogaster | reverse complement strand
TGTGTGTGTTCATGTGTTTGTGTATAGGGGTATACATCCATATGTGTATGTGTGTGTGTTCATGTGTTTGTGTATAGGGGTATACATCCATGTGCGTATATGTGTGTTCACGTGTTTGTGTATAGGGGTATACATCCATGTGCATATATGTATGTTCACGTGTTTGTGTATAGGGGTATACATCCATGTGCATATATGTGTGTTCACGTGTTTG
>NC_022009.1:64304242-64315867 GCF_000317375.1 Microtus ochrogaster | reverse complement strand
TATATGTATGTGTACTCACGTGTTTGTGCATGGGGGTATGTTTGCATTATATGCACAGGGAAACTAAAGGTTAATGTTAGATGTCTTCCTCAATTGTTCTTCACCGTATCTTTTGAGGCAAGGTCTCTCATTGAGCCTGGAGCTGGACAATTCATCTAGACTGGCTGGCCAGCAAGCCCCAGGGATCCTCCTGTCTCCTCAGCACTGGGATTACAGCACTCACCACCACACCCAGCTTTTTACATGAGGTCTGGGGATCCAATCTCAGGTTCACACACTTACATGACAAGTATTTCACTGAGTGAGCCATCTCCCCAATCCTTAGGAGACTGTTTCTAAAACACAAATAGCCAGCCTCCTATGTCATTTGTTTCAGGAGATCTGGGTTGGGATGCAAGAACCCCCATTTCCAACAGTTCTAGGGTATGATGGTGCTGCCCCCTGGGAGCACAGGTTAAGCCTGTGTGACGTACTGCTGCAGGTGTGTCAGTGACACACGGCGGACACGTTCAGGGAGATCTACCAAACCCCTAACATGAAGGTTCCCACGAGCAGATGTGCTCTCCAACCTCTCCTGGCTGGCTAAGTCAGTCAGCTGTGACTATCAGGCCCTTCTCACCTAGGATTTTATGACTCCAGGGAAGACAGACAACCAGCCATGACGTCACCATCTAAGAAACTTGGGAAATGGGAGAGAAGGTTCTTTGCAAACAGTCCTGCTCCTGGAAGGGAGCTAAGAGGTTCCGGGACAGTCCTCTGCTTCTCGGGTCCCCTGGGCTCACATGGCGGCCTGTGAGCTGCTGAATGGCTCTTCTTGGCTGCTGCTGCTCCTGGAAGCTTGGGGCACTGAAGGGGCCTTCCAGAACAAATGCTGAGCTGAGCTGGGAAGTGAGGGTGTGTCCTGGATCAACACTCTCCCAGCAGGGGGATGGGGCTGGGAGTCAGAAGATAAATACTCTCTCCCTCTGCTGCAGGTCTGGAGATGCATTCCACGCTTCCCCTCCCGGGGACTTGTTGCCAGCTGCAGGCTCTGGAAGCCAGGGCTGTCCTTCCTCCTTGTCACTGTCCCTTTTCCTTCCCCGAGACAGCTTTCCAGCAGGAGCTGCCTGTTCTGAGCCTTCTCTCAGCCTCCTGGTTTTTCAGCGAGCCAAGAAAAGGCCAGTGTGATGGTTGCCATTGACTGATAGCTTGACAGTCACCCAGGAGACAAACCTCTGGCCGTGTCGCTGAGGGGGTTTCTAGGATGGGTTAATTGAGGTGGGGAGAAACTATCCCATGGGCTGGGGTCCTGGACTGAATAAAAATGAGAAAAGCAAACCAGCGTTCACTTCCCTGTTTCCCGCCTGGGGATGCAAGGTGACTAGCTTCCTTGAACTCCTACCACCATGAATTCCCTGCCAGGATGGACTGCACCCTCAACCATCAGCCAAAGCAGTGACTTTGTCATGGATTTTGTCATGGATTTTGTCACAGCAACAAAAAGATGGGTAAGACAACAAAAGATAAGTAGACAACAAGGGGCAGACAAGAGGCTTGCTCTGCATCAGAGGAGAGTGGTGTGCCCTGAACTGAACCTCCTGCTCCGTCCAAGACTTCACATCTTGTAAATAATTCAAAAATAAGAATTAAAGGAATAAAATAAACTGAAAGAAAGGCAGAATGGAAGAGACGACACCTAAGTGCAGGAACCTGGATACAACACAGATTATATACAGCATAGGCACCAGGGGCCAGATGGAGTCAGGAGTAGGAGAGAAAGAGCCTTGATCAAAGACCACCAGGGAAGGCAATACTGGACAAGGAAATGCATGCTGCAGAGTGAGAAGCCACAGACTGGCCTCACTAGAGCTACAAACAGAAGAGAACCAAGTACACGCACGGAGAACAGCTGCCCCTAGAGACTCACGCTGGATCCCTGGAGGAAGTGACTAGATGGGGGCCAACACAATCCCTGCCTTCACCTCTTGAAACTTTCAACTCAATAGCTGACTCAATAGCAGGAAGGACATCACAGACTTCGTAGATGAACCAAGTCAAGGAGAGGTGAACTGAACACACTGAGAGCCAGAGGCCAGATCTGGGCAAAGCCAAAGGGGGGAAGGGGACAAACGTGTCTTTAGCATCTGTTTCTACTGAACTCTGAAGCAGTGGTCCTCACCCTTCCTGGTGCTGTAGCCCTTTAATGCAGGTCCTCATAAGATGGTGACCCCCAACCAAAAAGTTATTGTCGTTGCTATTTCATAACTGAAATTTTTGCTATTGTTACGAATCATACTGTAAATATCTGATTTGCAGGATATCTGATGTGCAGCCTGTGGGGTTCAAGACCCACAGGCTGAGAAGCCCTCCTCTAGCAGGAAGGAAGGAGATGAGGAGTATAAAAGTGTCCAGCACACTACAGTCTGCAAAGTTCTCATAACTGTGCCTAGGGCCTGACACATCCATTATACAAACACTTGTAATCACTGTCTTCCTCCAACCCCCTCTGTAAAATACCTACTTTACATCACTGTATTCAACTGGAGGGGAGGGATCACTATCTACCTTGCTCATGGTCATGTGGCCTCACACACTTGGGCAAAGACACCACAGTGATGTAGGTGTGGCGAAGGCAGAGTTGCTTCCTACCTCCTGGCAGGCAGGAGCAGAGAGCCAGGAAGGGACCAACAACAAGGCCACCAACCAAAGACCCATCTCCAGTAACTCTCTTCCTCTGCTAGATCTACTGTTCTGAAGTTTACAGAATCTCCAGAAGTAGCAATATCCTAAGCTGGGGAATAACCTAACATATGAACCTACAAGGGGTATTTCATTTTCAAACCATAACACACATGAAATCATGTTACTAAAAGTAGCTTTTCACAAGCCAGCAAAATGGTTCAGCAGACAAAGGTGCTTGCCACTAAACCCTAAGGACCTAAATTCAATCCCCAAAACTCAAGTGACAGAAGGAGAAAACACACTTCATTTTTGCTGGCATGTTGTCTTCTGACTTCAACAGGCAAGTCATGGCTCATGTGTGTGCATCACACAAACATGCACACATAAACACACACAAACACACAAAACACAGGCACCAGACAGAAACACACACTCATTAATCAACTAAATACTTTCTTTTAAAAATCAACAGAAAAATAGCTTTCTAAGCAAGGGTTGATGGCACAGACCTGTGATACCAGCTAGTTAGGAGATTGAGGTGGAAAAATCCCAAGTTCAGAGTCAGCCTGGGGTTCAGAGGAAGTGCAAGTAAGTTGTCTCGGCCACTCCGTGAGACCCTATTTCAAATCATAAAAAGAAAACTAGAGATATGACTCACTGGCAAAATACTTGTCTAACATGTATAAGAACCTAAAACCAAGATCAGTATAGAGTATGAGGTTAGCATGTACAAAGCCCTGAGTTCAAAGCCAGCACAAAAGACGGATAGATAGACAGACAGATAGATAGAAAGTACTTTTTCAGGATCCAAGGCCCTCGTTCCCCTCCCGTCTTGGTTCTGAAGTCACATCTTACTCGAGGCTATGATGTGACTCCCCTCTCCCCAAGGGGTGGCACTGTGAAAGGGTGGGGTGGCAGAACCTTTGGTGCGGTCTACCTAGAGCCACGGGTCACCAGGGGTTATTACATCTGCTTCTCAAGTTGGCCTGAGCCTTCTGCTTTCTTGAGCGGCCCCAGCTGCGCCACCATGCCATCCGTCTAACTCAGACTGCACAGTGAGCCAGCGTAAATCCTGCCTCTCAGCGACTGCTCTCATCAGGGATTTTATCTCAGCAACTAGAAAACTAGCACACTTGGCCAAATCAGTCTTTTCGATTCCCAGTGCACTACAAGCAAACAAAAAGGAAAAGTTTGTGTGTTTGCCCCTTGTTTGGAATGTCCACCTCTTTTGTCTTCTGTCTTAACTCTCCTTTTCAAAATTATCCCAATGGAAGATGTCTTCCCTCACACCCACCCGCAATGTAACGGTCTTGACCTTTCTCTCGAAGCCTCATAACACTTATGAATGAAAATTCTGCATGTTTGGCATTACCCAACTGTGTTTATCACATTGGTGAGCTGGTAAAGTCAAGTGCTCAAAACACACTGGATTCTCAGTGAACTGTTAAACCACACAGAAGACATCACAGTACCAGGCACCCTGCTCTAAATTATTAAGTTATAAGCCCTCGTCATCTTCCCTGAAATACATATAACGAAACAAGATGAATCATAGCCTGTAAACGGACCCAGTTCCCCCCCCTCCACAGAACCACGGCAACACACATGAAATCATCACTCACACCGACGAGAAACTTCTAGAGCGTTGTCTAGCTCACAGAAAGCTCCAGTTCCTTCCCATCTGTGGAAGAAACCAGTGACAACAATTGGCTAACTTCTCACACCTACCCCACAGGAAAAGTCTATGAGCAGAGCAACCTGTCCACCATGGAGAAAGCCGTTTTACGGGTCCTGAGGAATTAGGCCACCTTCTGTCTTAAGCCAGATGCTAGCCATGCTCCACTCTTTGGGAGTTTTAATATAACCTACCCCACAGGGTCCACACAACCTGAAAAGGATCTTTCCAAGAACCCTGGAGGTAACAGGATGCAATGACGTCACTGTGAGTAATATAGTCAGAATATGTCATCTTTCACTCCACTCTACATGGGACTTTTTAAAAGATATGAAAATAAAATATTAACAAATTTGTTAATTATTTGTAATTTGTATCAAAATCGTCTAAAACAGCACAATACAAAAATGAAATAATTCTAGAAAAGATAATAACGCCAGAACACCAATGTATACCAAACAAATTAATGCTCACCACCCAGAACTCCAACATATACCAAACAAAATGAGGCTCACCACCACGCCCCAAATCGATCCACAGGTTAAAGGGGGGAGGGGAATTTCTGAGATTTTACCACTCATTTGGGGGTCCTCCCCCCAATAACTATATTCTAAGAATAACATGTTGTACAACTTCTGTGAAACCTGCCTCTCCCTCCAACCCATGCACCTCGCGATGCCCCAAGATCTGCTGGGTGACATATGAGATCCAAAGTGGAGGGATAAAAATAGCCTGGTCCTCAAAAAGGCAGATAGCCGCCAGACAGCTGAGTCACTTTGAAGCCCATTTTGACTACCGAGAGGGGCATTTCACCCTGCTTCTGCTTTCGCAAGCTTTCACACAAGCTCACAACCCACCAGGTTGGAAACCTCCACCAGGCTCCCCGGTGGAAGACCAGGATGCCTTTTAACTTCCCCTCCTCCTGCGGGGTCACGATTCGGGAGAGAACTTTTAATAATTCAGATAGCTCATGTCAGGCCAGTGACTCACTTGGAAGGGAAGGATTTGAGAAAAGGCTTTAGGGAGCCATCATAAGCTAGCGACAGGCCCCTTATTTCTGTGGCCCTAGTGGACCACCCGGACCTGACAATGGCCAGAAAGGAATAGGATGGGAAGTAGGAGGAGGCGAGCTCAGAGGCCATCAGCATTGTCCCGCAGTGGGAAACCCTGGGCAAGGAAAAGAGAGACTTGAGACTAGAGAGGCTAGCTGTGCGCGCCGCGGGCTAGGGAACTCTCACCTACCACGTCCCCGCCCTCTGTCACCCGGGAAAGCAGCTCGGAACCCTGGACTAACTCTTTCTGGCCTTTCTCGGTGCTGGAGTTGTGGGCGGGATGCTGATGGCCCGGGGCCCTGGCACCCCAGCCGCAGGCTAACAGAGCAAAGGCCCCGGAGGACTTTGTCTTCGGCCACCGCAGCCCGGGGAGGCTCCGCTTGGTGCTGGAAAGCCAAACCCTGGGCCAGGAGAAGCAGCAGGAGGAGATCGAGGTTCCCGGCCCGCACTTCATCTGGTCCCCTGCCCCGCGCGTCACCCAGTTCCTAGGCCGCCGGCTGCACGACCACGCCAGGGATCTTCCTTACCGGGGAGTCGTAGGAGAAGGCGCACTCGTTCTTGTAGACACGGTCCCCAGACCTGGGCACGCGGATCGTGGGCATGTGAGGTACCAGCAGCTCTCCCAGGTCCCCTGCAGCCATCTTCCTGCCGCCGCTCGGCACGCTGAACAGGGCGCCCCGGCGCTGCATGGCCGCGGAGCGCAGCGGGCCTGGGAAGGAGCGCAGCGCAGCGGAAGAGCGGGACCGGGGAGCTGCTGCCGTGCAGGCTGGAGATCCGCTCCGGCTGAGGCTCGGCTCCAGCTGGGGAGATACGGCCCTTGCCCCGGCGGGCGGGCGAGCGGGCGGGAGCTGCTATTTTTAATCCAATGGCGAGTCGCCGGCCCAGCTGCAGCGTCAGGCGGGGCGCGCGACAGCCGCAGCGCCGGGGAGGGGGATGCCGAGCGGGTGGGGGGACACTGGAATCGAAGCCGGGGAGGTCCCGGGGTCCCCGAGCACGGAGCCCAGCCCGCCGTAGTCAGCACCTCGGGGATGCAATCTCCAGCTGTCCAGGACCAGGTCCGGGGAATCCCGCACAAAAAGCGGTGCGCAGCACGACCTCCCCCTCCATCGGAAAGGGGTGGGTGGGACTCGAGTGTTGCCTCGCTCTCGTGCTCTTCCTCGCTTCTCACTTTTTAACATGCAACGCTCTATAAAAGACTCTAGGATCCAAGAGGGCCTAGAGAAGGGGAGAGGTATATATTATTTTCTTGCGATAATACAGGGTTTTCTTATATGTTGCAAGGGGAGGCGCCGTCGCGATCCTCCCCCCCCCCCCCTTTCAGGATGAGTGTCTTTTTTTCCCCCTGACTTTACAATATCTCCTGCATGACTCAAGGTCCCCTGTTGAACATTCAGTGGCCTGATTTGACGATCTATAAGCAAACGTACATAGTCCTGCACTTGCTTGTGGACTCTTCAAAATAAAATAATGAATGGGGGAGGGTCTTAATAATGTGCCAGCAGAGCCTGCCTACAGTGTGGTTTAGTTCCATTCTTACAGCACAAGAGAGTTCATTGAGGTTCGCTAACTTCATGCAGCATACTAACGTGCAACCAGAACATAGCACTCCACCGTACCCAGAAGCAGCAAATCCAGACAGGACGGTCCGGAACGTCGTTATTGCTGTCACTGAATTTCCCTTCCCCGTATTGCTTCGGAACAAAGAATTAGATGCATCTCTTGACTTCCTCACTATCCATTAGGATCTGGGTCTGTTCACAAATTGGTTATAGAGAGAAACTTGATTTAAAATTTTCAACGTATAAAGTCCAATAATGGATTGAATGCAAATTAGTGAGATTTGTTTCTTTTATGTTTGCAGCTGATTAAAGATTTATCAAATTAGTCCGGGTTTGAGAAATGCTGTCGTACATGTTGTTGGGAACCAATGTTGCAAACACCTGAAAGGTATTTTTGTATTTATTTTTGTTGTTTTTTGAAACAGACTCTCAGTTTGTATCCCAAGCTGATCTTGAACTCCTGGTGATCCTCCTGCCTCAGCCTAACCCATCATCCCCACTTGGTCCCCTAAAGCTGGGATTTCAGGCTTGTGCCATCAAGCCTGGCTTTCTGGAAGGAAATTTAATAGCACTGATGTTAATTTTATATGCATATACTGTTTTCCCAGCAATCTCTTGTGTGGCATTTATGCCACATTTAAATTCAATCAGGGTAGGCTATTGGAGCACTGTTTCTAACAGGGGACTGGGAACAAAGAAAAGACCCATCAATAGGAAGTAGTAATGTAAAGTACCACTGAAAACAATGACGTTGTTCCCCGCTGTCATCAGTCACAACACTGGTGGAAACAAAATGCAATTGAGTTTGGGAAAGCCAGGCACGTGTGTCCTGCTGAGCCTTTTTTCCCGTCTATTCTGCCCATTCCTGTACCCAAATATCTCTTAGAAAACGTGCAGGCTATGTAATTGTCGAGGTGGTGGAGAGGAGCAGAAAGCCTGTCGTCACACGGAATGCGTTTACCACCCTGTACTTTTCCATATGGTTCTAATGGTTTTGTTTCCCTTTGCTTGTCTGTGACACTGGGATTGAACCCAAGAGCCTGTTGCTATTAGTCACATACTCTGCCACTAAGCTACATCCCCAGCTCCTTTTAAAATTATATATGGAGACAAGGTCTAGCTAAGTTGTCCAGGATGGCCTTGAACTTGCCATTGCCCCATACCTAGCTTCAGCATCTTATTAGATACATGCATCACTAACTAAAATCAGACCTCATGATATGGCTCGACAGGTAAAGGTGAATGCTGTTTAAGCCTAATAACCTGAGATCAGTTCCAATTCCTGGAACCCACATGAAGGTAGAAACAGAGAATTGACTCTATAAAGCTGTGTTCTGATCTCTCTACATTCAGAGAGAAAAAGAGAGAGAGAGAGAGAGAGAGAGAGAGAGAGAGAGAGAGAGAGAGAGAGAGATTAATAAAAAATTAATTAAAGGGCTGGAGAGATGGCTCAGTGGTTAAGAGCATTGCCTGCTCTTCCAAAGGTCCTGAGTTCAATTCCCAGCAACCACATGGTGGCTCATAACCATCTGTAATGAGGTCTGGTGCCCTCTTCTGGCCTTCAGGCATACACGCAGAAAGAATATTGTATACAAAATAAATAAATATTTTTAAAAAATTAACTAAAATTCAATTATAAAAACATCTTAGGTTCAATAGCCAGTCACAGAAGTTGAAGGCCATTGCTGTATCACTACAATGTACACCAATCCTTTTTCATATAACAACAGAGATTGAAATGATGGACAATAAGTAAGTAGTGTTGCACACTTGTAATTGCTTGGAAGCAGAAAATATCAAAAATTCAAGGCCAGCATTGGCTACACAGTGAGTTCCAGGTTAGCCTGAGCAGCAAAGAGAACCCATCTCAAAACAAAACAAATTGCAGGAAGTGATATTTGTAGAACACTCCAAAGTCAAAGAGACTTCCCACAGGAGAAGTGACTAGTCTAGGGACTGTGACAACTTCAGTCCCTATCTATGGCCTTCAGAGAGCTAATGAGTTTGTGCCAAGTATGCAAGCATACAAGCATATTCATTTATGTGCAGGAAAATATCATATACAGGACAGATGTAAAACCTATGTGCATAGCAAAAAGCACTAGCATCCCAGATGACAACTCTAACCACAACAGAGGAAAATGGACATCAACTAAACACAGAGATAATTAAACTATATATAACTACTCAAACACCCAAATCTTAAAATGATCATTATGGACATTGTCTTAATATTTTTTACTGTATCTTGGTTAACATGCAATTCTTGTGTAATACCATTGAAAGTCAGTTAAATAAGGCCAGGCATAGTGGCACACACCTCTAATCCCAGCATTTAGGAGGCAGAGGCAGGAGGATCTCTGTGAGTTCAAGTTCGAGGCCAGCCTGGTCTACAGAGTAAGTTCCAGGACAGCCAAGACTGTTACACAAAGAAACCCTGTCTCAAAAAGCCAAACATGAAAACCAAAATAAATAAATAAAATTTGAAAAGGAAGGAACCTAAGTCAATTAAACAAACCCATCTTTGATAAACTAGAAAGACAGATTTAAGTGGCTCTGTTTGTAAGTTGGTCATAGGATTTTGTTTCTGCTTTCAGTTTGTCTCCAACAAGGTCACAAGTGTCGTCCAAATAAAACATTATGAAGACAAAACCTGAGCAAAAGAGACGTTACTGAATTAAAATGTCCTCATCAAGACATTTTAAGGCTGGAGTGCGGGAAGCCAAGACCTGTATTTTGAGATCTGCATTTTGGTTACAGCCATCTTAAGTTCACAAGTTAAGAAAAATATTTACCTCTATCCCCTCTGCAGGGTCTAGGAAATCAACCTGGCATCTTATCTGCTAGCAGAGACTTGTAGGCACCAGGCTCCAGAATCAGTTAGCATTTTCCTTTGTTAGTCAACAATCACAGACCATCAGTATTTACTTATCAGCTAGGGATGTCTCCGGACCTGGGTTCCAGCAGACCTGAGTTTCCTGACACCCTTCCCTTCCCCCCTTTGTCGTTTTGCTATATAACAGCCTCTGAGAGGGAATAAACGAGATGGCCTGATCAGAAATCCTGTCTTGCCGTCATTTTTCGTGTCTCTTGTCTCCTTCATTCTCTCTCCCCTAGGTTTTTCAGGGATCCCATTTCGTATCCCGCTGGCCAGGATACTGGAGACAGTGGCACGTGCATGTAGTCCCATCTACTTGGGAGGCTAAGAGAAGAGGATGTCTGGGTCCACGAGTTCAAGACCAGCCTGTGCAACACACTCATTCCATACAAATGGAAGGGAGGGAGGGAGGGAGGGAGGGAGGGAGGGAGGGAGGGAGGGAAGGAAAGAGAAAGAGAAAGAGAAAGAGAAAGAGAAAGAGAGAGAGAGAGAGAGAAGGAAAGAAAGACAGACAGACATAGGAGAAACATCTGGTTCAATTACTGCAAACCTTAAACTTAGTTTTTTAAATCCTAGATATGAGCTCATAACTGGACTGTTTTATTTCTCTGCACATAGCCCTCAATCAACAAGCAGATTGAAGAAGCAATGCCAAATAAACACTTCTGACAAATCCAATGTCTCAACATTTCAGACTCACTTTTTGCCACATCAAAGGACTATGGTCGCAGGTCATTGTCCTTTGGCCCAGCTTTTCCCATGATATCCTAGCAGAGCTCAGCTAAGCAGGTAGCATTCTGGGGCCCCTGCCCTGCCCTTCAAAGTCCACCTCACTACCGTATTTCTGAAGGTATCAAGTGTTCCCTAAAGAGAGATGAAGGGGCACCAGCTTTAGTTGAACATTCTCTCCTCTCATGTCTATAACAGCCTCTTCTTCTTCTTCTTCTTCTTCTTCTTCTTCTTCTTCTTCTTCTTCTTCTTCTTCTTCTTCTTCTTCTTCTTCTTTTCTTCTTCTCTCCTCTTCCTCCTCGTTCTCCTTTCCTTCTCCTCCTTCTCCTTCCTCTTCCTCTTCCTCCTCCCCCTTCCCTTCTTCCTCCTCCTCCTTTTCTTCTTCTTTTCTGGTTTTTCAAGACATGGTTTCTCTGTAGCTTTGGAGCCTGTTCTGGAACTCGCTCTGTAGAGCAAGCTGGCCTCGAACTCACAGAAATCCACCTGTCTCTGCCTCCAGAGTGCTGGGATTAAAGGCATATGCCACCACCGCCCAGTTAATCTCAGCCCTTTCAAATGCAGTTGCTTTTCCACGAAGTCCTTTCTAACAGCGTCAACAACTCTCAGAGATCCATCTTTACGATTGATATCCATGGACTTAGCAGGTAAGAAAGTACACTGCTCTTGTAGGGGACCCACGTTCAGTTCCCAGAAGGTTCACAATCTCTTGTAACTCCAGCTCCAGAGGTCCCAACACTCCTTCTCACCTTCACAGGCATCCTGCATGCACACAAGTGTGAGAGAACATGTGTACGTGTACATAATTTTAAATGATAATAATAAATTACAGCATCTCAGTGGTGGAGAATGCTTATTTAACATATGCAAAAGCCCTGCATTTGATCCTGCATTTGAGCACATGAAAATAAATGACAACAAACACAAGAACTCTTGCTATATGTCATCAGAAACTCCTTTTTTTTTTTTTCATTTTTCAAGACAGGGTTTCTCTGTGTAGCTTTGGTGCCTATCCTGAAACTAACTCTTTTTTTGAGGGGTGCAATGAACTTTATTGATGGTATTCAAGAGAGT
>NC_022009.1:64301278-64303287 GCF_000317375.1 Microtus ochrogaster | reverse complement strand
TTGATGACAAGCTTCCCATTCTCAGCCTTAACTGTGCCTTTGAACTTGCCATAGGTGGAGTCATACTGGGACATGTAGACCATGTAGTTGAGGTCAATGAAAGGGTCATTGATGGCAACGACGTCCACTTTGCCAGAAGTGAAGGCAGCCCTGGTAACCAGGCGTCCAATACGGCCAAATCCGTTCGCTCTGACCTTCACCATCGTGTCTCTGGAAGGAGGCTGGCACTGCACGAAAAGAAGCGGCTGTCTCTAGAACAGGGAGGAGCAGAGAGCCTGAACCTAACTCTTATAGACCAGGCTGGCCTCGAACTCACAGAGATCGTCTACCTCTGTGTCTCGAGTGCTGGGATTATGACAGCTGCTCTTTCAGCATAGGTTCCATGTCTCAGTCTGTGAACTCCGTATGTGTGCAATGTTGACTACCCAGAACAGTCCTATACAGGGCCTTCAGTAAGTCCTGACAAGTGACTGGCTCATCTTAGTGGCATTGTAATAAATGCTCTCTGCAGCCAGCCTTGTGCATCTTTGGTAAAATTCACTGCTGCACAAATATTATTCCACGAACTAACAGAGGTTACATCAAAGGCGATATGAACATTAGTTATAATGACTAATGCCAAAGGGGAAAATTGAGAAAATCTACACAGTAAAAAAGATATAATAATTATTCCAATTAATGAAATAGCTCTTGACCTTGGAGGTTTGACAGTAATGTCAGTGATTCCAAAAGAGCCACTTCCGATGAGACTTGTGTAGGGTGAACCATAAGATCTCCGGTTCTGCGGGTAACCTTCATGAGAAATGCCATTTGTTAACTGCAAAACAATAGGCTCTGATAAAAGAAAATTATGGTTTTCTCCTTGAGAGAACTCTACAAAGTCATGAAGCTTACATGGTTATCCAGGGACCAGGGAGGTGACTCGGTGGGTAACAGCACTTGCTATGCAAATATGAAGACCTGAGTTCAAATACCCAGTGTCCGCATGAAAAAGAAAGCTGGATATGAATGTTGTTGACTGCCCACCATAACTAGAGAGTTGGACTTTAGTGCTGAAGATGCAACATCCTTGACTGCAGAACATGGAAGACTCAAGCTGAAAGAGACCTGCCTGAAAATGCCCCCCACTTGCTGGCTAGCTTTCTTAGTGCTGGAAGATGCTATGCAGGCCACTGAAGTAGAAAAGGTATCAATGGTTTAGCCAGCAGTGAATACTGAATGCCACAATACCAACCTGCCAAACAAGACGTGGTCACTGGTGCAAAAGTGGCATGAGTATTATTGGGGTAACCAACCACTCTCTAATCAAATTTGAGGCCTGCTCCTTAGGAGAGCATTCATGACTAATATTATAAACATAGTCAAAAGCACATGAACTCAGGAAGTCATAAGTCCCAGCAGGGAACCTATTGATGTTGTTTTGCTAAATGGACAAGCTGTCAAACTGCCTTCCAAATATTTCTATTTATATCAGTAGTACGGTTCTCAACCTTGGTCAGAGAAACTTCTTTCTGCACTAAGCAGTAGTTAATACAGACTCATAACTTGGCCCGAATAAATGAGTGCTGTATGCTCGGCCCCATCAACAACGTCAAGGAAAAGGAAGCAGAACAGCAGAGCCAGGAGTGGAGGGGAGTTCTAGGAAACGCTGCCTTCTGGGAATGACTGAGCCGTCGCACTCACAAACACACTGCGACCATAGGTGCCTACACAAGACACGTACAAGATCAAGCCAGTGAGATCAGGCAACATTCCAGCAGGCTGCACTAAATGGACTTAGTGGGCTCGAAAACACAGAGAGTGACAGTCCATCGTCTATGGAAGCCAAGGCAGGAGCTGAAGCAGAGGCCACGAAAGAATGTTCCTCTCTAGCTTGCTGCCCATGTATTCCATAGCAGCTATCTCTGAGATGGAAACATTTATTCTTCAGGGAAGCTTCTTAAGCCATAAGTCAAACAACTCAAAATAGCACTAGGAAGTCCCTGAAACTGATCAGATTCACTCCCTTC
>NC_022009.1:64297290-64300694 GCF_000317375.1 Microtus ochrogaster | reverse complement strand
AAAAAAAAAAAAAAAAAAAAAAAAAGGCCCTCTGGATCAACTAAACAAGGCTCATATGAACTCACAGAGACTGAAGCGGCAAGCACAGGGCCTGCATGGGCCTGTACCAGTTCCTCTGCATATATATTATAACTTTCAACTCAGTATTTTTAAGGGACACCTGAGAATGAGTATGTCTCTGATTCCTGTGCCGACCTTTAGGACTCTTTTCCTTCTGTGGGGTTGCCTTGTCCAAACTTGATGTGATGGGTTTTGCCTCATCTTATTATATTTTATTTTGTCATATTTGGTTGCTATCTCTTAAATGCCTGATCCTTTTCTGATGAGAGACACGAAGGGAGTAGATCCAGAAGGGAGGGAGGAGGGGAGAAGAAATGAGAGGAGTAGAGGGAGGGGGTAACTCACATCAGGAGAAACTGTATGAAAAAAAAAAAACTATTTTCAATGAAAGGGAGAAAAGAACACCTGAGTCACTCGGAGAGGGCACTCTCCAAACTTTTGAGCTGCCTGCAGGCTGTGCAGTGTGTTCCAGGTTCCCAACTTCACGAGCTGTCACACATGCTGGGGTAGGCTTTGATGGTACAGCTGTCTTTGAGTCATTTCCCCTCCCGCAAGTAACTCATCACCCATATTTCTGTAATTAATCCAATAAAACTCATGGGTTCATCAAGTTGGACTTTGGTGGTATCCGCGCTTTGGTCTGTACTGAGCACACTATCTAGGGTGAATAGATGTGTATGTGGTGTTTCCCCCAAGAAAAGTCTTGTCACACCATGCCATGGTTTGCTTGGTGTGCTTTCTTATACAGCCCAGAAACACCTGTCCAGGGATGGTACTACCCACATTGGGCTGGACACTCCCACGTCAATTATTAATCCAGAAAATGCCCCCACAAAGTTGCCTGCAGGCTAATCTGATGGAGGCAATCCCTCAACTGATGTTTTCTCACCCCAGGTGACTCTAGTTCGTGTCAAGCTGACAAACACTAGCCAGCATGACATCTATTTTTTATGAATCCAAGGGAAGTGTTCTTTTTTGTACAGTGTTATTGATCATGTCAACCTTTCCTCTGCTGGCTCTTAAGTTCCCCTTTCACCACACATATAAAAGTAATCCAGTTTCTGCTGTTAGAATTACAGACAACTGTCTGACTAGACGGTAGGCTTTGTCAGAAGGAGCAACTCTGAGATAGCTCTCAACATCAGAGTCTTTCCAGGAGACCCGGTGACTATGTGATGTGTAGTGTTTCCCACAATCCTTCAGAAGCCTGGCTCACAGGGTACTCACCTCAATGGGCAGATCATCCCTCAAGACAATTGCAACACCATCTTTCTGATGCCCACCGCCAGGTAGGAAAACTCATCTTCCCAGGTGGTGGAGAAACCGCCATGAGCACAGCCATAAACACCAGCCATACCTCCAGTGCTGTGGTTCAGAGTCCAGCAAGTTGGTCAAAGCAAGGTCTTTACCTATGACGAGAAGCTTTCTGGGGATTATGCCTCATTCTCGGGGGCAGGAAGCAAAGATGAAAAACTTAAGCCTCTCTTTCTAGATTATTCTGATGTTCAGCCTTTATTCTTAACTTGCCTGTATGCCTGTTCTGGTTTTGTTTTGCTTGATTTTTTTTTTTTTTTTGAGAGCAGGGCTCACTCTATAGCTCAGGCTAGTTTTGAACTCCTGGCAGTCCTCATCCACTTTGCCTCCCAAGGGCTGAGACTATAGGCATGAGCCAGCAAACCACTGGGTCATGATTTTTGGATTGAAAATCACCTAGACGAGATCAGTGAGGCTCATTTCTGAGAAGGTCCAGAAGGACACTTTCAGAAAGGATTAACTGAGGGAAAAAGATTTATCTGAATAGAGGCAGCACCACTCCCCAGGGACTGTCACACACCCCAAACACACATGTACTGTGTAGGGAGGCAGTTGAGCACCAATCTCCCCTTTTCTCTTCTTCTTGGCCACCATCATGTCAACTAAGTTGCCCCACCAGGCCACCATCACCATGATGAACTGGACCCTTCGAAACCATAAGACAAAATAAATCCTTCCTCCCCTTCCAGCTTAAGTAGTTTCTGTCAGATCACATGTCCTGACATGTCATGGTCACAAGGACACAAAGGTAACCAATAGTTATTACACCCTCCCCAGAATTTCACCTGATGACATGTCCTGTGATTTTTTTGGAATAGATCTCTCACCCTCTGCCTCTGGGAACCGACCATATTCTTTCCTGGGTCCCATCTGTGCATTATCATCACCGTAGGGATTAGCATTATGCCCTATGCAGCTTAATTGTAACCTGATCAGGACTAGGTAGGCTGCAGTTTTGTGGAATATTAGTTGACTACATGTTACATTTGTTTATGCTGTGGAATATTTGCTAATGATGCAAAGATGTGTTGCATTCTTTTATGTTGCATTTGTTTGATTCTGTGACTCTGTGTTACTTTGCCTGTCTAAAGCACCTGCTTGGTCTAATAAAGAGCTGGACGGCAATAGCCAGGCAGTAGGAAGGATAGGAGGGGCTGTCAGGCAGAGAGAATAAATAGAAGGAGAAATCTGGGGAGGGAATCAAGGAGCAAGAAAAGGAAGGAGAAGAGAACATCAGGGGCCAGCCATCCAGCTATACAGCAAGAGACGGAGTAAGAAGTAAAGAAAGATAAATAGACTAGAGAAAAATAAAAGCTCAGAGGCAAAAAGGTAGATGAAATTATTTAAATTAAGAAAAGCTGGCTAGAAATAAGCCAAGCTAAGACCGGGCATTCATAAGTAAGAAAAGGTCTCCATGCGTGATTATTTGGGAGTGGGGTAGCAGACCCCTTAAGTAACTGCTGCCCTGATCGACAATTGCAGCTCCGCAGCTACCAGTAGCAATTCAGTTGCACTGGTCATAGCCCAGCAGGAATTCTGTTCCCCCGGCAACAGTTCTATTACTGCCTCTAAAGGAAACTTTATCTGCATCTAATCCCTCTATAGAACTCAGGATTCAAAGCTTCAGGTGAAATTCTGATGTCTCAGAGAGGCTGAATAGCAAGTAACTAACCTCCCCTAGCTCGAGTCTCCCCCCCAAAAAACAGGCTTCCTTCTGCTCAGCCCCCACTTAAGAACCCTAGCTACACATGGTTCCTCCCTATCACTCCCTGTCAGCTAGCTGCTGACTCAGCCTCCTGAACCCAGGTTAATTTGATTTAAACAAATGTAACACATTTTTGCATCATTTAAAAAAGTATTCCAGAGAATAAGTGAATGTCGCACATCTTAAATTAATATTCCACAACACTGCAGCCTGCCTTTGTTAGAGCTGAGGCTATGTTCCTGCTTCAATAGCGATGTTGACTAACCACATCAGATATATTATGGTCTAAAGAGCCGTGAGATACATAGTTACCATTAAAGATAGA
>NC_022009.1:64295435-64297190 GCF_000317375.1 Microtus ochrogaster | reverse complement strand
ATAGATAGATAGATAGATAGATGATAGATAATATATATATATATATATACCTTTTACAGAATAAGTTTGTCAAACCCTGGTCAAGGTCACTGAAGACTCAGAATCAGATAATTGACATGACCTGTAGCAAGGGAGTAGATCATATCTTCAGGTTTAGTTAGCATCATGGAAAACCAGCAGCTGCAACCCAACTGCAAGAGATGTTTTAACTTGCCTCAGGGAGATCTCTGAAATACCGACTAGACTGAGATCACTACAGTGTTCACTGTTGTTTGGTCATTGGTTATTCCCATAGTTTTCCAGTCCAAAGCCAAAGACAGATCAGGGGCATGGTAAGAACAACCACATCCACTGCTTGGTCTTTAGTAGTGCTGTAAATTCCAGGATTGCAGTTTTCATGACTCTTGTTGTGCCTTAGGGAAAGGGACTACCAGCTCATCTACCTGGTCCTTTCCACTAAGGTCAGGGTCACTCCATGGGTCAGGGATCCAGTGTGGAGACCCTGGGCAATGGATTCCAATGATGCCTCCAGAAACTTCGGTACTCCCTGCAAGGTGAACTGAGGGTCCTTCTGGGTCCAATAAGAGGTGTGCTAGCCCCCAATAAACTGCTCCTGGCAGAAAGGATAGGCGTCCAAACATGCTCTAGTTTTGCTCAAAGCCAATTTCCAATGTTCTCTAAAAGACCAAAAACACAGCTTCTTGGGGATTGGCTGCAAAGAAAAGTGGAGAAATGTCCACAGTATCTGTATGTGACGATACTGTACCTCCTTCCTTCCAGGAGCCTGGCCTCCTCTTCCACCAAGGAGCTCTGGGACTTCCAATATCCACATGGATATGACCACTAACTCCCATGTGGCTTGCCTCAGGCCACTGTTGCTGACCCTGGAGTTGGTGAGAGACAACTGTGACAGCTTAGAGGAATGCCCACTGCCTTCAGTCTTGTGCACCCAAGAATGAGCACAGTCAGAACTGTGTGAATTAGTCACCTCCGAAATCTGTTTCTCACACTTTGATCTCTGCCTGATGTGATAAGCACGCTGGATTTGCTTCTGGCAGAGTCGCTGTCACCTAGAATGTCAACACCACAGGCATAAGAGAGTCTGCTGCACCAGGAACTCCTGTCATTAGCATTCTAAACCAGGAGGAGCAATTAGTAAATGGACTCAAAAAGACTCCAGGCCCTGCAGGAAACATACAGATGGGCTGAACTCAGCAGTTCTCTCGAGTCCCTGCTCCTCTGCCATGCCAAGAGATTTCTAGCCCTTGTCACCATGTAGCCTGAGCCAGCAATTGGTCCAGGCTCTGCACTGGACATCCAAGGCCTGCACCAGAATCCTAGCACATGCTGAGGCCATCTGTAAGGACATCAGGATCAACCAAATTTGCTGGGCTTAAACTTAGAGCTTGCATTCCTATGTCAAACATTTTCAAGATCTAGCCCTATGATCACAGCCTATTTGGTAAAATGAGTTGTTCCCTGTGATTTTCAGGATAACTGCTGGATCTTTTTCCATGCTGAATTGTACATAAAATGATGGTCAGCAGAGAACACAGAAGTGCTGGCCAATGGGGGAAATGCTAGCTAGCTCCAGGAGCGACATTCTGGACTCATTACAGAAGAAAAGTGCTGCTTGGCTTGTTAGGAAGAACTTCAGAATCGGACATCTTCCAGTCCCTGCACAGTCCTAGATATCTCTGTTGTAGTTAGAAGAACACATGGTACTCTTCTCATATGCTAAAGACACAAAGGAAA
>NC_022009.1:64273043-64295335 GCF_000317375.1 Microtus ochrogaster | reverse complement strand
CACACACACACACACACACACACACACTTTCTCTCTTCGCAGGTGCCTCCTCCTACCTCAGCCTCCTGAATACTAGGATTACAGGTATTTGCCACCACATCTGGCTGGAAATGAATTATTTTTTTTTTCATGTTCATATAGACAATAGGTTCATCCTATTCTTTGAAAATTCTAAAGACTTGAGACTTGAGGATGTTGACCCTTGCATTAAATTACCTAACGTCTTCTGAAAGAGCACAGTTCCCCCTCCGCTGTTTGCCTAGGATATTGGATACATGTCTGTGGCTCTGGCATACAGTCTCAGACAACACAGTTGCTAACTTGACTGGCTTCACATCTGAGCACTGTGGTCTGCAACTTGTCAATTAGAAATTGAAGTGGAAGTCCGTGCCTTCCATCAACTCAGAACTGAAAAGTATTCAAACACCCTTCCTGATCCCAAGGATCTGCAGCTTGCAGCTTGTTCTCTGAAACCAACCAGGGACCCACCATAGTAAATGCTAGAATCTAGCTTTGAATAATCAAAAGGAAGAGGTCAGTGGGAGGGTGAAGAATGACTCCATCACCGAAGGCCCTGTAGCTAGACACTCATCTACTTTAGAGGCTTCCCTTTGGTTGGGCGTGGTGGCACAGGCCTTTAATCCTAACACTCAGGATGCAGAGGCAGGTGAATCTCTGTGAGTTCGAGGCCAACCTTGTCTAGAAAGTGAGTTCCAGGACAGCCAGGGCTGTTGCACAGAGAAACCCTGTCTGAAAAAACTGGAAGGGGAGGAAGCTTTCCTTCTGGACATCCATGAGCTGACATAATGCCTTCCCTCTTCAGACAGTCAACCCAAGATCCAGGCTTTTAGAAAACAATCTACTTAGCCAAGCCTCAGAATATACTGAGCCAGGCCTATGATAGGGAAGGAGTCATTCATCAAAGGAGAAATGAGGCCACTATAAATAAACAAGACAATAAATAACAATGCCTTGAAAACCTGTTGAGGATAGTAAATGTTTGTCAAGCACCTAACAGCTGGCCTCAAGCTGCTGCCTGTTCCTCTTCCAGCACAAGACCCAGCTGCTAGTGCTTTACAGATGCTTCTTATCTAGTAACGCCTACAGAACTGAAGTTTTTAATGTTTTTTTTTTTCTGAGAAACAATGTACAGTCCCTGTGGTACAAATATTTTAAAATGGTCTCTGCTCTCAAGTATCTTGAAATCTAGCTAGGAGGGCAGGTGCACAAATGAAACATGCCCTCTAAAATTTGTGCTATTGTGTGGTGAATAAGGCATAGTATGTCTGCTAGAGTTTCTGGAAATGTGGGACAGCAGCACTTAGGAGAGGAGACTGACTGAAGGAGAGCCTTCCAATCAGTTTCATCATGAGCTAAAGCGTGAAAACCAGAACTCTCATGAAGGGATCGATGAGCACTGAGTAGACCAAGTTAGAGGTTCATGCAGAGAAAAGCAGCTCCCCCAAATCATCAGCAGCTCAATCCAAGAGATGGGGAAAGGCCTCCTCAGAGGCCTCTGTGTCCTCATCCCTAGGACCTGTGAAAATGACCTTACGTGCAAAAGAAGATCTTCAATTAAGTGCTACAGAGTAATCCTTTTATACACTGTGAAGATTTGTCACTCGGATTGGTTTAGTAAAAGCTGATTGATTATGATAAAAGATAAATTAGATAAGAAATTTTAGGCAAAGATAGGATAGATACTAGAACATTTTTTTAATTTTACCAAATGCAAATATACTAAATGTTGTAACTATAATTCTTGCTTGATGACTGTTTTGTTATATGTAATTTTACTATGGTAAAGCTAAAATTTTCCTTTTTTAATTAGACAGAAAATGGGGAAATGATGTGGGATGCCCTTCTATATGCTGGGACTATGTTTTATTACCATTGGTTAATAAAGAAGCTGATTTGGCCAATAGCCAGGCAGAAGAGAGCCAGGTAGGAAATCCAAGAAAAAGTGAAGGGAAAAAGAAGACAGAGTCTGGGAGATTCCAGCATTCACTGGAGAAGCAAAACCCCCTTTAAATGAAAACAAACATTTATAAATAGTATTTTAGAAAATTTGAGTGTTGTTGTCTATACTACTTCCTGATGCTTGGGGATCCTGAGAAAATTCAGAATTATGGTAAAATCTTGGCTACAGTAGTCTTGGCTGTAGTAGTTGCCTTGAAACTGTTCTGGATTTTGGATTACCTGGGCCATCACTCCCAACAGAGGCTTGTCAGGGTGTCTTGCTTGATCAAACCAATATTAGCCTGGGAAAAATCCACAGCTTCTCATCTTCTGTGGAAACAAAAGTAGAACTTCTTTTCCAAAGCAACATATCTTTAGACCCAAATTTTGAAGTCAAGATATCTTTATATTGGTTTAACTTAGCAGCTCCCACAATGAAATGCCTCTCTGCAATTAGCTCAGTAACAGTTAAAAATGCAAAGAAAACACAATAGTATGCATAATCCAGAAAATCTCTGAGTATTTTCCATCTTTATGTGGCTTATTATAATTTTTATTACTTTAATTTTTAAGGCCCTCACCTTATTATCTCTAAATTACTCTTTTAATCTATAGCTGTCTCTATTCTTTCTCTTCTTGCTCTCAAGCCTATGCACATTTTTAAAAACATATTATGACCCATTTAGAGGTTTGTTTTTGCCTGTATCTGTCTTTATTGTGCATCTGTAATTATTTTCTGACCAGGAGGGTTTTTTAAATGCTAAGTGGGCATAGCTAGGACCAAAGTCAAGACTTTGGCTACTGGCTCCACCCTGTTGGGCTTTGCAACATGGTGGAGGTTCATTCACTGCCAGCTCCGGGAGCCATGCTCACCCCCCAACTCTGGGAAGCAGCAGGTCCATGCTGCCACCAAGCAGCTTATAGCATGCTGCCCATAAACCCTTTTTGTCTATATGAGTAAAAGCCAAATCATCCACACGGTGTGCAACTAATTGGCCCTCTCTGTACCGAGGCCTGTGGGAGACTGCAATCTGCTTAGCTCATGGCAGCTGGTGGCCGGCTCCATCTTGCAGGCAACTGTGGGAGACATGTTTCTGCGCTGCTGGACGTATGAGCGTAGATATTATTTTCTCTGAATTTGCCAATTGTTAATGGACTAGACATTGATGATATACTTATTGCCTGTGTATATGTATATAGTTATTGTATCTGTTGTATAGTTTTTCTTATATTAGTTATAACCTTCTTTTTTACTTTAGATCAAAAAGTAGAAATATAGTGATATTTTGTTTGTGTTCTAACAAATAAAGCTTCCCTAAAGAAGCTTAGGTGCAGAGCTAAGCCGTTAGAGGCCAGGGAACTGTGGCACACACCTTTATACTAGGACTCAGGAGACAGAGGCAGACAGATCTCTGATAGTTCAAGGCTACCGTGGGCTACATGAAATTGATCCAGTCTAAAGGAGAAATAGAGGTCATGCAAAAGTGATCCCAGCGCTTGGGATCCCATGCCTTAAATCCCAGTATTAGGAAGGTGGAGACATCAGTGATCTGACTGGGCAGACAGAGGAACATAAGGCAGGAGGAGACAGGATCTCAGTGCAGTCTGAGTTTCCGTGGAGATAGATGTAGTCTGAAGATGCATCTGAGATGCAGTCTGAAGTAGACAGTCTGAGGACACAGTCTGAGGACACAGTCTGAGGACACAGTCTGAGGATACAGTCTGAGGATACAGTCTGAGGACACAGTCTGAGGACAGGATCACCCCTTGTCTGAGCATTGGTAGAGGTAAGAATTCTCTAGTGGCTGATCACTCTGCTTCTCTGATCTTCAGCATCTACCCCTGATAGCTGAATCCAATATTTTATTTATTAATACCAATTAGAATTAGTGCTACAGCCTGGACAATGGAACTCTGGCTGCACACTGCAGTAGCTTCATCCATAAGATGTTCATATAGAAAATAAGCCCTATGATAAAATCATTAAACACAGCTCTCCTTAGTTTGTCACCTCCTCCGTTATTGGTCTAAACTCACACAGAGAGGAGCCTTCCTGAGAAGCTGAACTTACAAAAGACCATAAGAGGAAGCCACAGCGGATTAACAGATTGCCAACATAATCATGAGACTCATTATATGAACTGCATTTGCTTCCAGTGTCATGTGGACCGTCCCATCCAAAGCCAGTAGTTTGCAAGAACAGTTTAGACACTTGAATATCTCTCAAGGAAAATTTGTCCTCTGAGTGCAACAAGAGAAGGAGGCAAAGAGATCAACAAGATGGCTTAGCAGATAAAAGACTTGCTGCTCAAACATGGTGACCTGAGTTTGATCCTCAGAAGCCTTATAAAGGAGGAAGTAGAGAACCAGCCTCAGTATTATCCTGTGACCTCCACACACAAGGCATGTGTGGGAGTTTGAATGTGAATGTTCCCCAAAGGCTTATATGTTTGAATACTTGGTTCCCAATTGGTGGGACTGTGGGAGAAGGATTAGAGAGTATAACTTCCTTGGAAGAGGGAAGTTAATGGGGTAGGCTTGCTCAAATATCAAGGAGTCTAGCCCTCTGGAAAGTAGGCTAATTAAATGTTTTTTTATAAGTTGCTTTGGTAATGGTATCTATCACAGCAACAGAAAAATAACTAAGGCCCTATGGCATGTACACACACACACACACACACACACACACACACACACGGAGGGGAAGAAAGAAGGCAATAAAGTAATAATGAATAAAATTAAATATACTTTTAAGAGATAATATAACTGTATAGCTCTGATTGGTCTGAAACTCATTATACAGGGCAAACTGGCCTTGAATCACAGAGATCTACCTGTGTAGATGAAGGCAGAGCTTTTCCTTTATCCTGACCTCCCAGTCCCAAATAATCACACAAAAACGAACATTAATTACAAAATTCTCAGCCTATATCTTAGGCTTATTACTAACTAGCTCTTACAACTTAAATTAACTAAGACCCAGCTAAAGTGCATTTTAAGAAAAGAAAGCAGTAGTGGCGGATTAGGGAGGAGCATGAAAGGGGAATGTATTGTGCACCTCAGTGCTCAGAACTGACCGCTCTCAATTGTTCATACTACCATGCCTTTGGTCCATTATCATGGATGGTCATCTTCTGAAATTATACATTCAATTAAATGCTTCCTTCCATAAGTTTCCTTGCTCATGATCTTTTGTTACAGCAATAAAAAGTAACTAAGACAGGAATTTGTACCAGGGAGTGAGCTATTGCTGTGGGAGGATGGACCGTGGGGTTTTTTGTTTGTTTGTTTTGGGGGGAAAGTGGAAGACTTAAGGATTTTGAACTAGAAAAGTGGTTGGATGTTGTAACTGTTACATCTTTCTAGGAGTTTGAAAGACAGTGCTGCTGAAAGAAAAGTAAGTGATAGAGGCCCAGCTCAAGGGCTCTTGGGGGGGGGTGGGATTAGCAACTGGACTAGAAACCATTCTTATAATATTTTGACAAAGAATGTGCCTGCCTTTTGCCCGGTCTTACAAATTTTCCTGAGCTAAGTTGAAAAGTACTAGAATTATTTCTTTTGTGAAGATTTCATGACAGCTTGATATTGACTCTGTCACATGGTGGCTATTAATCATCCTTACACAAGCCTAGAATATGACAAGAAAAAGATCACCAGGCCAGGAAATTCAGTGTTAGAGCCAAGGCTTGTGCTGAAAAAGATTTAAAAAAAAAGGACCAAGATGAGATCTGACTTTTACTGAGTAGACAAGACCCCACCCAGCTAAGCGTTCAACATGTGAAAGCAAAAAGTCCAAAGAATCATCTGCTCCCAAAAAGCAACAATAGAAACCTGCTGCAAATGTAAACCATTGGGACCGGACTCCTGCCCAAGTGGGCAGCCTAACTTAGCATCCTTGTCCACATGGTTTTAGCTTTAGTCATGAGGGAAACTCAAAGCAATTTGGGGGAATCCTTCTCCAAGGTTAAGAAGAGCAGCTAATGCCGGACACATCCAGGGAAGGGAGTCTCTACATGGAGGCCATGAGAGAATGCTGATGCCAGACACATCCAGGGAAGGGAGTCTCTACATGGAGGTATGAGAGGACATTGTCTGAAGCTGTGAAAGTGAAGCCTGGATTGAGCTGAAGAAGCCATGATGTCAGAGATACCAGAGCCATGAGATATTTGCCAAGGAGAGATGCAAACAGGGAGGGGAGTCAATGAAAGAGAAAGAAATATGTTGCAGCTGGCAAAGCCAGTGGGAGAGAGCCATCTAAAGCCTTGACATCAGACATGGAGCTATAGGACTTGGAGTTTATCCTGCTGTGATTTGGTCTCATTTTGGTCCAGTGTTTCCTCATTATGCCCTGTTCCTCCCTTTTTGAACGGTAATGTACGTTCTGGGCCATTGCATGTTGTAAGTATGTAATTCACATTCTGATTTTACAGGGGGTTACAATTAAGAGATTACCTTGAAGCTCAGAAGAGGTTTTGGCTTTGGACTTTGAAACAGCACCAAGACTAATTTGAACTCGAACTAAATACATTTTGCATTATGATGTGGTCATGAACCTATGGTGTATAGTGTGGTGACCCCAGGCTAATGTGTTTGAAGATTTGGTCCCCTGATTGAGAAGGACTAGGAGGTGTGGCCCTGTTGAAGGTGTGTCACTAGGGGCAGACACCATTCCAAGTTAGGTCTGTTCTCCTCTTACTTGCAGATCAAGATGTAAGTTCTCAGCTCTGTTTCCAATCTCCTGGAATAACTCTGTTCCAAGTGGTCCATGTATCGGGGACCAGCCTCAACAAAAACACCTCTTTCCAGGGTAGGGTTGTGGGGGTTTAGAAATATAAGTAAAGAATATAAAGACAAGCGAAAAACAAAAAAACAGAAACTATAGGGAGTATTGGGAGGGAGTTCCAGTGAACACTGAAATCATCTGTGTTTAATTTTCATGCGCTTTTATACGCCAATACAAAAGGGGGAAGAAGGCAACAAAAGACTGCTTTAACATGATACAAAAGACAACCTGAACAGTTAATTGCTTTAACACTTTGACGCATCAAGTCATTAGCACTCTGTTGTTTAGGCAGTGAAGCCACTCTAGACCAAGTGTCCTGAAGACAGCCATTCCCCAGGTAACCTCATATTACAAAAGAAGGAACAAAAGTATGCTTTGCATATCCTAACCATCCTTCAGGATGGAATGGATCTACCTATATGTGTCATCTTAATGACAAAAGAACCAAGTAACTATATCCTGATTGAGGATGTGTAAATCACTTGTTGTCAACAGTTTTGAGCAACCTCCAAACTCTCTGACCATCAGACGAGGTTGAAATAGGCTCACATTTTTGGGCCTCCACATCTGTGCATTTAACATCTGCTTTACAAAAGGTGAATTCATGCCATATGAAACTATTGCTTCCTTAAAAATCTCTTCAAATCTAATATTTCTATAGGATCCCAGTTAACTTATGAATAGCTTCGTAGGTGCCTATCATCTGGTGGTCATTCTTTTTTGTTTGTTTGGTTGGTTGGTTTTGGTTTTGGTTTTCAAGACAGAGTTTCTCCATATAACAGCACCAGAACTCACTCTGTAGACCAGCTAGCCTCAAACTCAGAGATCTGCCCGACTCTGCTTCCCAAGTGCTGGGATTAAAGGTATGTGTCATCACAGCTCCACCACCACCCAGCCTGGTGGTCATTCTTGAGTGGTAACTGGATAAATTAAGGTTGGGTTTCTAATGATCTCGGGTCACTCCTCTTCAGTTTCATAATGCAGTGGTGCAGATGGCTCTGCTCTAAACTCCTCTGTCTGTGTATGAATTTTTTTTTTGGTTTCATTAGTAGGTCTTTCTAAGGCTTGTATCCTACCAGTCAGTGTCTCATGTTTAGCACCAAAATCAAATAATATTTTAAAGAGTAAAACATGAATTACCAGACTGATAATACTTGCCATTATATCAATTCCAGCTGAGTTGATAAACCCTTCATTTAGTTGTTCCATTTTTTTTTTTTTATTTTCGAGACAGGGTTTCTCTGTGGCTTTGGAGCCTGTCCTGGAGCTAGCTCTTGTAGACCAGGCTGGTCTCGAACTCACAGAGATCCGCCTGTCTCTGCCTCCCGAGTGCTGGGATTAAAGGCGTGCGCCACCATCTCTCGGCTTAGTTTTTCCATTTTTAAACCATCCATTGTGGAACCATACAGACACCTAACTCCCTGCATCATAATATTGTCTCCCTTTTTAATGTTGGGGGAAACTTTTTTAAAAACTAATTTCGCCCTTAAGAATTCCCAGGTGTCTCACCAGATCTGCTGATGATGACAGTGAAGGATAAGGCTGGCTGTGAGAACACAGCTGACCAGAGAACACAGGTGGTGCACAGCCTGGCGAGGGCAGCTGCAGCAGTAACTGCTCACACGTAGTGGGGATTGAAAATGTGTGGTGGACGCAGAATCAATAAAAGCCTGAGCAGATATTGAGGTGGCTGACCTGGTGGTAGTAGCCTGAAGAGGGGGTCCAGGGAAAGCCTGCAACCCATGGGGAAAGAGAGCCACCTGCCTGAAAAGTGGACATAGGGGAACATGTGGAAAAATCATGTTTTGGGAAGTAAGGGCACAGGGCTGACTGAAGGCAGAGCCATCCTGTGGTGGGTGGCTAATGCCAGTGGTGTTTGGAGCCCAGGCACCTGAGGAATTTGGGACCTGTGGAGTTTGGGGTCAGGAATGGATGGCAGCTGGAGGCTGTTGTAGAGAGGCTACAACAGAAAAATCCTAGGCTCACTCAGAGGGCTTGAGGAGAGGGAAGAAAAGCCAGTCACAGTGGCAGGCAGCTCCAGTTGATACAAAGCCTGGGGCAAGCAGCTACCTCATGATTTCATGCCCTGAGTTGAACACTAGATAAAGAATTTATGTATTTATTCTTTATCAATAAAAACTTGGAAGTCAGATAGCAGGATAAGAACCTGAAGAATCAGAGAAGCAATCAGTGACCTACTCTTTCTCTCATTACTCAGTTCAAAAAGGGCCAAGACTCTCTATGTCCTGCCCTTCTTCTGATCTCTTATTTTGGTCAGCTAGTAGCTAAGCTCCACCCTCTAATTCAAAGCAAACTTTATTGGCAGTCTTCAGAGCATCAGTGTGCAATCAAAATATTCCACAACAGTCAAATATCATTGTTGCTCCCACACAGGTCTATCAGTTAACCATTTTAAAAATTAAGTCTGTTGGTATCTTTGAAAGAACAACAGTTTTTGTGTCCTGCTTATGAACAATGTGAGCAGTCTGTGATTGTTCTCGACAATATCTTTTAATATGTTTCTCAGAAGTATTATTTGTTTTATAGTTTGCTTCTGAGATTGGAGGAAATCAACCTGTGTTTTCCATTGCTGCAACAAGTCACATCTCCATAAATTCATGTCTATGTTAGCTATATATGGTTTTAATTTTTCTATCTGTATTTCTTACTCTATACACTCAACCCCACGTTGTACATTGTTTACCTGAGATAAAATTCCAGCCCCTAGGTACTGAATATTTACCTCCCAAAGAGGCCAATCTGGATGCCAAGATTTTTGGTGAAAGTATTGTTACATCTATGTCTACATCTACCAAACCTTCTATTTCAATGCCATTTATTTGTATTTTTAGCTTTGATCTCTGATTATTTATAGCAGTTTTCCAGAATACTTGATTTTTGGTCTCTCTGGAATGTTTCGCTTTATCTAGCTGTTCTGTCCTTGATCATATCAAGAGTAGTACAGTTTTAAACAAAAGGCATTAACCTTTTAATTGCTCTGTGGATGAGTTTCTCCAGTGTGGACAGGGGACAATCAAAACAAATTGACATTGGGGCCTGCATAAGGGTCCCTATGGTTTTTTCCAATGGCAAAGGGCTATCTTGACTGTCCCTTGTTGATCTGTACTCATTAGTCCAATGCTGGCCTTTGCCATACCTTCTGCATACTCCAGAATGCTAAAGCCTTCTGTTTGGATTATCTCTATAAAAAAAAATCATTTCTAGGAAAGGCTTACCTACAATCCCTTTTCAGATGATCTTGCTTGTCACAAATAAAATATCTGACACTTTGATTTTTCTTAAAACTTTTAGAGGAAACAAACCCCATGGGGAGCAGAAGCCAGGAGCAAATCCAGACCTGGAAGCCAACCCAGCCCCGGGACACTGGCAGACCAGGATTGAGCTAGTGACCTGACTCAAAGTCAGCGATTTCCACCAGAACTAGAATGGAACAGAACCAGCTATCTAGGACAGAGAGTGAACAAGCTCCACCAGGAGCAGAAGCCAGGAGCAAATCCAGTCCCAGGAGCCACCCAGTCCTGGGACACTGGAAGATCAGGATTGAGCCAGTTACCAGATCCAGAGTCAGCAATCTCCATGGGAACAGATACAGGGGAATAACCACTGAGCAAGTAAGCCAGAGCCAGAGACCGCTGAGGGTCCAGATGTGATCTGGGACCTTCAAGGGAGTAGACCTAAGCCAGGACCCCAGTGGGTCTGGGAGTGAGTCTAGGACCTCCGAGGAACTAGGCCTGAGCCAGGACCTCTGCCAGTCTGGGTGTGAGTGAACATGGGACTTCTGAGGGAATAGGCAGGAACCAGTCATCTCTGCAGGGCCAGGCCTGAGTCTGGGTCCTTAGAGGGAGTAGGCTGGAGCCAGGTTCTCTGTGGGTCTGGGCATTGGTCTGGGACATCAAAGGGAATAGGCAGGAACCTGGAACCTCTGCAGGTCCAAGCGTGAGTCTGGAATCTCTGAGGGAATAAGCAGGTCCTCTGCAGCTGTGGGTGCACCTGAGCCGGGGACCTCTGAGGCAGTAGACCAGAGCCAGAAATCTTTCCATGTCCAACTCCAACCCAGGGACTTCTACAGGAAGGAATCCAGACCAGGATTTACAGATACAGGTCAAAGCCGGTGACTTAGGCCACATTTGCCCTGAGACAAAGAACTCCACCTTGGGCAACAAATTCCACAGGACTGGTTCTGAAGGAGACTCCTAGGACAGAGAGGGCCTGAGGAAACAACCTTCACCTGGAACAGAAGAAGCCAGGAGCAAATCCAGTCCGGGAAGCCAACCCAGTCCCAGGACACTGGTAGACCAGGATTGAGCCAGCAACCTGACCCAGAGTCCAACTCCAAACAAGGGACTTCTGCAGGAGGGGATCCAGACCAGGATTTACAGAAACAGGGCAAACCTGGCAACCTAGGCCAAAGTAGGCCTGAGACAGCAAACTCCAAGAGAGCAGAGCAAAGCACAGAAGCATTGAGCTATCTCCTGGGACACAGAGTAACCAATAGAGTAACTAAAATTGTGACACTGACTGGACCACAAGGAACAACCATCTGAGCTTTGGATTAACTGGCACCTAGAATATTATTCAACAGAATCTCAGATAGCCCCAACCACACCTATTAGGGGAAAAGATGAATAGAAAGGGTAAGATCACATGCTACACCACAAAGAGCAACACAACACTAGTAAAGCCTAAAGACTCTACAACACCAAGACCTGAACAATCAAATATGGATGAACCAGAAGAAAATGACTTAAAAAATAACTTCAAGAGAATGTTTGAAATTCTTAAAGATGAAATGAGAAATTCCCTTAAAGAAATTGAGGAAAAGACAAACAGAAAATTAGGAAACAACCTTCCTCAAGACCCAGTAATACCACTTTTGGGTATATATACAAAGGATGCTCAATTGTGCTATTGAGATCTGGATCTGGATGTGCTCAACTATATTCATAGCAACTTTGTTTGTCATAGCCAGAACCTGGAAACAACCTAAATGCCCCTCGATCAAAGAATGGATAAGGAAAATGTGGTACATTTACACAATGGAGTATTACACAGCAGAAAAAAAATAATGACATCTTGAATTTTGCAGGAAAAGGGATGGAGCTAGAAAACATTATTTTGAGTGAGGTAACCCAAACACAGAAAGACAATTATCACATGTACTCACTCATAGGTGGTTTTTAAACATAAAGCAAAGAAAGTCAGCCTACAAACCACAATCCCAGAGAACTTAGACAACAATGAGGACACAAAGAGAGACTTACATAGATCTAATCTACATGGGAAATAGAAAGTAGAAAAAGACAAGATCTCCGGAGTAAATTGGGAACAGGGGGACCTTGGGAGAGGGTTGAAAGGGGAGGGGAGGGGCAGGGAAGGGAGCAGAGAAAAATGTAGAGCCCAATAAATATCAATAAAAAATGGAAAAACCTTTTAGAAATTACTTCTTTTATCAGAGTAGTATCATATGCATGAGATTCAATATCAGTTGTATCTGTAGTCCATTCATCTACCGGTGCTGATCTTGCCTTGAAAGACCAAATCACCCTTTTGCATTCTGAGTTTTCAAAAGTCACAGATTCAAATAATATTTGTCTGACTTCTGGATCTGATGCTATTTTATTTACAGCTGAAGTTACTCTTTGCAAAAAAAAAAAAATCCGTGAAGGCTTCTTTGGGGTCTTGTATAATGTTAGTAAGTGACTTGGACATCTTTCTTGAAGAATCAGGAATCTTCAATCTTGTCCCAAGCATTTAAAGCTGCTAAAGGACAGTGTGCCCAAGGTGTGGTCATCAAATTCAAGCTGCCTTTGCAACTCAGCATGATGGCCTTCACACACATAGTAACTGGTCTAGAGAAATATCAATAACTCACCCTATTTCATTGGTCCTAACATCCTCTTTCCACCATGTTCACCATTGCAACTGAATGTCCAATTGCAATGTCCAATATTGCTGTTGCCAGATCTTCCCAGTCTCGGAGGATAATTCTGCCCTGAGTTGACCATGAATTTAACATCTCTTTCACATAGACTAAATACATACCATGAGAAATGATCACTTCCTTAAATCTCAAATCTAACATTTCTATAGGATTCCAGTGAACTTCTGCATAACCTTGGGGGTGTCTATCATCTGATGGTTGTTCTTCTGTAGTAACTAGACAAACCAAGGTTGGTTTCCTAATAACCTTGGGTGTCCCCTCTTCAGTTTTGCCATGCAGTGGTGCAGTAGGTTCTTGTCTAAATTCCTCTATGTCTGAATATTCTTCTTATTTTCTTTAGTAGGTCATTATATCTTTCATTTATAAGTCTTTCTAAGGTTTGTTTCTTATCAGTCAATTTTTCATATTTGGCACAGTAATCAAACCACTCTTTCAGGATAAAGTATGAATTACCAAACTGATAGTAATTATAATGGACATTATTTCAACCCATCCCAGCAAAGTCCGTCAGACCTTCATTATTTTTTCCATTTTCAAGTCATCCAAAGTGGCACAATACAGAGTCCTACTTCCCTGCATTTTGATATTCCCCACTCTTAATGTAAGAAACATGCAGTATTACTTAACTCCCTCCTTAAGGAGGGCTTCCAAGGTGTCTCACCAGTTCTGCTGGCTTTCCAGTTTGTCAGCAGCAGAGGAGGCAGCGACAGTGAAGCTGTCTGGGCAGCAGGGCTCAGGGCTGTGTAAGGGGCTCCTGGGGGTGCAGGAGGCAGGGTCATGGCAAGAAGTGAGGGCATGTATGTGAGTGGGTGCAGCGCCACCTAGATGACAGCGCCCCCAGTGGGCAGCTGCAGCTCTGCAGGAGCATGCAGAAATCAAGTGTCCCTTGTGCACGTGTGGAGGACAAGCCGCAGGACAAGCCCCAGCAGGTGTTGTAGCGTGAAGGGATGTTGTGCAGTAGGTGTGCCCAGGGAGCAGACACAGGGACACCATGAAGGGAAAAGTCTGTGACCTGCGGGGAGGGCTTGGGGAGGCAGTAGAGAAGCTACTGGAGCATGTTCTATTATCTAAGTTGTTCTGTTTCCATAAAGACTCGGGAGTCCAATATTGGGGTGAAAACCTGATAGATCAAAGAAACGAAGGAGGAGTGGCCAACTGACCTTCCTAGATTTTATTGGAGATCCAGCAAGCACCTCTGTCTCCACAAGTCTCTGATCGAAGAGACTATGAGATCTCTAATCCCCTCCCTTCTCCTGCCTATGTGTCTTGCCTATCCATGTTCTTGGCTTCTCTATAGCTAATTCTTGTCAGTTAGTCACTAGCTCTGCCCCCTGATTCAAAGTTAACTTCATAAACACAGTCTTGGGGTGTCACAGTACGATCAAATATCCCACAATAGTATATAACTCATATCAGATCCCGTATGGATCTACCAGGCCCTCTAGCACCAGATAGGGTTTTTAAAAAATTGATCAGCTATTGGCAAGAAATGTGCTAGAAGCTAGAATTTCATAGGAAAAACCATGTTCATAGAAAAGGTTTGAAGGAAGAGTTTCCTGTCACTTGGCAACAAGACAAGGAAATTAAAAGGAAATGTCCTACAGGTTCCTTGTATAACCAAACTCCATTACCTGCAGAAATCAACCCAAAAGGTACCCAAAGAAATAAAATTTGGCAAATGGATGTGTTTCATTTTGTAGAGTTTGGAAATTTAAAGTCTGTTCACCATACCATAGATACATATTCAGGGTTTCAATGGCCAACTGCTTTGAGTTATGAAAAGGCTGATTCTGTAATTACACATTTATTAAAAGTTGTTTCCATCATGCGAAGACCCCTCCCAATTAATACTGACAATACTCTAGCATATGTCTCTAGTAAGGTCAAAGTTTTAGGCAGATTGCATGTTTACTACACCTCTACTTCCTGCCTGGTTGCCCCACCTATACTTCCTGCCTAGCGACTGGCCAATCTGCATTTTATTAAAAATAACACAAGTGACAGGATAAAAGAACATTGTCCCACAGCAGAAATTGGTCTTTTTTTTGTTGTTGTTGTTGTTGGATCCTTGTGTGGTTTAGGTATCTGGGCAATTGTGGCCTCATTAAAAGAGTTAGGCAATGTTCCTCCCGTTTTGATTTTGTGGAATAATATGAGAAATATTGAAATTAATTTTCCTTTGAAGATATGGAAGAATTCTGTACTGAATCCATCTGGCCTTGGACTTTTTTTGGTTTTGTTTTTTGTTTAGGTTTGTGTGTGTGTGTGTGTGTGTGTGTGTGTGTGTGTGTGTGTGTGTGTGTTTTGGTTGGTAGCTTTTGGACTATGGATACCTGCGCGCACACCTGCGCTCAGGTATGGGACATCCTTCCCAGATACCCTTGCGCTCCCCGTTAAAAGGCAGGGCCACACGAGGCTCTCTCTTGTTTGCCTTTCCTCATGTATCCTGCACGTCCCTTCCCGCCCTTCTGTGTTTCCCTCCCCCATTAAAGTGGACCCACGTGGGAGCCGCCGTGTCGTGTCTGTGTTTGTTCCGCTGTGTGTGTCTGTCCTGTGCCCCGTGTTCAAGAAGAACACCCCTGCATTTATTTCTTTTTTTAAGAAGAACAAATTTCAACAGGAGGTTATAGGTTCATTTAAATTGTTTTTTTTATCCTCATTTAATTTTGGTAGGTTGTATTTATCATGAAATTCATCCTTTTTTTAGGTTTTCAAGTTTAGTAGAATACAGATTTTTAAGTATGTCCTTATGATTCTCTGAAATTCCTTGGCTTTCATTGTAATGTTTCCCCTATAATCTGTAATTTTATTAATCTGAATCTTCTTTCTATATCTTTTGGTTGATTTGGTTTAAGATTTACCAACCTTGTTGATTTTTTTTTAGAGAATCAGCTCTTCGTTGCATTAATTCTCTGTATTGTTCTTTGTTTCTATTTCATTGATTTCAGCCCCACAGTTGATTATTTCTTCCCATCTCTTCATCTTGGCCATTGTTTCTCCTTGTTTTTCTAGGGCTTCTGAGTGTGTTGTTAAGTGTTAATATAAAATTTCTCCAGAGTTTTTTAATGTAACATGTAGCACTCTGAACTCGCCTCTTAGAACTGCTTCTACTTGTCCTGCAGGTTAGAGTATGGTACGTTTTCATTTCCATTCAGTTCTTAAAAGATTGAATTTTTCTTCTTGACCCAATTTTCATTCAGTAGTGAATTGTTCAGCTTCCATGGGTTTGTATACTTTCTGTTGATGTTCATATCCAGCTTTAATCCATGGTGGTCAGATAGAATGCAGGATGTTATTTCAATTTTCTTTTATCTGTTGAGATTTGTTTTGTGTCCTAATAAGTGGCCAAATTTGGAGAAAGTCCCAGGAGTTGCTGAGAATAAGGTATATTCTGTAGTGTTAGGTCAGAATGTTCTGTACAAGTCTGCTAGATTAATTTGAGTTATGATATTACTTGACGCCAGCATTTCTCTGTTTAGTTTGCCTGGGTGACCTATCTATTGGCAAGAGTAGGGTATTCACATCATCCACTATGAACTGTGTGTGGTGGTTTGGATGATAATGGCTCCCAAGGCTCTTTTGGTTGAATGTTTGGTCCCCAGTTGGTGGAACTGTTTGGGAGGGATTAGGAGGTGTGGGTTTATTGAAGAAGATGTGCCCCTGGGGTGAGATTTAAGGGTTCACACACTATTTTCAGCACCACATCTACCTGAATGCTCCCCACCATAATAATGGATTGAACCTCTTAAACTGTAAGCCACCACCTTAATTAAATGTTTTATTTGTAAGAGTTGCCATGGATATGGTGTCTTTTCACAGCAATAAAAAACCTAAGACAATGAGTGATAATAATTATCTTAAAATCATCTTTTTATCATAGATTTAACCTCATTATTAAATTTGCAAGTTCAAAATTTGTTCATCACTTTTTTCAGTGCCCCCACACACCCCTTTTTTGTTTTGTTTTGTTTTGTTTTGTTTGAGACAGGGTTGAGATCTTTGTGTAATCCTGGATGTCCTGGAACTTACTTTGTAGACCAAGCTGGAATCAGCAATCAGCCCCTATGAGTCACAGCTTTTGTAAAACCTGAAAGTGCCTGGTATTGCTGTCCATTTGACATCTCCCCCTTTATAGAAACACCCTGTTAGCTTGAATATAAGTTGGTGTTGGTCACAGTTATCCAGTTTTTTTATTATGGTAACAAAGTACCTGAGACAATCAATTTAAGAAGACAGAGGTTTGTTTTCACTCCTGGTAAGAGATTTCACAGTTGATTAGTTGCAGGGTCTCTGCAACATGACCAGCAGGCATGCTTGAGGGAAGCAAGAAGACAGTTCACACAACACGGCTCAGCAGACAGTGTAGATTCCAGCTTCAGGAGTCAGGCCCTGAGTGGTCTGTTTTAGGCCTATTTAAGTTCAGCACAATGGGGTTGGAAACAATTCTTGTGAGGACTATCTCAATCCCATGTGCACAACAAAACATACCTAAATCTCTTTGAGTAACAGAGTAAATGAATACAGATCAGATGTGACTACACTGAAACTCTCTGGAAAGTATATGTGACGTCTTTCGTAAAGATAGGTGCTGTGGTCTGCAGAATTAGGCAACGAGATTTCAGCTGACAATTTAGAAGGCCAGCCCACCAGAAATATGCATTCTGCTGGAGACAAGTCCCGATGCGAGGCGTTGGGAATACTGCCTTTTGAAGAGTGTCTGTTCTTGCTGTAGATCCCACGTGAAATCACAGCACTACCCCTCTAATGGGATTCATCCCAAGAGCTTTAGCAGTGTGCTAATCAATTATTGGGCACAGTTTTCCCATGCACAGGTATATTGGGTGACTCTCCACACTGTGTAACCCTGGTGTGAAAGTAAGCCACACAGGCAAACTCTTCGTTTCCATCTCCGCTCCATTCTCTGATATAAACTTGGAAGTCAGCTCCCCCTCAGTTCTCTTTTATGATAGGACATTTGGCCAGAAGAATCTTGATGAAAGATCACAATTGGGACCTCCACAGATAGGCCCGAGGACGAAATTACAGCATGTCTGGGTCTGTTGATTCATAGCCCTCACAGATAAGGGCGACTGGGTGTCCTGGATTCGCTCTCAGCCGATATGGGGACATGCAATCCCAGCTAACCCTGCTCTAACCTTAACAGGCTATTAATACTCTGGACTTATTTTCACCCCCATTTTATGGATACAAGTCTAAGAGATTAACTGTTTGGGTCTTAACTCTGAGAGATAACAGGAAAAGGCTACTGATCATTTGACAGGCTCTGGAGAAAGGTATTCCTTTTCATGCAGCAGATGCCATGGGACTAAGCACCTCAGTTTGGCCTGGGTGGCTGGAAATTGTCAGGCTCAGATTTTATACTATGTAACTAAAGGCTTCCCCTTTGTTCTAACCACTCAGGGTGAAAGATGTAATTCTTAAATCTGAGAGGTCCCCTTCAGCTAGCTAACATTTGGTGAACATGCTATTGTGGAACAAACACCACACGTTTTCCCCTACAATTTACACTGGTTACCATGGCTACCCTGATGCTGTTCCCGGAGTGAGACGGGCGTTGCTGCGTCTCCCGCTTTTTCATTTATCAATTACAAACTTCTAGTTTAATTAGTCACACGTAGGAATGTAGTATCACACACGAACTCCCCTTTTCTCTTCTTAGAATTGAAAACTCCTTAGTTGACCCATTTGCCTCTTAGAGTTGCCAGGGCGTTTTACAAACCATGCCTCCCTTGAGCCATGACAGTGATTGCTTTGTGCAGTTCTTATTTTATGACCCTGAGAAACCCAATCCTTGTAACCTTGCTATTGCCAGAGAATTGCTGATCGTGTGTGTGTACATAAGCTGGAAACTTTGCAGAACTGCAGAAGAAGAAAGAGAGAATAAAGAGAACCATTCGAAAAAGCACATGTGAGATCATTGGCCCTCAGATACCCTACGTTCTTACACTTGCTGTTGTATCCATTCTGAACCCTGAAGAATCTTGGGGCTGGACTTCAAAGGCTCTTGTTAGACAGGTTCCTCGCATTGGCTGAGGAACCAGCCACACAGACTGTGCAAAGGCTACCAGGCTGGCAAGTACGTCCACTCCAGCCCTCTAGGCAGAAAAGGATGTTGCATTCCTTCGTTTGAAGTAAAGCTCTGCATGACTAACATTTCAGGCTCCCCTAGTATTGTCTATGAGCACAAAGACTCCAGGCCCTTTACAATTAGTCCTGTTGCTTTTGGGCCCATGGCAAGACAGTACATCGAGCACGGGATTGCCTGGTGGAAGCACTGGGTCCCCTTACGGCAGAGGAAAGTGAAAAGGAGGAGTATCCAGGTCCCAGGAAGGTGGGCAAGCATAATAGCAAAGCGACCTGGCACTCTGCTTGGGTTGGTATCTTATGTGCCCCTCTTCTAACAATGCACTTACAAACCTAAGACCCTCACCCATAAACAAACACTCTTCTCATCTAGCTGCCTGTTAGCAACCCAGAAGCCCCACCTGCATCATGCTGCTCTTACCTACTTAAAATAAGTAGGATAAACAATAGGTAAATTGCCCCTCCCTCTACCGAGCATCGGTTTCTATTCAAGTGTATTCCCAAAGCATCCATCTAAGAGGGCAGTGTCGGGGACCAGCTTCAACAAATACCTCTTGCCAGGGTAGAGGCGTGGGGATTCAGAAATATAGTAAAGAATACAGAGACGCAAATGAAAATAATAAAACAAAGAAACATATAGAATAGTATCAGAAGGGAGTTCCAGGGAGTACCAAAATTTCGCAGCATTTGATTTCCAAATGTTTAAAATACGTGAGGGTTTATCTAGCCTGAACTGGTCTTGGGTGCTTTGCAAGAGGGCAAACTGTGTCCTCTAAGTGAGGTTTTAGGGAGAATCATCTATTTACCATCTCATGCCTATGCACAGTTAGATATGCTGTTGTGGAGTATTATTTTAACTATGTAAAGATGTATTACATTTGTTTGTGCTGCATTTGTTTAATGATGTAAGGATACGTATTTATGTAAAGATGTGTTGCATCTGTTTCACCTTGCCTGCCTAAGGCACCTGATTGGTAAGAGCCGAATAGTCAATAGCCAGGCAGAGAAAGGATGGACAGGACGGGCAGGCATAGAAAATATAAATAGGAGGAGAAATCAAGGTTTGAGAGAAAATGAGAGACTAAGGGAAATGCCCCCAGGCCAGAAGCTAGGCAGTCAGTCGCCAGTCAGTCAAAAACCAAAAGCAGGAAAGTAAGATTTAGGGAAGAAAGGTAAAAAGCCCTGAGGAAAAATTCAGATAAAGAGAAACAGATTAATTTAAAAAGAGCTAGTCAGAAACGAGCCCAAGGTAGGTCAAGCATTCATAACAAGTCTCTGTGTCATGATTTGGGAGCTGGTTGGTGGCCCAGAAGAAAGAGTCTGGTACAATGTGCACATGACTAAAATCAGATGCATAATGGGAAGGAACATAAACATTGATCACGTTATTTACACTGTCCGAGTCTGCAGTCTAGATAGAGAACTACCCAAACTACCCCTAGTCACTGAAGTCCTGTCTCTGAACCCCGTAAGGGGTCACCACAGTGAGTATCCTCACTCATATGGCAGGCTGTCAGTCTCAGCAGTGCATCTGACCTGAACTGTCACCCTGTTTTGAATGAAGCCCCCTTGCTGCTTTTGAAACTGTATACCCTTACATCAATCCTTTGAATAAGAGGCCAAGAACCTGGACACAGGCAGCCCAGACCTGACCGCTGCTACGGTGGTTCACACGTCAGCCAGGAGGCGAGAAAACACATTCTTTCCCGTCTCACTAAGAAATACCCTCACTGTGGTCTAGTCCTTTTTCATGCCAATGTCTGTGGTGACAGTTGGCCCAACTAGTCAGCTTTGTCAGAGTTTTTGGTCCATTTAATTGACCCATGCCATTTCGCAGGAGTTGTTTTTTTATCTTTATGTGTTGTGTCCCGAGAAGGAACTTCATGACAATCATTAATGCCCTAAAAATAAATAACCTATGTGTTGTTCTTGACATATGCCTAATTTCTCTCAGTGTGCGTGTGCATGTGTGTAAATATAAACACTTGAGGATGATTTTTTTAAAAAAATTACAATGTGTGTTTGAGTGCCAGCCTGTGCATGACATGGCACTCACATAAAGGCCAGAAAACTTTCAGGAGCCAATCACCTCCTTCCATTGTGGGATCCAGGAGTCAAACACGGGTTGTTAGAATTACACAGCACTTTCCACTCTCTCAGTTGTCTTGACAAGAGCATTATCCCACAACATCCGCGAATGATTTTTAATTTTTTTTTACATTTGCTGTGTGTATGTGTATGTATGTCACAGCATGCATGTAGAGGTCAGAGGGCAATTTGCAGAAGTTTGTTTTCTTCAACCACAAGCCTGAGAATGCTCATAAGGAGGCCAGAGGCTGATGATTGATCAATCGATCTCTATCTATCATCTATCTGTCTGTCTATCTATCTATCTATCTATCTATCTATCTATCTATCTATCTATCTATCTATCTATCTCTGCAGAGCTGAGAAGTAGATGTAGGGCTTTATTGATCTTTTTTCTTTCTTTTTTTTTTTTAAAGATTTATTTATTATGTATACAGTATTCAGCCTCCATGTATGCCTGCAGGCCAGAAGAGGGCACCAGATCTCATTACAGATGGTTATGAGCCACCATGTGGTTGCTGGGAATTGAACTCAGGACCTCCGAAGAGCAGTCAGTGCTGTTAACCTCTGAGCCATCTCTCTAGCCCCTGTATCTTATTTTTTCAAAGTCTAACACTGAACCTAGAGTTTGATGATTGGCTAGAAGCTAGACTGTCTGGCCAGTGAGCCACCAGGATCTTCTTATAATCCCAGCACTCAGTGCTAGGATTACAGACATACTCCGCTACAAATGCATGCCAGTAGTTAGTTATAAAATAAAAGGCAAAATAAATGGAGAAAGGGCCTCATTGAACGAAGTTTGTACATCCAAGGGAAAGGGGCTTACAAGACAGATAGGTCCCAGGTGCAGAGAGGTGCTTCCTTCCTACGGCTGGTGTGTGAACCCAGGGTCTTCAGTAGATTAAACACACACTTCCTCTGAGCCATGTCTTCAGTCTCCAGCAAGTTCTTACTTTTAGAATACTTTTAGAAGGTTGATGTTGGGCTGAGGATTTGGGAAGGTGACAGAGTGCTGGCCCAGCACACATGAAGCCCTGGTTTGGTCTCCAGTACTACCACCAAAAAACACCCCGAAAGAATAACTTTTATATCCTTCAAAGGATATAACTTTTATCTTATGTGACTTATTCAACTTTTCAAAGCCCATTATCATAAATTTAAGTGAGGATAATGGCGTGTAAGCATGGTTGTTAAGAAGTTAAAATATGGTGAGTTCCATTTAATCCCAGCACTCGGGAGGCAGAGGCAGGCGGATCTCTGTGAGTTCGAGACCAGCCTGGTCTACAAGAGCTAGTTCCAGGACCGGCTCCAACACCACAGAGAAACCCTGTCTCGAAAAACCAGAAAGAAAAAAAAAAAGAAAGAAAGAAAAAAATATTCATGACGTCATAAAAA
>NC_022009.1:64260654-64272943 GCF_000317375.1 Microtus ochrogaster | reverse complement strand
CAGAGGCAGGCGGATCTCTGTGAGTTCGAGGCCAGCCTGGTCTACAAGAGCTAGTTCCAGGACAGGCTCCAAAGCCACAGAGAAACCCTGTCACGACAAACCAAAAATAAAAATATATATATGGTGAGTTCCTATTTGTTACAAAGTAGACTTAGTGATAGCTACTTCTAATATGTTTGTATTCTTCCTGTGCCAAGCTTTCCTTGTATTAGTATAATATAAGGAATGACATACTCCTCATCATTTAGTAGGATGGCACAATGAAATCTGCTACTGAGGTTGGGAGGCAGGGCTGAGAGGAGTGGAGGGAGGGGAAACTGAGGTCAGGATGTGTTGTATGAAAGAGTGATGGTGATGATTATGCCTCTAGATCCCACATGTCAAGGGCCTGCCTCTTCTTTCCTATTTCTCCTACAAAATGGTTTGCATATGCGGGGCCTGGAGACCATACGACCTCCTCTCAGCCAGTGTGAGATGGTAATCTGACAGCGTAGGGAATCCTCACAACCAAACTTTGGGGTAATGGGGTGTGGCCACCTCTTCTGAGGAAACAAGGGACTACAAGCACACCAGAAGACCTTGGTGCAGGCAGCAGGGCAAGTGGGCCTAGGACTTTTCAGCTCCTCTGCTCACGTAGTAGTAAGACAGCTTCCTATTGGCCAAGGACAGCACCTGGAGAACCTGACTACACAATCCGAGTTCACTTCACTGTCATGAAGAATGATGACAAATGCAAAGAGAGCATGTCCTGAGTGTAAGATAAAAACCCTGGGAAGGAAAAAGGAAACGCTGAGCATGTCTGAAGTCTCTACTCCTCGCCTGTGAAACAGAAGAGGACTCAACATGGCAATTCTGGAAAGAGGCAGAGCTTTGGTGCCGTGGTCAGCAGGCAGGGAAGGCTTGGTGATCACAGCCCTGCAGGTTCACTCACACCTCATGAGTTCTGGAGACCACACCCAGGGCTTCACGTGTGCAGCATTTACAGAACAGAGCGCTAAGAAAGTCTAGTGACTGTGGTCATGTGCATCTGCATTTGTATCTGTGGTTCTAAAAAGAGTGGTCTACACCGCCATAACAAAGCAAGATGTCACATCACACACTGTAAGACTAGTCTGCTAAAGTCTGTTTATTATGGAGCTAACATTTTTTATGCGGTTGGTCCAGTATTTCTCACGAAAGTTAAAATCCAAGTAGTCCTGAATAACCACCATCTGCAGTGCAGTACACAGACAACTGCAGGTCCTGAACATTCCCAGGACCGCTGCACTCCACCTGCCAGACAAAAGTGCCCCGGATCTCCAGTTCTTATTACCACCCCATAAATCTAAACAGATGAAGCTGAAAAGCCCACATGGAATACAACACCTGAACCACACAAAGAAACATCCAAGGAAGGCGGTGTGCACCAGAGCAAAAATACAGAATATTTATTCATTTCTTTCTACTAGAAAGAACATAATGTTCTTAGATAAATGGATCAGTTGTCAGGAGTTGCTTTTGGAGAATGATCAATGAATTCCTTCTCAAGGGTTGGGTACTGAAACCAGGGCCCGTCACCCCGGGACCGCATCAGTCTTCGAACTTCCTTCTCCTTTAACCTGAAACAAAGGGAACAGGAAGAGTGAACGTGAGCACGGACACAGGCAGGTGCAGCCACTACTGCACACAGGCAGGTGCAGCCACTACTGCAGTCAGCACAAGGCTTACAAAACAAAACAGAACCTCCACAGCACAGAGTTACACACAGCTGACCATCCGTGCTCCTGTCCACAACAGCCGAGATATGGAAGCAGCCTAGGGGTCCATCGACAGATGAATGTGGCTCATGTGCACAATGGAGTTCTATTCAGTCACAAAGAAAAATGCAATCGTGCCATATGCAGAAAAACCCAGGAAGCAGGAGATCATCGTGTTAAATGGCAAAGCCAGATGAGCATACTGTGTTTGGATTCCTAGGTGGAATCCAGACTTCATACACACTGATGTATACAGATTATGCAGATATACACAGGCTATCAAGGCAGATGAAAAACTATTGGGGGCAGCATGGGGCCCGTGGGAGGGAGGAAGGAGGACAGGAAGAGATCAACAGGAAAGAGGAGAGCAGATAAGAGAAGGTAAATGGGAGGTGAAGATGATTAACATACAATGAAATGTGTTTATGAAGATGCCATCAGGGAAGCCATTATTTCATACACTAAAAAATTAATAAAAAAGAAAATGATCCAACAATCCCAGCTACAGATTTAATCACTCATTGTACAAGTGAGAGTCTGGCAGACATCCCCTACACCTCTACCAAGTCAGGCACTCCTGACTTTGCCCATGTCACATCTACAGTAAAAGCCTCACTTACACTGATCAGGGCTCCCCACAGGCCCTGCCTGTGGCTGTGTGACAATGCTTGTCTGTCTTCCCAGAATGCCTACCAATGTGAGAGTCCTGTGCTGTGGGTGATATGATCCCCACGTGGAGGGCCTGCTGTCTCTGCTATCACTGTTAGGAAAGGCAACTTCTCCACAGGAAGTGGAGTCTCTCTCACCAGCATCTGAGTGGCCTACATGTGACATTCAGTTGTTAAATCAGAAGGGGAAAATCAGAGCCAAGAAAAACATCCTCAACTCAGCACCAAACTCAGCCTTCTTGAACTGGGTGACCTGAACTACACAAGAAGCCTTCCCTACAATACATCCAAGGCCACCCCTTCACTATCAACCCTTGACCCTCCGAAATACACAAATTAATCTTTTTATGACCAGAAATGGGCAACTGCAAAATCACTTCCTAGGCATTACTTACCTTTCTAACCATGAGATTATAGACTCTGTACCTGTGACCTGAAGAGCTTACTTACTTAACATTTAACAAACAACTATATTCAATCCTTCTTTTCCCTACTCTTCTAAATATAATTAAACAAATGGGTAACTATTATAATTAAAGAAAGAGTTCATAAATTTGAGGAGGGAAGGGGGAGAGTTTGAAGGACCAGAAATGATACAAATATAGTACTCATGTAGAAAGTTCTTATAAAAATAAGAAAAATTAAGTAACAAAACAAAAAGTAAGATACAGCCAAAAACCAAAATAACGAAACCCCCAAGGCTGAGGAAATGGCTCAGTCAGTAAAGAGCTGGCCTTGCAAGGATGTGATTTCAATCTCAAAACCTATGTAAAATATCTGGGCTCATATTCCAATGCTGAGGAGGCAGAAACAGATCCTGGAGGTACTAGCCAACTGCACTGATGTAACCTAATATCAGACGAGCATTTCCTCTAGAGACAGCCCAAAAGGGTTGCATATGGTAGTTTCTAATCGCCATATTACAGGGCAGTTTCTATGACTTCTATGACATGTGTAGTGGGTGCTGTGTGCACAGAGTAGCTTATTCAGAGTCCTTTCCAGGGCTGAAGAGACAGCTGCTGCCTCACATCTGCTGGCTCACAAAGGCTTGCAACTCTAGCTCCAGAAGATCTGATGCCCTCTTGTGGCCTCCCAGGGCCTGCACACACGTGATAAACACACAAACAGACAGACATATACCCATAACAATCAGAGAGAGAGAAAGAGAGAGAGAGAGAGAGAGAGAGAGAGAGAGAGAGAGAGAGAGAGAACATTCCTTTCGATATGAGCCAGCATCTCCCCAGTGGCCAACGCAGGACTCCCTCCCACCAGGCACATCGTCTCCCCAGCCTCATGATCTATTAATCCTTCCCAGCCCTTTCTCCTACCTCAATTCAGCCTTTTCAGACTCAATCTGGAGGATAGCCATGGTTTTTTCATAATTCTTTTCGGGACAATCATAGAAAGTTCGGGCAATCCATCTTGATATTGGGTGCTAAGGGAAAATTTGTTTAGAATCAATTACCTTCTGAAGGAAGTTTGCTTTTCTGATTGACTGCTGTTTATGTCAACAACTTTCACACGTGTTAAATCATGTCCACCACTAGGTTCAGACTCTTGCCCCACGTCTGAGATAAGCACCAAGGTGGTAGCATTTGATCAGTCTGCTTCAGTTCTGAGCCATGTGCTCCCTTCACACTGCACTTGGGGCTGCAGCTTAAGGGCAGGGCAGGGCAGGGCAGGGGGCAGACCAGAGGCTACTGATCCAAATGCAAACATCTTTCCACCAGACTGCATAAATAAGCAGATTTAATTTAGCCTATAAGGCTTAACATAATTTTTTAATGAAACGGTACCAAGAATCTTTACTTACAAAAAAATTAAAAAATATTGTGGGCGAGGAAAGTGGCTCAACAGTTTAGATCACTTGCTGCTCTTGCAGAGGATCTGAGTTCAAGTCCCAGCATCCACAAAATGGCTCATAACCATCAGTAACTCCAGGTTACTCCTTGGGTACCAAGCACACATAGTGGCTCACAGCCATCAGTAACTCCGGGTTACCCCTCCGGTACCAAGCACACATGTGGAGCACATTCAAATATTTAGGCAAAATACCCAATCATATAAAATAAATCTAAAACAGAATTCTTAAGTTTAAAATGCACCATCTACTTGATGTAAAAAACTGAAAACCTGTATCATAACTGCCTAATTAAGACATTTACCACAACATTAATAAGCTATCCAATAAGAATTCTAAAGAGCTATGCAAACCTTGTAATACTCCCAGTGTTCTGGGATGTAGCCTTCTGGGATTTCTGCAAGTTCAGCTTCACCTAGTGAGAGAAAATGATGATGACCCCAGGTTAGCACTGACGGCCACCAGTTCCACACCAGCTCTTCAAGCAGTCAGCAGCCGGCTTCTCTTGGTTCCAAGGGCTGCTTCCTCTAATGCGCTAATTCATGGAGAAGATCAGTCAGTCCCCTTGGGAGGGGCTTTTATCCATCTTCTAAGTGTAAGATGGGACCTCCAACACCTCAGCAGAGCCTCCCATTTTGTTCTTATATAATGAGACATAATAAAAGACACACTGTTTGTTTTTACTTTTTGCTCCTCTGTAAATCTACCAGACAGACTATTCTAAGATTCAAAATAATTCAGTGATGTGGGGTTCCCCTCTGTATGCTGTGAATACCATTGGTTAACAAAGAAGCTCCTTTGGGCCTATTGCAACACAGAATAGGGAAAGGGGGGAATTACAAGCAGAAATAGAAGAGAAAAGAAGGCAGACTCAGAGAGAAGCCATGTAGCTGCTGCAGTAGACAGATGCCAGATAGAACCTTACCAGTAGGCCATAACCACATGGTGATACACAGATTAATAGAAATGGGTTAATTTAAGATATAAGAGCTAGCTAGAAATACGCCTAAACAATTGTCCAGACAATATTGTAATTAATACAGTTTCTGTGTGATTATTTCAGGTCTGGGCAACTCAAAAACAAAAGAGCAGCCTCTTCCTACAATTCAGCATTTTAAGATACTGCTCAGAAGACCTTTAGTGTGTATTTGATGTCAGAGACTCAGTCAGTCAGTGCCTGTCTCTGTCTGTCTGTCTGTGTGTTTGTGTCTATCTGTCTGTCTCTTTCACTCTCTTCCCCACTGTTACTCTATTTCCCTGATCCAGCTTGTCAAGGCTGATTCTGGAAAAGGAAAAGTAGTGGTTTGAATAAGAATGCCCCCCACCATGCCATCTATTTGAATGCTTCATCAACAGGGAGCAGAACTGTTGAAAAGATTAGGAGGATAAAGAGGTGTGGCCTTGTTAAAGGAAGTGTATCACTGGAGGCTGGAGTCCACACCAGACACAGCTTCTCTTTCTGCTTATGGATCATGACGTAGCTCTCTCAACTACTGCTCCAGCAGCATGTATGCCCCCATGACTCCACCATGATAATGGGTTAAACCTCCAAAACTGTAAACAAGCCTTCAATTCAATGTTTCTTTTCTAAGAGTGGCCATGGTCTGCCAGGCGGTGGTGGTGCACGCCTTTAATCCCAGCACTCAGGAGGCAGAGGCAGGTGGATCTCTGGGAGTTTGAGGCCAGCCTGGTCTACAAGAGCTAGTTCTGGGACAGGCATCAAAAGCTACAGAGAAACCCTGTCTCGAAAAACCAAAAAAAAAAAAAAAAAAAAAAAGAGTGGCCATGGTCATGGTGTTGCTTCACAGCAACAGAACAGTAGCTGGACAAGGGAGAAGGAAGATGAGGCTTCAGAAGCCACCTCCTCTGTAGAAATGTGATGAGCGATTCCCCTTTGTATGCTGTGAATACCATTGGTTAATAAAAAAAAACTGCTTTGAGCCTATAGCAGAGCAGGGCAGAACAGAGGTAGGTGGGGAAAACTAAACTGAATGCTGGGAGAAGGAAGGCAGAGTCAGAAGCCATGAGCCCCACCAGAGACAGACGCCAAAACTTAACCTGGTAAGCCACAGCCACGTGGCGATACACAGATTAATAGAGATGGGTTAAATTAAAATATAAGAGTTAGCTAGAAATAAGCTTAAGGTATTGTCCAAACAGTATTGCAAATAATATGGTTTCTGTGTGGTTCTTTCAGGTCTGAGCTGCCAGGCGGCTGGGAAACAAACAAGTGGCCTCCACACAACAGAAATGTCCCCACAGGCTCATGCACTATTTTAACGGTCCCAGAGCTGGAGAGATGAACTAGTGACTAAGAACAATCTCTAAAGGTCAAGATTGCCCTGGTTCCAGCAAGTTTCCCCTGCTTCCTGGTGCCTTCCCACTCCAGCATCCACCTCATGGCAGACCAGTGTCTCTCTGAAACCATGACAAAATGAACCTTCCTTCCTTACACTGTCTGTGACAAATGTAACTAATGGAAATGTTCATAATTTCCTTTTTAAAAACTTGTGTATATGTTTACAAATGTTATCAATTCATGGAGTGAGCCTAGATGATGTACTTACCAATAAATATGTTCACCAGCGTTATGCCAATCAGAACTGGAACCCCAGTCAACATAAGGTAGAATTTCTATGAGGAAAAATAAAATGGTTTCTCATGATCTTTGCTACTTCTCACACTGAAATTATCCTCATTCAATTTCCTTAATATCCTTACTAAAGAAACATGTCAATTTGAGAATCAGAATCACTGATTTCTGTTACTTTTCTCTCTCTGATTTAGTTATTAAACACAACTATTTAGTACAATATGTGAAATGACTTTTGACTTCTTGGTTAAAGCAATGCAATAAAGAACACTCTGGGGGGCTGGAGAGATGGCTCAGCGGTTAAGAGCATTGACTGCTCTTCCAAAGGTCCTGAGTTCAATTCCCAGCAACCACATGGTAGCTCACAACCATCTGTGGTGCCCTCTTCTGGCCTTCAGGCAAAACAGACAGAATATTATATACATAATAAATAAATATTTAAAAAAAAAAAAGAACACTGTCTGAGCCGGGCGGTGGTAGCAGCACACACCTTTAATCCCAGCACTCGGGAGGCAGAGGCAGGCAGATCTCTGGGAGTTCGAGGCCAGCCTGGTCTACACTAACTAGTTCTAGGACAGGTACCTAAACTACAGAGAAACCCAGTCGAAAAAAAAAACAACAAACAAACAAAAAACAAAAACATTCTGTATTGGGACGAAGTATGGAAACAGCATTTCAGCCACTGAATGTCACTGGAGTCATGGTAAGAAGACACTCATGCCCGTGATAGCACACACCTGGGGACCCAGCATTGAGGAGGTGGAGGCAGGAGGAACAGGAGTTGAGTCAGCCTTGGCTACATAGCGAGTTTGAGGCCAGTCTGGGATAACACAAGGTCCTGTGTCAATTTTTAAAAAGAGGACTAAGAAGAAGCAGTGAGAACAGTGGGGTGGGGGAGTCTCAGGCAGTGGGAGTCCAGATGAGCATTTCGGGGCAGTGAGAGTCTAAACAAGCCTCCATTTGTAAGCCTCTGGTTGTTACTTCTTTAAGACAATGAGATACACACGTAGCATTCTAAATAAGCGGGATTATTTGCGCTACTGCTATATTAAGAATATTCCCTTAAAAATCGGTACTCAAATAGCATAAATTTCTTTTAAAAATCACATCCTAAAATGGAGGTGCTTCACTAGAAATCTTCCAGGGGCCTTGTGCAGATTTATTTTATACTTGAAGGGGAAACACACTTGGGACTTCAGACCCCATCCCCAGCAGCAGGAATGGCTGGCACTCGGTCTGCAGTCAACAAGAATCCTTGCTTTGAAAAGGTTCTAATTAACTTTTAAAAATGTAGCAGCAAATCAAGACTTTACTACATAATCTCAGCATCCCGAGGGAAAATAGTGATTTTAAAATGAAAGACGTCTCCGAAATGGAACACCCCCCCCCCCCGCCGCAAACATTCTGTAGTTAAGAACATTTTCAACTTACCAGCAACCTCAAGAAGCGAGTGTCATAGTATGAAGTAGGCTTGATGACGAACAGTCTCTTGCCATGGTCCCCACTGTGCCGCACAGGAGCTGGAAGTGTGAGACTGTTTAACAGGGCTCGTGCAGGGGGTGGGCAGAGGAGACCCTGGACACTGTGAGTAAATGTGCTTTGCATGCACATCAGAATGTGTAGGGCACACTGCAAAGACTGACTGGCTGCTCCCAAAAACAGCTCCTGCTGCTGCTGCTGCTGCTGCTATTTTCTTCTCGTTTCTAGCAGTAACCAGGTGGAGCCTGGACAGGACTGGCAGTGTTTACTCCAATCTTCAGCAGAAACTTGATTATTACAGACTACATACTCTATCATGTGTGTGTGTGTGTGTGTGTGTGTGTTTGTTGTGTGCGCGTTAGGCTAAACTCAGGGTCTTGCATATGTCAGTCAGGTATTTCTACCACCAAGCTATACCTCATCCATCATATCATGACAAAATCCATTTGTAAGTCATCTCTGACTAAGAATATCCTCCTCCTCAAATCAAAGATTTGGAAAGATTTCAGCCTTGGTGGAGGCGGAGTGTGCCTCCTGAATTCCTTCCCTGCTCTTGTCCCATGGAGACTGACAAGACGCCATCAAGCCCAGAAGGACCACTGTTATTCAGAAGGGATGGCTATGCTTCTCCTCAGATTCACACTGAAGCAACTGCACCCATCACAGCAAAGGAAACCCAAAGATGAACCCACCTGAAATTCCTAGATGGCGATACTAAGAAGATGTAAGATGTAGGAAAGAACGGTACCCTTTATTTATGTTCAATGGCAAGAACTGCTCCCCCCTACTTCCCCCCCACCCCCGTCCCCGCCCCTGCCTTTTAGGACCACAGAACATATCCTGCAGGAAGCTGATGCTGTTCCATCAGATGACATGCTCCCTTTGACACGCCATGTGCCCAGGGATGTGCACAATTGTCCTCTGGTGTCAGTATCCATGAGGAACTAGTTCTGGGTACCATGGATACGAAAATCTCCAGATGATTAAGAACCTTAAATAAAATGGCATTGGCACAGGAACCCACACACGTTCTCCTATATACTCTAATTTCTAGGTTTATAATACTGAGTACAGTGAAGGACATGTAAACCATTGCTACAAGTGAACACAGAGGGCTATAGTTAGCCTTAAAAAATGCAATCCATGCAAAGCATCTCTAAAGCCCCAGGATCTAGATAGACCACTGTGAGTACAGACAGTGTGGTGGCTTGAACAAGAATGGCCCCCATAGATTCGTATCTGAACGCTTAGGGAGTGGCCTTGGAGGAAGTGTCACTGGGAACGGGCCCTGGAGCTTCAGAGACCAAGTCAGGCCCTGTGTCTCGCCCTTCCTGTTGCCTGCCTATCTAGTGGAGACCTCTGGGCTACTTTCCCAGTGCCCACCTTTCTCTTTCAACCAGAGAACAGAGGAAGGATTAAATTATATGCAGCCTGACTGCTCTTTGGACTGGAGAGGGAGGGGGAGAAGGCTGGGAGGAGGCGGAAACTTGTTTTTTTTTTCCTTTTCTCAATAAAAAAAAACTGAAAAAAAATAAATTATATGCAGCTTCAGTGAACGATCATTATAGCTGTATAGCAAACACAAAACAAACAACGGGCACTCAGGAGGCAGAGACTGGAGGAGAGTTCTAAGTTTGAGCCAACCGGGGTACCCGGTGCGTGAGACCTGTATCAATGTTTCATGCCCCTAAAAAAGAACAATGGAAGAAAGCTGGGACTGGCTGCATTAGAAGAAGATCAATGAGGTTAGCAAAGTGAACTGCTTTCTCTTTCTTAATATGATTCCCAACTGTTTAACAATCACACTGGGTCAAATATGCCTGATGACTGCTACTCCCACCAGCCGTCCTGAAATCTGCTTGAGAGGAGTCCACAGCCCTGAGGTCTCTGTTTGCTGAAGTGGGAGGGCCATCTGCTCACATTCTGAAAACAGTAGAATGAGCACAGCTTACAGGACTAAGTCTTTAATAAATGATTTTTTAAATTGTTATTTTTTTTAAGTGTGTGTGGGTATATGCAGGTGAATGCAGCTGCCTATGGAGGTAAGAGACATGGCACCCTGTGGTGGGAATCTAGTGGGGTCATTCATTGTACCTAGGGTCAACCTTAGGATGTAACAACTGTTTCTCACTGTAGTTAGGGTAACAGTAGAATCTTTGTTTAAGGTACCTAGACCTTGAAGAAATAATGGTAGAGAACAGTGATTGTTTCCTATAATTTATGGGGTTGTTTGTCTGAGGAAGTTTTCCATTCATTGCATGACACTGGTCACAAGACTATCTAGGCACACTTGGATGTCTTGAATTACTGGGTACTACACACAGTACACAATAAGGACTAAGGTTGTAGGGGTGTGAGGATTTCCTTCAGAGAACATAAAGAATAGATCTAAGGGGCTTTGGTATGAGGAACTTGTTGTACCCCAAACACAACCTTTGTGTACAATCAATAAGTATGATTCTGAACGGAGGTTTGAGGTTCAGTTCACAGAAACTGTTCCTCCCTGCTGCCAGAGAGCCTCAAGTTACATTCTGGGGTAATTATCCTTCTTTGAATGGCCTGCACAACACAGAACACCAGACAGGGTCCCTCAGAAGCTAGAGTTAAAGGCTATTGTAAGATATGCAATGTGCATACTGGGACCTGAACCCACATCTTCTAGAAGATCAGCGCTGTTAACCACAGAGCCATCTCTCCAGCCCCCTCCAATAAATGGTTTTAAATATGTGAATCACTCAGGAAAGCTGTTTAGAGTTTGCTGACTACTATAAGTGATGTCAAGATTAAGTAAGACAATGTAGCAACTTTCTGTCTGCATTTCAAACATCAAAAACTGCTCATTCATCGTCTTTCTCTGTATTCTCAGATAAAAGTACCATTTTAATTATCTGGTCTAAAAATCTAAGTCCTTGTCCTTATATCTGTCAGTCTTTCAGCACTTAATGGCACTTAATGACAAATTGATGATTCTAAGAAGGGCTAGTGAGGTGGCTCAGAAGGGAAGGACACTGCAGTCAAGTTTGATAACCTGAGTTTGGTCATCTGATCCCACACAGTGGAAGAACTGATCCCCACAAGTTGCCCTCTGACCTCCACACATATAGGCACTTCAGCTTTGTGTCCAGGCCCTCCTTCACCCCAATTAGGTCCTCACCACCTTCGGTCCCACTCTCTCAACATCTAGGTCTCCCAAAAGTCCCACATCCAGACACCAGAAAACCCACCCACTACTTCTGCCAACTCTGCCTGTTAAAATGATTATCTTCATTTTACTACTCCTTGTCTTAGTTCACAGTACTTTGTCCATATATCTGTTAGTCAGCTTTCCTCTACCTGAAAAAATATCTGTGATACATTAGCTTTAGAATGGAGAGGGACTCAGAGTTTCCCATTCATAAGCTGGAAGTCTTGCTGGTTGAGCCTGTTGCAAAGCATGATGGGAGTATACAGCAGCACAAACTGCTCATCTTCTAGTGGCCAGGAAGCAGAGAAAGGAAGAGGAGGGGCTGATGCCCCAATATTCCCTTCAAAGGGCACAGCTTCAATGGCAGGAAGACCTTAGACTGAAATTACACCTTTCAGATGCTTGATCCAGTTACTTGGAAGATTGGGGCAGGAGCATCACAGGTTCAACGCTGAGCAGCAATCTTTGTACACTGTAAATACGTATTACTGTCACTGGTTAATGAAGAGCTGACTGGCCTACAGCTAGGCAGGAAGAGACTGGGTGGGAGGGTCAGACTAGGAGGGCTCTAGGAAGAAGAAGGGTGGAGTCTGAGAGTCAGCAGCCAGATGCGGAGGGAGCAGGATGTGTACAAATGAGGTAACAAGCCATGAGCCATGTGGGAAGAGACTGGGTGGGAGGGTCAGACTAGGAGGGCTCTAGGAAGAAGGGTGGAGTCTGAGAGTCAGCAGCCAGATGCGGAGGGAGCAGGATGTGTACAAATGAGGT
>NC_022009.1:64253375-64260554 GCF_000317375.1 Microtus ochrogaster | reverse complement strand
GAGTTAATTTGAGTTATAAGAGCTAGTTAGTAACAAGCATAAGCTATCAGCCAAGCTTTTATAATTAATAAGTCTCCGTGTCAGTTATTTGGGAACTGGCAAGTGGGAAAGAAAAGTCTGACTACAGACAGCCTGCAATGCAGAGTGTATTCAAGACCAGCCTGGGCAACTTAGTGAGGCTCTGTCTCAAAAATTTATAAAGAGAAAGGAAAAAGAGGGCTTATGGATGCAGCCCAGGGGAAAGAACTCAGCTGACTTGCATATGCAAAAGCTTGTATTTCATCAGCAGTACCCAAGAAAAAATAAAATAAAATAAAAGGGCAAATGTCACGCTGTATTTTAGAATTTGTTTTGAAAAGACTAATTCATGGGTCCAGGCGCATGGTGCCAGAAATGTCTCCTACTCCGTGTTTCACAGCTGCCCTGTAAGATCTTCCAGATGAGGAACGAAGAGCACGACCAAGAGGTGTGCACTCAAGGTCACAGAGTTCTAAATTCTGCAACCAGGATTTCAATCGAGTCAGTAGTGCCAGAGAAAAGAAGATGGGGGAGGGGCTTAACACCTTTCTGTGATTCTCAAGGAAACGGTGGAAGAGATGAAGACTTTCAGTAGACAAAGGCACAGGACGCCTGCGAAAGCAGTGATACGGTGAACAACCACGGTCGGAACGAGCAGCTACTAGGCATTCCCTGTTCTCATCAGAAAGATCATCGACCACAAGGGTAGGGAATAGTACAGAGGGAGGAACCTGGGAGTCTTCAGTTTAGCTAGACTCCATCAAGCCCTCTTTGGGAGAGAATTTGAAGGTTCTCCACTTGGATATCTGAGGATATTTGTAATAAGAAAAATGGTTTGCAAAAAGATTTTGCCAAGTAGTGTTAGCACATGGAGTTTGCATTAAGCTTAAATTTTTGCTGGCAATTTTGAAAGCACTGATCCTGTCCAGCATGATCCAGAAGGTCCCTATGCATACTGCCTCCTTCCATAATGGTGCCACTTAACTTGGGAGAGAAAGGGTAAAACGGGACAAGATGTTTAGAGACTGGAGAGAATGCTTTTGGTTTTAGGGTAAAATTTTCATTTTTCTGTACTGCACAAGGCAAACAGTGAATCTCTGACCAAGAGGATGAAATGAATTAACACTTAAAAACAGTGCCTGACACTTAACAGATGCTCAATAAATATCACCACCATTATTGCCAACGTAGTAGAATGGCAAATTATTTTTAACGTTAGTTAAATCGGTTTCCTCTTTTGTAAAATGAGGAAATAACATTGCATTTACTTTTCAGAGTCTTTGAAGAGAGAAAACAGATCGAATACTAAATAAAGCCATGTTTACTCTTCTAGAAAGCAGAGGGACCCGGGTCAGGTTCCTAGGCCCTCACTATGACTGTGCTGAGCCCTGAGCTCTTTAATCCTCTTAGGCTCCTTCCAATCGCTGCGACCTTTTAAGGCAGTTCCTCATGTTGTGGTGACCCCCAACCATAAAAAATAATTGTGATTTTGCTACTGTTATGAATCGTAATGTATATATCTGTGTTTTTCAATGGTCTCAGGAGACCCCTGTGAAAAAGGTCGTAACCCACAGGTTGAGAGGCACTGCCAGAGAGTAAAGTTACCGATACATTAACATACAACAGCCACGATCTGGGCTCACCTTAGCATTTACACAGTCATTAACACTATAGTCTTTTAAAAAACAAACAAAATATTTTTGTGGACTTCTAAAACGTTGTAAGCTCCACGGGAAGTTACTATTGTGCCTAAGGCAGCTGTCACCTGGTGGTGCCTTTCTACACCCGTGCCTATGAGCATCATCCCAGCCTTCACTTCAGTCCACCTGCGGGTTAGAACCAGCCGCAGGTGCCACCTATCCAGATTCGGCCCCTGAGCCCGGCGCTGCAGCGCAAGCCTGTAGTCCCAGCACTGGGGAACTAGGGGCGGAGGGTGGGAAGTTCGGACCTCCTCGTCAATAACAAATATGTGTTGCCCTGGGAGACATGGACAGCAGCTCCACGCCTGTCTGGCCTGGCCGCAAATAAGCAGCAGCCGGCACGGTGAGTGACATCGTGCCTCACGCACGCTAAAACAAGGCCATCGGATTTCTGCAGACGCCCCTCACACAGCCAGTCTAGAAACCTCAGCCTCGTCTAGAAACCCCAGGCCAACATCGTCCCTGCGTCACCGCTCGGAGGTCCCCAAGGTCACCTGGAAACAGCCCTCCCACCTCTCACCCGCGTCTCCGAGGCCTGCACCCACCGACAGTCTTCGGAAAGCTCCGTGTGAGAAAGCTTCCGACTCCGAGTCTAGCGCCAGCACGGCGGACAGACAGCGCTGTCAGCGCGGTGACCGAAGCCCGCTGCAGCAGGCTCATGGCCGCCATGGCTACTCCGGGCAGGGGAGGAAGTGGGGTGAGCAACGGGAGCCGGGAGGGACAATCCACCTGTGAGGGCGAATGCTAGCGGCGGCCATGTTGAGTAAGGGCAGAGGCCGGTTCCTGTTCGCTTCACGTGTGGGCGCTCGCGAGCAGACCTGACGACGTCGTGGGTGGGGAGCGCGAAGAGAGCCGATAGAAGCACTATGGCGGATAAGGGGTTGGGGCGGGAGCAGTGAGGACAGCCATGTTTAGCAAGGGCAAAACCTGTTCGCGTTTGCTTCACTTGTCGGCAGGCAACAACGGAAGTGACATTTGGGCACCGGCACAGTGGGCCTGCTTTAGAAACATGGCTGCGCCCAGTATAGTGGGTATTTGTAGAAGAGTCTCGGCGTTCCTGAAGGCTGCGGGTTCCCTAGTAAGTCTCCAGGCGCCTGCTCGTCCCGGGTAAGTGAAGAAAGAAGGATGACTGCCCGCCTTCGGGTGCCTGTTGCTGAGTGCGCAGCGTGACCTTGGAGTCGCCCACCTTGCCGACCGGGCTCCGCGGGCCGCTGGTCCGCCGGCCTGGGGTTCGTGTGCTCTGTGCTGGGGATGGATGGGTCGGGACAGACGCTTCCGAGGGGTCGAGCTGGCACGGAAGGCGTCGCCGGGTGTGAGACGAACGGATCTGCACCGTCGGCTTCGGACACAGATTGTCCGGCAGGTGCTAAGTGACAGTGACGAGAGAAGTGAGGGGTTTCTGCGAGTGTGAGAACAGGCAGCTTGCTCGTCTTGGACATTTGCCTACATGAGCCGAGTTTTATACATGGTGTACCTCAGATTTAATTGAAGGAAACAACCCGTGTTCGGCTCAACACGCAGCTGCCGTGCCTCTTTTATGCTCGGTATTATTAACGCTAACTTCGGAAATTAGCTTTTTTTTGGGGGGGGGGTCGAGACAGGGTTTCTCTGTGGCTTTGGAGCCTGTCCTGGAACTAGCTCTGTAGACCAGGCTGGTCTCGAACTCACAGAGATCCGCCTGCCTCTGCCTCCCGAGTGCTGGGCTTAAAGGCGTGCGCCACCACCGCCCGGCTCGGAAATTAGCTTTTTAAAAATTTTGCAGAGTTGTAACTTGATCTGGGTGACAAATTTGAATAGTTTCGTCTTTCATTGTCTTTTTCTTCCCCTAACAATGAAATAAATTGGAGCTGGAGAGATAGTAAAATAATTTGCGGTTCAGTGGTTAAGGGAACTTATACTTACAGAGGACCCAAGTTCGGTTCCTAGCAGCCGTGTGGCTCATCTTTAACTGGAGACCCAAAGGCATCAGCCACACACCATGGTGCACACATCTGAAGGAAGACATTCATATACATAAACCTTAAATGTTTAATGAAGTAATTGTTATGTGTTTTTTAATAAAATAAATATCTGTCTCTCAGAGAGGCAAAGTATTTGAAAATGGTAAAGGCAGTTGTGCGCTCCCAGATGACACATTGCCATTTCTTCTTTAATTTTGCAGGTGTACATGCTTTGTTTGCCATTATTTTCCCCAGAACAACAGAAAAGTTATTAGAGTAAAATGGTAACCGTGCGCCCTTCACCGAGTAATCAAGTCATTGGCATTTTGTCACGATTTCAAGATCCCTGTGTTTATACTCCTTTTCCTGCACTGTTTGACAGAAGTCAGAAACGTAGAACCAAGGACATTTTCTTACTAAGTTATCACCTTTAGGAATACACTGCTGTTAGTTAGCATACAATCAAAAAATTGCACTAATAATTTTTTTCTTTATTCTTTCTCTTTGTTTCTTCGTCTCCATTCTTTTCTTCAGGATCCAATGAAGGATCATTTATTGACCTGGTTGCCATTAATCCCATATGTTTCTTTTTTCCTTTGTCGTAATTACTGGCATTTTGGGTAGGATTAGGGTTTTTCTTAATTTTTTAAGAATGTGTCTCCGTTTGATTATTTCATCATAATTAGATTCCAGTCAAGAGTTGGGGATGTAGCTCAGTGGTGGGGCACAAAAGCAGAGTCAAATTAAGTAAATACCCTAGGTTCAGAAGATAGCACTTGAGAAACAGTTCACATTTATTTTGTTTTTAGGTCATTTTACCAGGTCATTAAATATTTTTAGAAACATAACTTCTAAATTAATATGTAAGATTTTCAAATGCAGTGGTATGACGATTAGCAATTTCCTAGTTGTACGTTTATGTAATTAACAACTTTTTTGATATCACATTTAATTCCTTTGTGGCTGTCTTAGTCTGTAAGTTCCCTTCCCTGATGTTGACAATCTCTAGATACAGAATTACTGGATTAAAGGAGAAAGCCTGTGCCTCTCTAATGTTGCAGAGTTGACTTTCGCAATGGTTTCGATTGGTTCATGGATTCGGTTGCTACAATGGAGGAAGCACCTAAAAATGTTACTCTGAGATTGTGATGTAATTGTGGGGGCAGCGAGATGACTCAGGAGGTAAAGTGCTTGCCGTTCAAGCATGTTGACCTCAGCTTGACCCCGAGGTCTATGCAGCAGAAGCTGGATGCTGCAGCACCCATCTGCCGTCCCAGCATTCCTGTGCCCAGACAGGAGGCAGAGAAAAGGGAAGCACCTGGGAGCTCTCATGCCTGCCTGCCTGGCGCACTCAGCCAAGCTGCAGAAACCAGAGCTTCAACAAGGCAGAAGAAGAGGACTGACCTCTACATGTGTGTCCTGGCACATGAGTGTGTGTACTCCCACACACGTACATTAATAGTAAATAAAATAAAGAAGATATTGTGTAAAATATGTTGTCCCTGAAACTGTAGGGTAGCGATCTGTACAATAAAAGTACGTTCTAACACATTTTAGAAGCTTACTGCTTTGGGGGCCAAATTACTGGGTAGAATTTTTGACATTGTAATAAATGTTTCTTGCTTATAAAATCTGAACATTATAAACTCTTACCATTCCTTACTTGTGTTCTGTTGCAGGTTTCCCTTTAGTTTGTTGCAGAAGAACACACACCATGTCACATCTTTTCTCCAGTGTAAATTACTTCATACCACATTGTCAAGGAAAGGACTAGAAGAATTTTTTGATGATCCAAAGAACTGGGGGGAAGAAAAGGTCAAATCTGGTGAGCTATTTAGAATGGTCTGTAGTAATTGATTGAGCCCTCCATCATCCTAGGATTATCCAGTTTAGGATTTTTTGTTAGAATTTACTTTGGATTTTAAAGGTCTTTCTCATAACTGAATAAAAATATTTCCTCAGTAGATTGGTGGAATGTTTAAAAAAAATGTACTTTGAAAATGTTAACTAATATGAGGTTTGGGTTTATTTTAGTTGACACTTTTTTTAATAATAATTAAAAATACCCTGTCTCAAAAAAAATAATTAAAAATAATTTGTAATGAATAATTAAAAATAATTTAAGGAATGGAATGCATTTGACACAAATATTAGCAGGCTTTGAATGCTGTTTGTTGCCGGTCATGTTGCTGATATTTTCATGTTACTTAATTGAATTCTAGTCATGTTAATATAATTCTGGTCCATATTTTACAGATACAGAAACAGATTTTGAGAGTGGATAATCAGCCAAGGGCATAGAGCTAGAAGCATCATTTAATGTTACACATTTCTTATTCTCATAGGAGCTTCATGGACCTGCCAGCAGCTACGGAACAAAAGTAATGAAGATTTACATAAACTTTGGTGGGTGTTCTGCATGCTGAAATGTTACAGTTTAACAGTGGGGTCAAAACTACACCTGTGTGATAAACAATTGGACAAAATTATTTGTTTCCTGGTGCAGTAGGTGAGCATAAGAGCTGTGTATGTGCACGTGCGTGCATGCGTGTGAGTGTGTGTATGTGTGTGAAAGTTGCACAGTCGGAAGGTAGTGGGTCATTTCGAGTGTGCTGTCAGAGTCAGACTGACACCATTAAACCAGTAGTGCTGAGAAACACACTCAGGAAAGACACAGGGACTGGTTGGTCAGTCACATTTACACTGCCTTCCGTTTTTCCTTTCTTTGTTAATTTATTATTTAATATACATGCTGGCAGAAATCAGATAAAGACCTTGTAGACACTTTCTTGTATTTACAGTTCAAAAGGTGACTCACCTCCTACTTTTTAAAATAAACCCTGTTATCTACAACTCCTAGGAGCCTTAAACCATAGTTAGGAGCAACAAGAGACTGAATAGGTTCCCAGAACAATAAACTGTCAACCATTCAACAAGATTTGAAGTCTTTAATATAAACCACATGCACACAGAGAAGACAAAACTGAGAACGAAGGCCCTGTCCTCTAAAACATCTCCAACAAGTGGATCCTGTACTTACTGAGATCCAGAGCTTTTGGCGTAAATACACTCCTGTTTTTTTTTTCCCACCCTGTCTGTTTGTAAGGCTTTTTAAAAACTGGAAATATTAAAACAACAGGAGTGTGCCATTTCAAACAGTGTTCTTTCTGTGTGTTCTAAAAGAACATTCAGAAGATAATGTCTCCAACTAAAGTCTCACCATGGGCCAGATCATTCAAACTTCTGCCTTCCTTTTTATTTATTCCATTTCATGGCCTAAGGTTTTAGCCTACTATCCCAGCGGGTTGTGTCAAAGAATAACATTAATTGGGAATGTAGGCCAATGGCTCCAGTAAGTCTGAGAGGGTTAAGACAAGGTTACATTCTAGTATTTAGCCCATAGCTATTTTGTTCAAGCCATACTTGTTTTGGGGAAATTTCACATCATATATGTGTGATTTTGACTTCTTGCGTCATTAGACCTCTGTGCCTTTGACTGCAGTGGTCAGTGCACAACAGTG
>NC_022009.1:64251815-64252971 GCF_000317375.1 Microtus ochrogaster | reverse complement strand
CAATTTGAAAGAATTACAAAGTGTTTACAAAAACTGCTCGTGCTGTGCTTATTAATTATAGAAAAGTGAGTTTTAGTTAAAGCACTGTTATGAGTTGTCAGTAAAGGTGAACCTAGGACTGTTTCAGCACTTGCCGTGCTAAAGCCAGTGTCTTCTGTCATTCCCTCCCCTGGCACTGTAGACCCTAGTGTAAAGTTCTGGGCTCCTTTGTCTCGCTCGCCCTGCCCTCCACAGTTACTGCTTTCATTCTGAAACTGGGGTGTTCACAAAGCCTCTTTTCCCAGCTCAGCCAGGTCAGTGCTTTAGAGTCTGGCTGGCTTGTCCCCTTCTATCTTAAATCCTGTCTCTAGGAAGCTGTTTCCAGTCCTTAGCTCTTGAGGAGATTTTGCATGCCCCCCTTAACTATTGTGATACATGTCGTCTCCCTTCCCCAGTAGGAATTGGCATGGCATTGTAGGCTAGAGGTAGAATTCATCCAGAGGATCTGAGATTGGAATCCAGACTTTGCTTTGTGACCCATGATCGTAATTCCTGACTGTGCTGAGCTGTCTTCATTAGAGAGAGGATTTAGTAGTGCCAACTCCAAAGGCTGTGAAGAAATTGGAAGTGCTCACCACTCAGTGTGAACTAGCCCCTCAGCAGATGTTTGTCCTCTTCCTCACCTGTGGAATGGCGGGCAATGGCTGGTGCATTAATAACCCTCCAGCTTGCCTCACAAGGTGCAGTCCTGAGTAGGCCGGAGGGCAGCTCTTTGGGATGGTACCTGTGTGAGGTTTCCAAAGGACTTAAAGACTTGGAGCTTTTGGGCTGGAGATGGCTCAGTGGTTAAGAGCACTTCCTGCTCCTCTAAAGGTTACAACCATCTGTAATGAGGTCTGGTACCCTCTTCTGGCCTGCAGGCATACATATAGGCAGTATACTGTATACAGAGTAAGTAAATAAATTTTAAAAAAAAAAGGTAATTTTTTTTTTTTAAAGACTTGGGGCTTTTAATTTTGATGTAAGAAATCACTATAGAATAGTATCATGGCTTTGTGTTTGGTACAGGTATGTCCTTCTGAAGGAACGAAACATGCTTCTGACTCTAGAGCAGGAGGCCAAGCGACAGAGATTGCCAATGCCAAGTCCAGAGCGGTTAGAAAAGGTAGGCTGTGGG
>NC_022009.1:64241747-64251715 GCF_000317375.1 Microtus ochrogaster | reverse complement strand
GTAAATTTACAGAGCTTTATATACCATTCCAGCAGTTTCTCTTGAGCATGCTTATCACTCCCATCCCCCCACCTCTCACTCCCCCTCCCTGCAAAGCAAATGTCACACCCCCTGCTGTCTCCTTTTTCTTAGTGGCAGCTTCCAGCCTGCAGATGGGTATTTATTTTGTTTATCTACCTGGGAGTAGAATTGCCAGGCCGTGTGGTAAGTCTCTTGAACTGTGGCAGCCATGTGGTATGGCGCTGAGTTTGGTGTCCAGCTGCCCCATTGTACATTCTGCCTCCAGTTTGGCCATTCACCAATAACTTGACCCATTTTTTAGTGTGCAGTTTTTTGTTGTGTTTGCTTTTCTGTGGTTTTACTACCCCCCCCCCCCCATCCCAGATTGTTATAAAGGTCAGCACTTGATTTTTCTGTCATCTGTAGTCAGTGAGAGCAGAGCTGAGCCTTGTCGCTGCTGCAGTGTAGAGCCTCGCCTCAGCTCCCCTCCCTCCCTTCCCGCCATCACGCCCCGTTAGTCAGGGTTCTCACCACACTGCCCACAGAGGGCAGGACGTGGTGTCCCTGCAGGAGTCAGACAGGAGAAACAAACTCTCGGTTATCATGACTTCGTGAGAATTGAGTTTGATTGTGAGTTTTCAAACTTGATTTCATGTAGTACTAGATGTGCAGAGAGTTGCATGGACAGTGCCAAGGCTTCTTGCAGCCTTCACCCTGATTACATGTGTTCCTATTCACAGTGTGTTATTCTATCCCCCCTCCACCTCCCCACACGCTTTTCTTGACTGTTTGAAAGTAAATAGTCCATGTCATGCCCCTTTGTCTACAAAATTATGCATTTCCAAATACCATTTCGTATATAATCATTTCACACTTTTAAAGTTAGGAAATGAACATTGATGTGATCGTATAATCCATAGGTCTTATTTCCCTCATATAGAGCATTCTAACAGTATCATTTACAGCAAGAGATTCCCGGATCGTGCCTTTTCTGTTTTTGTGATCCCCTTAATGCAGAGATTTAGTCTTTATATTTCACGACAGGGTTGTTTTTGAAGAGTATGGCCCGTTCCCTTATTTGGGGTTGTTTGATTCTCATGGTGAGGTGGGTAGATTAGCTGGGCTGCATTCTTGGCCGAGTAAATTTTATAAACTAAAAAGTCTCTTTGAAGGAGGCTTGCTTTGAGTGAGGTATCCCTGTTTGGTATGTACTGATAAGTGTTCCTTTTGATAAATTTGGGCCAGTTTGGGGTTTTTTTTTTTTTGGTTTAGTTTGTTTTTGATTTTAATTTAGAGATATCAATTGATTATCCTTAGCCTGAAATCCAAAATGCTCCAAAGTCAAAACTTTGAACATCGAAGTGCGGCTCTGGTGATATACCATTGATATAAACATGCAGTGCTGAGTCACACCATTGGTGTAAACATGTAGTGCTGAGTCACACTGTTGGTGTAAGCATGTGGTGCTGAGTTACACCATTGGTGTAAACGTGTGGTGCTGAGTCACACCATTGGTGTAAATGTGTAGTGGAGTCGCACCATTGGTGTGAACATGTAGTGCTGAGTCACACCGTTGGTGTAAACATGTGGTATTCTGTGGACTCACCAGCTGTGGATTAGCCAACCTCAGTAGAGTTCAGGTGGCTTCAAGGCCTGCCCTGGCTCCATTGTAGGCCATCAGCTGTCACATTACAGAAAGGTAGGACAGTCCAGCAGAATTCCCTGCTTCACAGGAAAGTCTGTAGACCAGAGTTGGATGCCCCAATGTTACATAGGAACTTTGGGTGACTGTCCAGGTCATTGGGTAACATTACTCCTTTCTGAAGTCTTTGATAAGAGTTAAATAGTTAAACTTATAGTTTTTCTTAGTTGTGAAAGCAAATTAGGTATAAAACTTTAAGATAGATAATAAAGTATTTTCTCTAATTTTGCTAAATACAAAGACTAGATATTGTAACTGTAATTCTTACTTAAAAACTGTTTTATTATATATAGTTTTACTATGTTAAGATTAAAACCTTTCTTTTTAATTAGACAAAAAGGAGGAGATGCTGTGGAATAATCCTTCTATACACTGTGAATGTATATTATTTTCATTGGTTAATAAAAAAGCTGATTGGCGCCGGGCGGTGGTGGCGCACACCTTTAATCCCAGCACTTGGGAGGCAGAGGCAGGCGGATCTCTGTGAGTTCGAGACCAGCCTGGTCTACAAGAGCTAGTTCCAGGACAGGCTCCAAAACCACAGAGAAACCCTGTCTCGAAAAACCAAAAAAAAACAAAAAAGCTGATTGGCCTGTAACAAGGCAGGATAAAGTTAGGCAGGACAATCAGACTGAGAATGCTGAGTGGAAGAAGGGCAGAGTCGGGGAGATGCCACCCGGCCACCAAGCCACTAGAGCACTACATGTAGAGAGTGAGGTAACTCGCCATGAGCCACATGGCAAAGCATAGACAAGAAATGTGGGTGAGTTTAAATGTAAGAGTTAGGTGGTTAGCAGGCCTGCGCTATCAGACGAGCAACTGTGATGAATATTAAGACTCTCAGTAGTTATTTGAGAGTGAGATGTACCGTGTTTGGTTGATATCCCTGGAAGACCTGCCCTTTTCTGAAGGGAAACTGAGGAAGAGTGGAGAGAAAGACTGGGAGAAGAGGGAGGGAAATTGCAGTCAGGATATAATGTATGAGGGGAGAAGAAGAAAAGTATCTTCTTGCATCTTCATGAATCTTAACATTCTTCCCTGTGAGAACTAGAGTTGCCAAGCAGGCCAGGGTACCTTCTGAGCGTGAGGACAGCAGTGGTCCATCAGGGACAGATGCATCTTTTGCTCTGACAAAGGGCAGCAGCGGTTATATGTCTCATTAGCTTACTGCATTCAAACGGCATTAGAGCTCTGTCTGCTCCAAACAGAGCTGGCACATGGCAAAGTTATTAAGAAATGAAATGATAAAACTTCAGAGAAGTTACATAAAGTCATACTGTAGACACCCGTGAGCATACACACACACACACACACACACACACACACACCTGTGCCAAAAGGGCTTTCTAGAAAGTACTAGAAAGAGCAGTTTCTAAATAAAATGTCATAAATCGCCTGCTTTGTAAATCTTGAGCTCTGAAATGCAGTCTTGGTGAGGATGGCTGAAGTTGGCTGTGTTGTCGCCTCAGGTTGTTGATTCCATGGATGCCTTAGATAAAGTTGTCCAGGAGAGGGAGGATGCCCTGCGGCTTCTTCAGACCGGCCAGGAGAAAGCAAGACCTGGTGCCTGGAGAAGGGACATCTTCGGACGAATTATCTGGTACATAATTACACTGTACTTCCAAGAGTAGAGATCGCTGCTTGGATTGGTAACCCTCTCTGTACCTTTAAGACTCCCTGTGGCTAGGTGTCCATAGCCTTTAATCCTAGCACTCAGGAGGCAGAGGCAGGCGGGTCTCTGAGTCTGAGGCTAGTCTGGTTACAGAGTGAGCTCCAGGACAGGCAACAAAGCTACAGAGAAACCCTGTCTCGGGAAAAAAAAAATTCCTCCCTTTGGATATTTTAGAGATCGTATGTAAAGAAGAGAAGTTCCCATCCCCTAGAACACAAACTATGCACTGACCACACAGCTCGTCCCCATGTGTTCTTGTCTTTGTGAATTGTGGGTCCTTTCAAGAATTTCATAAAAGTTGGATACTTCTGACAGAAAAATCTGCCTATACACATGTAACTTCAGATTATAAAACTCAAAGAGCTAATTTCAGATACTCCTCTGCCTACCTTACCCACTAAGAACCTGGGACTTGAAAGTTCTGAGTGCAAGGTCAGTTTGCTTGTTTCACGGGCATTGGGATAAGCCCTGGGCCAAGTAGTGAACAGCATACCTCTTTCCAGTGAAGGATCTGGTTGTCAGCATCAACTCTGAGGAGCCAGTATAAGCCAACTCACCCCAGAGGATCCAGGATAGCTAACTCATGGCCATGTAGTACCTTAAACGGGAGTCAGCAAGTGTTGAGGCTTGAGGTATCTAGACAGTCCCCGAACCTTACACATAGCACCTTCTCGCTTGATGTGGAATTCCAGCCATCCAGTCAAGAACATCTAATCCAACACAGAAAAAGAAATTGCCAAAACCTCTCTTAAAGCTCTTCCAAGGAGCTGGGCAGTGGGTCCACACTTGGGAAGCAGAGGCAGGCGGACCCCAAAGTTCAAGGCCAGCCTAGTCTAGACTGAGTTCCAGGACAGCCAGGGCTACACAGAGAAACCCTATCTCACAAAAACCAAATAAGAAAAAAAAAACAACAAAAAACTCTTCCAAGGATTAAGGGATGTAGCTCTCTGTTGTACAAATCTCCAGCATGAATTTGAACTGTATTTTCTAATAACTAAAAACATTGATTACTTTACCTGTTTGTGTGTGTCCTTGTATGTGCTTATATGTGGCATGTGTGGAGGGCAGAGGGAACCTGCACGAGTCGGTTCTCTGCTCCTGTTCACACATGTCCTAGGGACTAAACGCAGGTGGCAAGTACCTTCTTATTTAGCTGTTTTACTGGCCCCATTTTCTAATATTTTTTTATTTGGATTAATTTATTTAAGGCCAATTAGGAAACAATGAAAAGTGTAAGTAAAACTATTAAATATTTTGTGTAAAGCAGTAACTTTATTTTTTTGGCAGGCACAAATTCAAGCAGTGGCCTATCCCTTGGTACCTCAATAAAAGATACAACAGGAAACGGTTCTTTGCAATGCCCTATGTGGATCGCTTTGTCAGGTGAGCACAGCATCCACATGACAGAGCTGCCCCTTACACCAGGTGGCGCATGCCCTCAGCTCTTTCCACCTTGATTTCTATTGTGTAAGTAATATGTTTTCATTACTTTAAAAAGAAAAAACCACTAGTTTAAAGAGAAAATTGAAGCCATATATCTAAAATCTTAACCTCCATGAAGTCGCTGTGCCAACGGTGTGTATCCCTTTAAAAGTTGTATGACTTCCTTGTGTCTGAAATAAGAGTGAAATCCACTGATCCACTGCACCATGTGGACTGCAAGCTCTTATTCCAGGGCCCATGGGAAAAGGAGGAGCCTGAGATCCTGCCCTGCTGCGTTTCCCATGGCAGATTCTGCACTGAGCTTTCATGAGTCAGAGAACTTGGTGCTTCTGTTCCAGGATTGTAGCTGCCCAAGCACCAGCAGCTGATACCTAAGGAACTAGACGAGGGTCTTCTGAAAGCTGTTTACAACATGGAATCCATCCCCAAAAGCAGACAAGACAGTTTAACCCCCCAGCCGCACTTAGAAGGGAGACAGGGAGATGCAAGATGGCAGACATGCCCACGGTACAGAAGCATCCTGTAGCTGGATATACTTGGGGCCCCAGCACTGAGGAGGCTGAGGCAGAAGGACTGGGTATAAGACCACTGGCTAATCTTGTTGCAGATAAAACCTGCTAGGGATACTTTCTGTTCTCAGTAAAGTTCTTCACAAACTGATGTTTCTACCCCAAAACTTAACCCAGAGAAAAAGGAAAAGGAACTTAATTTTGTTTGGCCATGTGTGTACACATACATACTGTCCTAGTATGGTCTCTGTGAAAGTTAGAGGACAGCCTGCAGGAGCAGCTCTCTGTAGTCTGGGTTCAGGGGGTCAGGAGCAAGTGGCTCCACCTGCTGATCCCTATCACCAGCTATTTGAGACTTACATTAACATGTTTAATAAACTTTAGAATCAATTTGAACTTTTTATCTTCCTCTCCAAACCAGCTCCATCTGTTCCTTTGATTGGGTCTGTACAGCCCTGGCATCTGCCACACCAGTGCATTCTAGGACAGAGATCTGCCTGCTGGGATTAAAGGCATGCATATCCAGAATCATCACTTAAGAGTGCACCGTGCAGTGGGGACCCTAAAACCACCTCTTATTTCGGTACCAGTCTTGTGGGTTCAAGCCATCCTTCAAGTTCTTCCTGCACTTTTTCAAATCTGCCTTCTTCCAGTGTCTACTCCAGTATAGCCCCTTACTCTACTATGCTTCATGAGTTTTCAAGGCTTTTATTACATTGTTTCAAAACTATACACTAGCTCTGTGTCTCCAAAATACATACCTTCATCAGTGAGAACTTTACTGTCTGTCCCCTAACACCTTGCTCATTCCCAGCCTCTGGTGTTTATCCTAAGCTTTGAAGTCTGTCCATACTTATGACCTAGTTAAGATGCCAGGTGGTTGGAGAACTCTGCTGCATCGCTTCCCTTCAGTTTCTGCGGGCACAGTATTGAGGTGGTTTGACCTCCACTATCTTGCATTTGTAGTGACGCTGTTAAAGCTTGATTTATACACGCCAAGAACTGCTGGCATGACTGGCTTTTATATAGTTGGCATGGGCACGCTTTGAGAAATGGGGGGGCAGTTTTGTCTAAGTTGCTGTTATATTTTTATTCTAGACTGAGAATTGAGAAACAAGCCCGCATTAAAGCAAGAAAGGAAAGTTTACAGAAAAAGAAAGAAAGAATTCTCCAGGCAAAGTTCCCACACCTCTCTCAAGACCAGAAGTCAAGTACTGTCTGAGATGAGACCCAGAAGTCAAGTACTGTCTGAGATGAGACCCAGAAGTCAAGTACTGGCCAAGATGAGACCTAGAAGTCAAACTCTGTGTGAGATGAGACCCAAAAGTCCGATTTCATTCTTGAAGCAGCCTGTGTCCTGATGTGAATTTGTCTTTATAAAATGTTTTTGTTCAAATGATATCAGTTGTTCTTGTGGATAACATGGCATGTTAATTAACCCTATAAGTACTGCTGCTTCTATCAAAACCAGACAGAGTTCAGGTTTAGTTCCCATATCCTGATATCTAAGCAGGCTTAATAATACCCGATGTCTTGGTATAAATCTGATGCTAGCTACCAGAGTGATGCTAGAACCAAAGCCGGTTTGGGAATGCTGTTTCCACCACTACTGTTAAAAAGTGGCTGGTGGGGAGTGGGGTGGTGCACAGGACTGGAAAGATGGCTTAGTGGTTAAGAGCACAAGTTGCTCAGGACCTGGATTAGATTCCCAGCACAAACAAGGCTTATAACCATCTAAAGCTCCAGCTGTGGAAGCCAACACCTGGCTTCAACAAGCACCGGGCACTATTATGGTGCGAGCGTACATGTGGATAAAATACCCATACACATAATTTCTTTTAAGCATGAAAGGGACATGGATATTGTTAGTCAAACAGTTGATTGCTTCCTGCCATCAAAACAGTGGAAAAGCAGTACTGCAACAAGCAAGGCACAACAGAGACAAGAATCCAAAAACCCTTCTAGGACGGGTGGTGATTTTTATTTAGTTTTGTAAGCCTAAGGTAAAAAGCATAGGCAGTGACTTTTACTAGTCAATAAAAAGTAACTCCACCAACCCACAGGAGAGCTGGAAAGTACTTACTGAAAGCAAAATATTTAGAGAAAATAGACATTCATACAAAATTATAAAATGCCTGTAATAAGAATAAGTGCATTTCAAGGAAAGCACAAACTCATTTTAATTTATAGAGCCAGTTAAAGCCTTAAAAAATTTAAGTGGACATTGAAATATGCAAACATGTATAAACATTCTACAAAAGATGGTCGTCTTTTCCTGAGTGTACTAAAGCTACAGACTGAGGTGGCGGCAGGCAGGGTGGAGCCCTCAAGGGCATTTTCGTTCTACACACTGCTTCCCTCCTTCTTCATACTCCTGTTTGGAGATCCACATCTGCTGAAAGGTGCCCTGTAAGACAGAAAGAAACATTCCATATGCCTACCTTTTATTAGAAGGTAGTGCTTTTACTCATAAATGCCTTTAACAACTACTGAACTATTAAAATTCCTCCTCCAAAATACTACTGTCCCCTATTCCTTCTCCCCTCCTCTAAGAGGGGCCAGAGACTGCTTAGAAAACATGACAAAGCGCCCTAAGGCAGTAATGGAACCTGTTGTTAGGCCCAAGTCAGTTATCTCAGCTCTTAGGAGGAAGAAGGGAAAGCTCTAGTCTAGCCTGAGACACAATCTCCTGACTTAAGGTGGCCTCCCGTCAAGACCCAACACAGTCATCTCCCTGGCCCACAGAGCCAGCTCTTGACAATCTCATCAGGACTTGGGTAACAACCAAACTTCCATTCCAGGACAGGCTCCAAAACCACAGAGAAACCCTGTCTTGAAAAACCAAAAAAAAAAAAAAAACAAAAAACAAAAAAACAACCAAACTTCCAAAAGGAATGGCTTACAACTAAATGCACTACACCCAGGCCTGCCCAGTGCCAAAAGAGGTATTACAGCTGCCCTCCATAACAGGGAGAGTCCGTGTAGACCGGCAAACGTCCACTCATAAGGTGTCAGGTGTGACGGTGCACACCTGTAGTCCAGCACTCGGAGGCTGAGGAAGAAGACTGCAGGTTGGAGGCCAGCCTGAAGTTAGTAAAGGGTGGGACGTTGTCATACGTAATGTATTTAAGCAGATAGTCCTACCAGGTCCTCCACGCATCTGTCAGTTTTTAAATGTAAAAAATCAATGAAGCACTGAAATCATTCTATTTTATTAAATTTAGCATTTAATGGCATATTTAAATCAAATCATTTTGTAAAGAAAATTTCTGCTTATATATGGCTCAATGTTATCATAAATAAACCATTACCAGAAAAACCACAGTGTAGGAAAAAATGGGAATCATGGAAGGCTACTAATAGTGCCAAACAGATTTTTATCAGTACAGAATAAATATTAAAAGAAGTATTCTTGAGCCCCGACAAAAAGAACCAGACGTAATAAAGAATTATTCAGGTAAAAAGATGGCGTGTTTTCAGATGATAACTAACACTCTTCATAAACTGCTGCACATCAATCAACCCCACTCTCACAGCTCCCCCCTCAAATCTATTCTTATAAAGCAGCTTGTCTACTAACCAAAGATGCCAAAATGGAGCCTCCAATCCATGAACTAAACCTCCGTTCCACCGTCGTGTTGTTTGCAATCAGTTTCAACCGCATGCTCTACAACAGAGGAAGCATTGGGATATTAGGACAGCCACGACAGCCAGCCTGGGACTTGGGTGCTGAGAAACCTCCATGGCCATGCTGGCACCAACACTTAATCCCAGACTTAGGACTACAGCCAGGGCTAGCTAGCCTCCACATGGCACAGCCACCAACGCCCTCCCTCCCTCCTCTCACATGCACACACACACACAAAGGGAAAACCAGTCATTTTACATGGGATCAGGTAGCTAAGCTAATAGTTGACATAGGTTAGGCTACTTCACAGGAAAGGTCTTAATGAATACAAGGTGAGAAAATGAACTGTGTAACTCAGAACTGAGCAAATATAGACATGCGGCACCTCGCCAGGTAGGAAAACCTGGAGTGAACTGAAATCAGAGCTCTAACTCACGGTCCATAACTTGTCTGAATGCCCTCAGCATGTCACTCCCCTGTGACTTTTCACTTCCGCAGCAATGAAGGAGGAGATTGGGTAGAGCTTGGAGTCCTTCCCTTGAACAGCTCCACTAGAAATGTCTTACAATGCTCCTTTCAACACTAGCACTGTTACTTTGTCATCTCGTTTAGAGATATAAAGGCAGAATTTGTGTGTATGTAACTCCTTAACTGTTAAACATAACAAACTGACAAGGCAATAAAAACAAAAACTTCATACACATACACACGCACACTTCAAAAGATACCATACCAGGTGTTAGTCTCCCACCCACCCCGAGCGCCTGTATCTCAACTCTCCCCATCAAAGTGCCTGTCTTCCAAATCAGTACTTCCACCCAGCAGGGTGGCTCATAACTGCAACCCCAGCATTCAGGCTGATGGGGGGGCAGAATGCTGAGTTAAACAAGCTCTTCAATAGGACAATGCTTGCCCCAACTCAAAAAACTAATAACTCAGTGCTTCTGTTCTGAACGCAGTATAGCCATAACTCAAGTGTTTCTGTTCTGAACGCAGTATAGCCATAACTCAGTG
>NC_022009.1:64240196-64241448 GCF_000317375.1 Microtus ochrogaster | reverse complement strand
GTATAGCCATAACTCAGTGCTTCTGTTCTGAACATGGTATAACCATAACTCAGTGCTTCTGTTTTGAACATGGTATAGCCATGCCTCTGCCTCCCAGTGGCTATATCACCAGGCCTGGTTCAATCTGTATTTATCTCACTTCCTATAATAAGGGACTTTTCCCTCCTCCATAGAAATCTGCCTCTGGGATAATTTCCATGCCAGACACGCGCCACACACAACATATATGAGGAGTATTTTCAGAGAAATAACTGTGGTGGAGTAGAGCATAGGACCACCTGTACCTGTGTTGGTACAAGTGTCTGTTCCAGAATCAAAATTTTTCTGACATTTCATTGATTTTAATACTTCCTAAAGGACAAAAGTATCTAAATTACTCTTAAAAAAGAAAAAATAACACTCATTTTATTACTTTAATTGTGTGTATGCCTGTGTGAGGGTATGTTCACGTGAGTACAGTTGCCTGAAGAGGCCAGAGAGAGTACTGGATGCCCTGGAACTGGAGTTACAGGTGTGAGCTTCTCAATGTTGGTTCTGGGAACTCAGCTCCCCTACAAAGAGTTTATGCAGGTGAGGCTGAACCATACCAGCAGTCCCTAAATTACTCTTTGGGAGACCTTGGACCATTCATGCCTATAGTTATATTTGTGGGTATTCTATGAAATCCAACAGTCAGAAAAACTACTGCTTGTTCCCCTAGACTAGTGGTTCTCAACCTGGTCAAGACCCCTTTGGGGTCAAATGACCATTTTACAGGGATCACACGTCAGACAGCCTTCATATCAAATACTCATATTACAATTCATAGCAGTAGTAAGATTACAGTTACGAAGTAGCAACAAAAATAATTTTATGGTTGGGGGTCAACACAACATGAGGCACTGTGTTAGGGTCGCATCATTAGGAAGGTTGAGAACCACGGCCCTAGAGCATCATCTCCCACAATGCAGTATGCTGAAGGCAGATGTCAACCACGACAGTGCATCAACACCCAAAGAGCACTAACTAAACATACAGCACACGGAAAACACGAGCAGCCAAAGGCAGACATTTTCTACAGATACACCCAACACCCTTTAAGCATATTATACCTGGCATTATTAATGTGCTGTAACTACCTCTCCAGATTCTCCTCTGAAAATGACCACCATGTGCCCTGTGAGTGTATGGAGTGCATGTTCATGTGCGCACACCTGTATGTGGATGTGTGTGTGTGTAAATAAGGTGGAGAGAAAGAAAATAACTAATTTGA
>NC_022009.1:64234699-64239976 GCF_000317375.1 Microtus ochrogaster | reverse complement strand
AATACACCCACACCTGTGGTCTCCAGACATACATACAGGTGAATACACCCACACCTGTGGTCTCCAGACATACATACAGGTGAATACACCCACACATGTGCACACAGCACACACAAACACTAAACAGATTCAAGTACTAGAAGAGGAACCAATGTAGGACATTTTGGTTATAATAGCTATTACTCATACTGTAAAGGCCCACAATTATCTATTAAATTCCTCTCAGTGAGAATGGACACAACTAAATAACAAAGAACAGAAAAGCACTTACTGGGGGAGTTTTCTGAGAAAGCTCTCTATTTAGCCTGTCGGTGAAACTCTGTATTAGCGTGTTTCCTCCTGCTACAATCACACTGCCGTAGAGACCCTAGAAGAGAAACAATCATTTCCAAATGTTTCTAACAACCCCATAGTACTGTTTGTTGCTGAGAGTTGGACCCAGCTACTAACCTCATTGCTTTCCCATTTATTTGTGTGTGTGTGTGTGTGTGTGTGTGTGTGCGCATGCGTGCGTGCACAATTAGAGGACACTTGTGGGAAGTGGTTCTTCTTCCAGCCTGTGGGTTCTGGAGGTCAAATTCAGGTCATCAGGCTTTGGTGGCAAGCACCCTTACACACTGACCCATCTTGCCAGCCCAGAGGTCCATTTTCTACTAGCCCTCATCTTTGGTCATCTGGAAGTCACGGCAGGACACTCTGCTCTTTCTCTTTGTAACAGGGATGCTACAACTGTTTTAGAACACAGGCTGAGCCTCCCAAGTAAAACAACTTCATGTTCATAGGGATATATTTACTCCAAATTTGCATGTATTTATCAAAACGTAAATGTCAGCCTTCTCTTTAACTGGCTATTTTCTTAGTTTTAGAACCTACTCAAAGCATCTAAATCATCTAAATTTTGAAACAGAAAAACAAAAATTGGGCCCCATCTGCTAACTTTAAGTAAACAGAAAACAATCTCAGTACAAACAGTCCCATTCTTGCAAATGTATTTAATTCCCTGTCCTGAAGTGACCTTCCACCAAAAAAAAAAAAAAATTTCAAAACTTGGAGAAAAACAGCTCAGTGGATTACAGGTACTTCTGTGCACATTTGGAAACATGACAGTCATATATAACATACATGTGACACCACATATAACACACAAAAAATAATTTTTTAAGTTCTGTACATGTTAACACCCCCACTCACTGTTTTAGAAGTGGTAGAGGTTGCTAGGTCACTTGAAGGAAATTATCTTCATGGCCACTCACGGTCTTCCGTGAGGATGTTGTGTATACACTCACATCTATGCACACCATACTTTAGATAGGATGTGGGTGTAGATTAAGGAGATTATGAAATAAATCTAGAGCTTAATAAATTCTAACTAATCTAAATGAATATAGTATATAATCAAGTCAATATAGTATATCAGCAGTTTAACACCTGACATAGCAGAACAAATACAAAAATCATCTAATACAATCCATGTAAAACCACGTACTTTAACCACACCTTTCTGAATAATACAAGCAGATGTCAAGAGAAATAACCAATTTATATGGACTTTGATTTACGACATTTTAGGAAATCTGGAGCAGCAATGTCCAAAGAAACTCTGTGAGGATGGCAATGTTCTAGGAATCTACCCTGTCCAGGACGGCAGCCAAACCACGTTCACAGAAAGGTGAGTGCGATTCAGGAGCGGAGCGGAGCTGAGTGTCAGCAGCACTGGGCATTGCTGGTCCCACAATCCTTCCCAGTGTCCATTTTGTTAAACATAGTTATCATCAAAGCTGCAGACCTCATCTGGGGCATTTCACTGCCATAAGAGAAAGGAACAGGAGCCTGGCACTTACCGGTCTGATGTCAATGTCACACATTCCAACACTTGTAGTAACGACATGACTGACTCCCAGCATCGTGTTCCCAGATAATCCCTGGAACAAGAGCGCAAGTGTTCACATGGGAATCCCCATTGTCGAATTTAGTCTACTGTAGGCTATAATCCCATAAATTCTCCACAGAGGAAAAGCTGCATCTTTTATGAAAGGGTCATAAGTATGTATCTATGGATATGAATTCAGGAAAGTCAGACAAAATTGACATTTTTGAGAAACTGGCCTCACACCTTTACATTGGAAGGGTCAAATAATCCTTCAGGAATTTTTAGCCGTTCTGCACCAAAATCACAGTTGTAACCGTTGGGGAATTCGTAGTGGACAGTTGGCATCTGTGCAGCCACTCTGCAAACAGCAAACAGCATTTCACAGAAAGCAGAACAACGCTGTTCAAATGATAAACCACCTATAAGGAGTTAACAATCTGTGCAAAGTCAGAGCAAACACCTAAGAGCAGAGTACTTTATGTTTTTAGGCTAAACCCACAAGAGCCCTATTTCTGAAGGACGGTCATTCCCACAGAAAACATACTGTTCATCGTAGGTGGAGTCTGACACTTGAAGAACTGAAGCTTGAAAATCCTGGATGACGCACTGTGGACAGAAGGTAAGAAACAAGGTTGAAATCTGCTGTGCGACCTGATCTCTGTGAGTCTGCTCATGACAGCAGACCAGCTTCATTCGGGTGAGTCATTTCAAGAGTGAAACTCTACCAAAGACGGCATCAACAGTTACCTGGGATTTACAATTTATAGCACAAATTTAATTCATTTCTATAGTTGTAACTACACAATTGAAATACATATCAATTATAATTTTTATTTATGAAATAATGAAGATTAAAAACAAGCAGGAACCTGCACCACTGCCCCACCAAACTAAACCAGCTTCAGAACATCATTCTTTTCCTTAAAAATTCCTTGAATTTTTAAAAGATTTTCTCCCCTGCATTTGTGATATGCAAACACGTCACACTCACACAGAAATTTCTCGTGACTGCTGTGAGATGAACATGGCCTACAGGCTGATATGGGAAAACCTTGTCTGATGTCAACACAGGATCCTTAGGACACGTTCTAACACATACAACGTTGGGTGCAACATGCTTGCAGAATACACTTAGTCAATTATGTCTTTCATATCCTTTTGCTAGAAATTAGTATGTACCTATGGAACGGCAAAGGTACTAACCTCTCACCCACATAGGTCCACACATTCAGACACTATTTCATTGTTGAAGCAGTGAGATATACTTCTGCATGTCTGATTAATGCTGGAGAAGAAATCATACCTAAAATAAACTAAGTTCTATGCAAACTAAAAGCATCTTCCCCCCCCCCCTTTTTCTATTTGGTTTTTTGAGACAAGGTTTTTCTATTTGGTTTTTTGAGACAAGGTTTTTCTGTGTAGTGCTGGCTGTTTTGGAACTCACTCTATAGGCAAGGCTGGCCTTGAACTCACAGATTTGCCTGTCTCTGCCTCCTGAGTGCTGGGATTAAAGGCATGTGCCACCATTACCTTGCTAAAAGCACCTTAACAACAAAAACTGTATAAAATAGTGTGCTGGATTTTACCCTAAAACCAAAAACCTCTTCCATGCCTTCAAACTGCTAAGCAGTAGTCTGTAGGGACCGCTTCGAAAATATGAAAAGTGCTCCCCACCCCAAACTACTTATGTTTTCAGATATTAAAAACACAGAGTTTAGAATCAGCACTTTATTTATAAAGACAATACGGGTTACTTACATTGCACATGTAATTGTGCCAAGACCTTGTAACCTGGGGCAACTTCTCTTTTCTTTTCCAGTTTGCTGGAGAACCTTCCCGAACAGCCTCCTGAGAACACCAAGAGCACACGCTAATTAAGAGACTCACGACAGCAGCGGAAGTGGAAGGCAGGTCTCACTAAGAAACTTCATGTGCTGCTTACTTTTGATGCAATCATATACGGAGGAATAAGTTCTATATTCATCTCCTGGAAGAGTTCTCTGCACTGCATGGTAATGAAGTCTCCAGCAAGAGGGGATTTCACAATGCCTGAGATCAAATCAAACAAGGTTGAAGATGCCAAAAGTATGAATTCCTACTGTGAATAGATTTACATATGAATAGGTTTCTTTTAGTAGAATTTACCAAACTATTCTTTCAAAGAATAGTCATGCATTCATTTGAAATATTTCTTGGGAATGAATGGACTCCAACACAATTCCTAGCCTGTCTTCATTATCTGTGTCCTCACAGGGAAAGTCATCTTGTGCATTCATTAAGTCCTTACCTTGTTGAAGGACATAGCCATCGTGGACTGGAATTGCCGTGGTGTGGGTGGCTCCACTGTCCAAAATCAGCCCAGTAGAACGACCATTAGCAAATCTAGTTTAAAGCATTAAGGAAAATAAAGCATCAAGGCTCCAAGGATAGTGATGATTATAAAAGGCTGACTCTTGTAATGTAAATCAGCTCTTTAAACGGACATTATCATTTACATTGTGGTTATTTGGGGCTGAGCAGCCAGCAACTAACTAGCAGCCTCCTACAACAGGGATGTCCTGGAAGGATAAAGGAGAGTCCACACAACCTATCCTGGGGCTCCAATAGTAACCTGGGGAGGATGTAGATGGAGTAGGAACAAGTAGAAGTACAAGATGAAAGAGAACACGGCAGGTGCAGAACTACGTAAGTTCAGCAGTCTCATAGCAGAGAAGGAACTCACAAAACCATCCTGACTCAACAAAGAATTTCAGAGAGTCCAGAAGGGCACAACAGCCTACAGAAACTGCACTCTGCTGCTACACATCAGACAAAGGACTACTATCTAGAACACATACCTAACTCAAAACACTAGACCAAAGACAAGCAACCTAATCAATAATGGCCTAATGAAATGAATACATAGCTCTTGAAGATGGATTACCAACAGCCAATACACATGAGAAAATGCTCAACACCCTTAAAGCTACCACAAAAATACAAATTAAAACCACAATGAGATTTTATTTCACCCTCAAAATGGTTACCAGCAAAAGAACAGACAACAGAGGCTGATAAGGGTATGGGAAAGGAGAATTCATTGCTAGTGGTAATGTAAATTAGTTCAGCCACTATGAAAATCAGTAAAGAGGGTCCTCAAAAAAATTAAAAAGTTACTTAGTATCCATTTAAACCTACTAGGTCTATGCCAAAAGAACTAAGTCAACACAGAGAGAAACCTGCATGCCCGCACTCAACACAGAACTACTTGCAACAGCCAGGTCATAAAGTCAGACTAGGTGTCCATTAACATGAAGAAAATGTAGTCTACACACACTCAAGCTTTGTTTAGCTGCACGGAATGAAATAATCCTGCTTGCTTGAAAACTGGAGATCAAATTACGTGAGACAAGACAAGCAGAGCCAGG
>NC_022009.1:64225101-64234319 GCF_000317375.1 Microtus ochrogaster | reverse complement strand
GGAAAAGGAAAGAGGGGAGACTATTAGAGCAGGCAGGGGAGTCTAAGAAGCCAAGGCAGGTAAAAATGGTTCAGTACATAATATATTTGAAGGAGATTGTGTACAATGTACAATGACCATATATCAAGAACAGGGAAAAAAGTTTAAAAATACTCAGAGGTAAAAAGCTAGAAAGGAGGACAACACCTCCGCACTAGTGTCTTGCACAGACAGAGAAATCCCACACGGAAGGATACGCCGTCAAAACCGCAGTCTTGCACAGGAAGAACGCAGGGATGCCATAGTGCTCGAACATCAGCTCTGTCAGCTTCTCCCTCTTGGCCCTGGTATTCCACTGCGGGAGGGAGGGACCCAGTTATTCACTATGCAGTCATTACAGCACGGACCACTCCATGCCATACTGGCAAGAAATAATATTAAAAACTGCCTTTTTTAATAAATGACAAACTGAACTCTATTATTAAACAGGTAAAACTGTCAGCTGCTATGAGTTCTAGAAATAAAGACTTTTCAAATCACAGGAAAATCAAGATTCTAAAAACAAAAGTATTATGAGATATTAAATCTAGTAACCAAAATCCTAAATATGAATTTTAAAACACCCAATCATCCCTCTTGTAACTAGTATTCACAAACAAAGCCAATTCATTTGTTGAAATGTTTTAACCATAATAAAAATTAAGCTTTCCCCAAAGTCCCAAATTCCAAATGTGAATTTCGTTGGCTCTTTAAAAGCAGGAGCAGCAAGATGGCTCAGCAGGCTTCAGCCACCAAGCCTGGTAACCCTCGTTAGATCCTGGGGTCCACTGGTGGAGAGAACTATGCCTCTGACATGTGTGCTGCCACATGAGCACCTACGTATGTGCTCACGATAAATTAATCAATTCGTTTTTAAAAAGAAAGAAAAAGAAAATCTTCAAGTGAGTGGGAAGTAAAAGAAGAAAAAGGACAGTGGGTCTCACCGGTGCTTCCGACATGAGAACAGGATGTAGGCTGGCTTCGGATTTGACATGCATCTTATAAGTGTGATCCAGAATGGCCTGGAAACTATCCCATTCTTCAACTAGAACAGAAACGTCACAGTCGGAACCAAAGCTTAGCTGGTAATGAGCGAATGAGCATCTTCTAAGACGGAGAGCCTGTTTCTGTGACGTACAAATCAATGCCTGAATACAGAATCTACTTTACAGAAGAGGCCGCTACCATTTCCTACACAGAAAATCTCTTTTTGGTTCTTCCAGGTGGGCCTCTGATCTACCCCAAATATAAATGGGGTGCTTAATAGACACTTAACAATTCTTGCTACAGGCCAAGCGGTGATCAGAAGAGAAAGAGGACCAGGAAAAGCAGCTGGTCACACTCAGAAGGCCTCCTCTCTAATACCATTGTCTCATGACCACACCTACACAGCTCTTACCCAGGATACAGTATACAGTTTTCTGTGCATCACCAAACTCTCCTGACCAAGCTTAAGGAAAAGAACACTTCTTATACACCTTTGTATTCTCAGTACCCAAAATATTTCTTTGTGGAATTAAAACAAAAACACCTGATACCCATCAGTTACTGTTTTATATCTAAAAGGACCGTGAACACTATTTACAATCAAATTCATACCCATGCCATTCTTGAGTGGTGAGATGGCTTCCATGTTCTCCCTGGGCACGCGGAGGGCATTGGTGTCTATGTAGTAGGTGGGGCCGCCCTGTTTGCCTTTGTCACCATCTATTTCCATCATGGTGCTTCCATCGTCTCTCTCCAACACCACACCAATGGCCGTGGGGAAATCAACCTAGAGAGTTAAACGCGGCATGAACAATCACCTGCTTTCAAGTGGTTGGTGGGGTTCCTAGTGTCTACTGTCATTTTTGCTTCGAGTTTCTGCTTGAATTTAATTTTGCACAGACGATTCTTGCCTATCTAAGTAATTCTTATCGCTGTTCTTACCTTGGGGCAGTCCTCGCCAGCATAGCCAGCCCTCACTGTATATGATCCAATGTCGAAAACAAGGGCGCCAACTTCATCTGAAGAGATTAAAAGAGAATTGCTGAAGAGACTATTACACATACCTTTAATCTCACCAAGGGAGGCAGAAGTAGAGGAAGACAGATCTCTGAGTTCCAGGCCACCTAGAGTGTCTACAGAACTAGTTCCAGGCAGTCAGGGCTACACAGAGAAACTCTGTCTCAACAAAGCAAACAAAAGGAAAGACAGAGAGAGAGAGAGAAAATTACCTCTTCTAACTTCTAAGTGTCCTATGAAAGTTAAGGACATATTTTATATATATATAAAATGAGAATATTTAAAACTCTGCAAACATTTATTACATTCATATATCATTAGCTAGAACCTAGTTTTTGCTACTGCTTTGAAGCAGGATCTCTCTATGACATCCTAGTTGTCCTGGAACTCACCAAGATCCACCGGTCTCTGACTCCCAAGTGCTGGGATTAAAACCATGTGCTACCATGTCTGGCTTGAACCTAGTTTTAAATTACCACCAAGATTTATTTAATTAATTAAAATATGGCAAGTACTGTATTGTTTATCAGTAGAGGTTTAACCAGGAAAGACATGGTACATGAACAGGTAGTAAGTTTCCTTACTAAAGTGACTGTTTATAAACCTCTATAGTCACAGCATAAAAGGACAAACAGAAAAAAATAAAAACAGGACAAACAGAGGGACTGCCCATTGCCCTGGTAATCATTCGAGCTGGGGAAACAAGAGGGAACTGTTACCAGAACGAACCTAAGAGAGAAGACTGTGGAGAGAGCATCCGGGGCTGTGACACTGCAGAGCTATGGCTGCCTGCTCAGACTCCAACCTCCAGGGAGACAGAACCCAGCATCTGAACACTTTTTACTTGGGGGGGGGGGCACCAGCTTTTAATGATTACACTAGAACAAGGCACGGGCAAGAGGTACGGTTACCCTACCATCACCAAATCAAAGCTAAAACCCGAGGCTGAGACAGCCCACAGAGGCCATTTATTCAGGCACAGGAAGGGTACAAATGGCAGCAACGACAACAAACCAAATGCACACACACAAGCACACTAACTGCCTAATAAATCAGAGGACCATTTAATCAATTATAAGAAATTATGTTTCACGTAATCAAGAAATTCTGCAAAACATGAAAACGAGAAAAGCATGGAGAATCAGAACTTAAAAGTGTAATTATACAGGCCAAATAAAAAGCATTAAATGAAGGTCTCACTGAAGTTACACATTCTAGATATTAGGAGATAGTTTAATGCTGAGTAAGAAAGCTGGCAAACTTTTTCAGTCAAATTCGGAGAAAAAGCTCCATTTACATTTTCCAAATGCTTCACCACAAACAGCAGGCATCCTAGAATAATGCATTTGGTTTTTCAGTGCTCATTAGTCAAAGGGTTCATTTCCCCAACATTGAAAATACTAATCCTATTTACCATCATTCAATTGCTAAGGCCTTAGGAGAAGCTCTTCTAGCTATAACGCTAGTAGCTAAAGCCATAAACCACAACACCAGTTTAGTGCTAGCTACAAAGACACACCCAAAGAGAAACCCCATAGCTTTTTAGACCTCCAGTGTAGAGCAACTCATATTTTACAAGGAAACACACATGCAATTGTTTCAATGAAAACTGTCTCCTATGAGCTCTGATATTTGAACATCTGGTTGTTAAATCTAAATCTATTTGAGGGAGATTTAGAAGATGTGGGTCTTGATGTAGCAAGGAGTCACTGGGGACAGGCTTTAAGTTTTAAAGTCCAGTCGTTCCCAGTTAGCCAGTTTGCTTTCTCTGTTTTGTGCCTGAGTTTGAGTATGTGAGCTCACAGATTTTGGCTCTTACCACCATGCTTGCCATAACGGACTCTTCTCCCTCTGGACTAAGAAGAAGCACTTTCTTCCTTCTAGAAATTGCCCTGGTCATGGGGCTTGGTTACTTTGTTTAATCACAGGAACAGGAAAGTGACCAATAGACTGGGTAGTTTAATAACGTCTCTGCCTCAGTTTCCTAATTTGTAAACTGTACTTAATATTTCCTATCTCATCGGACTCTATAATGAGTAAATGTCTTCAATGTTTTAATGCATAAAAATGCTTCGAAGAGTTCTGACAAACAAGCAGCACAATAAATATTAGCTAACTGTGATTATTACTGCCACACTTCTAGGAGGGGAAAAGACATAAACCCTAACAGTTTCTAGAGAAACAGCTATGGTTCACTCATACAAATCCTACACTCCAGTTAAAACGAGTGGACACTGATCTACTGACTCGATACAGACAAATCTGTAGTGTGTGTTCCGATACTCTTGGGTATATGCTACCGGCACATAGCATACAAAGAAACGGCCGCTCTGAAATGCCTTTTCCTCATCCCACAAACTATTTGCTCCCAACCTACAAAGGAAGTCTTTTAATTTTTGCCTTGTTGTTTAACTTTTCCAATAGTTTCTTCATTAGTGCGGGGAATAGCAGCCCCATTTCCTGTCAGCGTCCACGCAGAGAAGCGTCCTTAATCATTTACACGTGAAAGGACAAGTACGTGGGAGCCCCGACTTCGTTATCGCCAGTCTAGAAAAGGCTCCTGCCCAGCTGGAGGGGAACAGCAGCGTGTACCTCAGCGCTCCGATCATCTAGGCACGGGACACAGCAGCAGCGAGGTCTAGTCTGTAGCAGCTGCTGCAGGATCGGGAGCAGCAGCCGCAACACCGAGTACGACTCGCACCCAGTGCCCAACCCGAGGGCCCGGAAGCTCCGCGAGCTGCCGGGGACGAACGCGCGGCGGAACCGGTACGGCAAGGGACCCTACGTGCCCGGTGACTGCCATCAGAGCCCGCCGGTCCCGAAGTCCCGGGGGCAAGAAGCGACAAGACCCTCCCTCGAGGCCGTCTCCGGGAGCCCACTCGCGCGAGCTCCGGGTCCGAAGGGACGGTGAGGCCGTGGTCCGTACGGGGACCGGAAGGACCGGCAGAAGACCGGAAGGGCCCGCCGGGGACCGGAGGGAAACGGAAGCGGCCAGAGACCCGGGCCGGTCGTTCCGGCCCGTAAGCCCTGAGGCGCCGCCGCGCTCACTCACCTCCGCCGTATACGCCACCACTCATGGCTGCTGTAGGGCGGGGACTGGCCAAAGACTACCGGGGGGACGATAGCAGCGGCCGCGACCCCACTCCCCGCGAACGCTGGCCCCCGCAAGCCTGCAACTTCCAACGCCGCCCCCTCCGGCAACAAAGCAGCGGCCGCACGCCCGCTGCACAGCCACTCTTGCTGGTTTCTCGTATCAGCCAATGACAAAGGGCCCGGCTTAGCCTCTAGCCAATCAGAGTGCGGCTCTGCTGCATCCTCGCGCGGTTTTGCCTTTTTAGCCAATGAAAGGCAGCTGTGGGGGCGGGGAGAGGTAGAAGCGACGGAAGAAGGGAAGGAGCAGAGATGCAGGCAGGAGGGGGCGGAGCTGTGCGGGCGGGTAAAGTGGGCGGAGCCCCGGGGAGCGGGCGGCAGAATGGGCGGAGCTTCCACAAGCGGATGGAAGAGTGGGTGGGGCTGCTCCTCGGGAGGGTTCCTCGCGCTCTGAGTGAGTGGGCGGGCGATGGGAGGAACTTCGTGGGGGAGTGGGCGGGGCTTCGAGGGGGCGCTAACAAGGTACTGGGAGTTGCAGAGTCAGGTTGTCCTGGAGAGTGGCTGCCCCGGAAGCCAATGGGAACTCAGGCGGAGAAAGGCGGGTGTCTGCTAGGAGTCTGGACTTGAGTTAGAGTTATCTCATCTCGGGATCCCTGGCCTTGGATTGTGATAAATTCGGATTTTTTTTTAAATCAGAATAAACTTCAATAAACATTATACTTGAGAAGTAAAAGTGTGCTATAATTTGTGAAGTAATCAGCAAACATATAATAGATTCCAGCATTTTTTTAAAAAAATGGCTATCTATAATAAGAGATAGTATATTATTCCAGCTAGATTCAGATAGTACTTTAAAATCCATGACATCAATTTCTTTCATTCAGTGAAAGCCATTCACCAAGCAAAAATGGAGCGCCATTCAAGGAAGCACCCGGTTCTAAATATATCTCCAATCTGTGTCTACTTTTTTAGTCTCCATTTCTACCAGTGTCGTCCAGAACACTCTTTTCTTCCCCGGATTACTTCCTCTTCACAGTCTTTTCAAACAGCTTGATCTATAAATATGCCCAAACTTGTAGTGCCATTCCAATGCTCAACGATTAGGATCGCATGTAACTAAAAGCAGTGCTTAAATTAAAGTGTCAAGGGTCTAAGGCACGTAGGGGCTACTCATGACCTTAGGAAGGTTGAATAAAACCCCATCCGTCTAGGCGCCAGCAAGGTGGCAGAAATTGACCTGTCACTGTCACAGCATGGGAAATACAGCCAGGAGATAACACTTTCCTGTTCACCTGACCCTACTAGCTGTGAGCTAACAATGATGGCTCGGGTTTGGTTTTTTTTCAAACAAGGTTTCACTGTGTAAACCAGACCAGTCTCCAAACTGTAATCCTCCTGCCTCTGCCTCCTGAGTGCTGGAATCATGGGTGTGTGCCATCATGTATATCATTACATTTTAAGTGGCTCAAAAACTTTTTAAGAATGCTATGATACATGTCAGTAAACAGCTCCCCTAAAGATCAGTTTTATCAGGGCACAGCCAAGATTGTTCTCTGCTTTGGTTCTCTAACAGCAGACCTATGTAGCACAAATAATAAAAACCCAGAGTTTAACCTGAAGATCAGAAAAGCAAAGCAGCCAAACCACTCGAGAGCTTTCACCTCTAAGAAACTCTCAAACTGAGAGAGAGCTAGTTCCTGCTTCATTCCAGTTTATATTCCTCTCTAGTGCTGGGATTAAAGGTGAGAGCCTCTTACCACCGCCTGAATCTGTTTATGCATTGAGTAGCCCAGACCTTGTGACTTTGAACTCACAGAGAGCCATCTGCCTCTGTTGCCCAAATCCTGGGATTAAAGGTGTGTAACACCACTGCCTGGCCTCTTAGTGGCAAAATTTTACCTTCTGGTTTTTAGGCAAGCTTTATTTATAAAACATAAATTTAAAGTATCACTATAACTGAGGCTATGTACCTGTTTACGCTGTAGATTAAGAATGTTTACTGCCGGGCTAGAGAGATGGCTCAGTGGTTAAGAGCACCGCCTGCTCTTCCAAAGGTCCTGAGTTCAATTCCCAGCAACCACATGGTGGCTCACAACCATCTGTAATGAGATCTGTGCCCTCTTCTGGCCTGCAGGCAGAGTACTGAGAATACTGTATACATAATAAATAAATAAATCTTAAAAAAAAAAAAAAGAGAATGTTTACTGCCAAGTGACCTACTGGAAGGGTTTGGTTACTTCTCGGACAACGCATAAGACACCTAACATAGCTTGCCTGAGTGCTGTGTGCTGTGGTCCCGATGATCACGGTTCTCCCTGGAGATCGGCACCCCAAAATAGTTCTATTTCCAGTTCGATGTTTGCATGTTTGACTAAAGAAAGCTGATGAGCAATGAGGACTGTGAGTCAAGTCAGGTGTGATACCACATACTTTTAATCCCAACATTTGAGAGGCAGAGGCAGATGCATTTCTGTGAGTTTGAAGTTAGCCTGGTCTCCATGGTGAGTTCCAGGCCAGTCAGGGCTGCACAGTGAGACCCTGTCCCCCATTTCTAAACAAGTACTATGGCTCCAATAATGAAATATTGAAAAGACATTATTTTTCGTTTATAATATATAGCATAGCATTTAAACCATTACAATTTAAAGGCCTAGCAACTCATTTACACGTTTGGTGGGTTTACACATTGATATCCCTCACCAATAGTATCTGTAACATCGCCCATGAATGTCAGGGAACATACACTGCAACTATATACCTCTGTGGGCTGAAGAAGGATGAACTGTTTGTCCCATTAGTCCAGAGTTCAACAGAAGTCATAACTGATCAGCAGGGCTGATGGTGCCATCCTGCGCTTGCTACACATAACCCAGGGGAACCCGAAGCCTGAGAGTAGGGTAAAAAGGTGAAAGAACACCCTGCTCCTGAGACCAGAGCCGAGGAAACACACCTTGCCCCTAACCAACTCAGAACTTGAAATCTAACCAATACCTGAGCACAAAATCCAACCAATCTCTGAACTTGTCCCAAGCTCAGGACTTGAAAGTTTACCAATCCCTACCCTGAAAGTCTTCACCCTGGAAAGCTCTGCCCCTAAGAAACCCTCTATAAACCCTGGGCCTGTTCGGTTTGGGGCTGCCTTTTTCCACCTTGGCAGAGCCGCCACTCTCCTGGATTCCTCCCTCCCAATAAATCTCTTAGCTGAGATTTATTGTCATGACTTTATTTCAACAAGAGGTGTGGAGCAGAGCAGAGCTGTAACAACGTTCGCCTGAGTGAGCTGACCTGGAGCAGATCTGTAGTAGGAGGCCGATTGTTTGTTCCCCGCTGCTCAGCCCCGAAATAATCACACAGAAGCCATATTATTTGCAATACTGTTTGGCCAATAGCTTAAGTGTATTTCTGGCTAATAATAAAGTGTATATTTTAAATTAATCCATCTCCATTAATCTGTGTATCACCACAAGGCTGTGGCTTATCGGGTAAAGTTCTGGCATCTGTCTCTGTCAGGGCTACATGGCTTCTCACTACTCCGCCTTCTTTCTCCCAGCATTCAGTTTTGCTTTCCCCGCCTATCTCTACTCTATCACAGGCCAAGACAGCTTCTTTATTCATTAACCAATAAAAGCAATATATATATAGAAGGACTTCCCACATCAGTCTGTAACACTTCCCCTCGCTGGAGCAGAAGTGTTACACTCCAGCAGAGCTGAGCAGATACCTTCCCTTCTGAGCTGTAGATATTCTTTGGCTTCCAACTGTCAGGATACCTTTATATCAGAGTTGTAACACTTACAACAGAGCAAAGAAGACAGCTTGAAAAAATCCTGGGAAAATTGTGCCTAGATGTCTTTGATAGAGCAAAAGATAATGAGAAAGCAGATCACTCATTTATAATTTCAGTTCAGCTGTCTCTTGATCTATCACTGGAATAGTGACTTCTCTTAATGAACCAAGTTGGTGAATGTTGAATTAACTTCTTCACACTAACCCAATGTGTTAGGACTAGCAACATGTTAAATACATGAAAGTACAATTTAATCCTTTGATAATTCATTTTTGAGACAAGATCTATTTTGTTTATGGTTTTGTTTGTTTGTTTGTTT
>NC_022009.1:64206912-64220081 GCF_000317375.1 Microtus ochrogaster | reverse complement strand
CTGTTGCTTTCTGATCAAAATATAGCCAGCACCATGTCTACCTGTATTTCTCCCGCCGTATTCCCAGCCCCCATGCTCCCCACCATGGTAAGAATGGATTAAACTCTGAAACTGTAGGACGCCACCTCAAATCAATGTTTTCCTCTATAAGAGTTGCTGTGGTCATGGTGTCTCTTCACAGCTGTAAAAACCCTAAGACACTCAGAGACTGACTCTGAGTCCAAAGCAATAGGCATTGCACTTTCAAAAAGCCTTGGTACTGACTACCCAAGCATGAAGAATTTCCTGTGTTCCTAGGTGCAACTTCTAGCCTCACCTCATGGTGGCGCTGGTCTTCTATCCTTGTAGAACCAAGCCAGTCCTCACCTGGCCCACGTCCGCGCAGCAGTTGCTACATAACCTCAAAGATCTCTTCCTTAGTCTTTATTAAATTCTCTGTTGAAAAAGCTACAAGGGTCAGACACACACGCTAGGAAGCAAATTTGGAAGACTCTCTCTGTCAAAAACAAATAAGAATCTTTTAAAAAATAAAATAGGTGTGTCCAGATTTTTTTCATTCTGCAAAATATACAAAATAAGCAAGTGAATTTCAGCACAGCCATTTTTTGTGTGGTTACATGTATATTTGTGGAGGCATAGACAGCACCATCTTGTTTACTGACGTCTCGTGCAAGCCCTGCTGAGATACCAGGTGTCTGGGATCTAGGCTTCTCACCACAGGCACGTGGTGGTTTGAATAGGAATAGCCCCCATAGGATCTCATATTTGGACATTTGATAGGTAGGAAGTGGAGCTACTTGACAGGGGTTAGGAGGTGTGGCCTTGTCGGAACAGGCGTGGCCTTGTTGGAGGAGGTGTGCCACTGAGGGAGGGCTTTGGGGTTTCCAATACTCAAGCCAGGCCCATGGGCTCTACCTGCCGCCTTTGGATCCATGCCTGTCTGTGTGCCACCAGGTTCTTTACCCTGAAGATAAGGGACTAAACCTCTGAAACTGTAAGCAAGCCTCAGTTAAAATGCTTTCTTTATAAGAGTTGCCGTAGTCATGGGGTCAGCAATAGAACACCGACTGGGTCAGAAGTGCATGCTTGTTTGCCGTTAGTCTAAGAAGACCCCTGCTAACCGGTTGACTGATATACCAGAGATTACAAAAGAGCATAATATATTGTTGCATTTGGAAATGGTGGGTTCCTTCATAATACCCCAGTTGTGTGCTACAGTGGTAACCATGTGGTCCTGCAGAGACAGTAAAAGCACTGAAAGACTAGGGAGGTAACCTGTATCTCATCACCAAAACAGAAATCCCAAAACTTCGATCATTTGCTGCAGCTCCTGTGAGACATCACAGGATGAGTGCGGGCTGAGCAAGGTCAGCATTTAACAATGGATGCTGCAAAGCGACCCCTTGGGCCACACTGGTGTGGGTCAGTGGCAGCATCGAGTTACGGAGCTGTTTCACGGCACAGAGAGCCTCCCCAGCCAAGCTCAGAATCTAGCCTAAACTCCTTGCTTGGCATCCAGGACCCCAGGAATCAGCTCCAATGTGCCCGGCTCAGGATTCTGAGAGAGCCTATACAGAGGACTGCAGATGGGGGCTTTCAGCTGAAAAGACTGGTCATAGTTCTGGACCCTGACTGTCCTAGCTACTTATGTTGTTGTTGTTATTTGTTAGTTTGTTTTCAACTTGACACAAGCTAGAGTTACTGAGAAGAGGGAATCCCAATTAAGAAAATGTCTATCAGATTGGCCTGTAGGTGTGCCTGAGTGGGCGTTTTCTTAAAGATTAATGCGGACATTCCCTGCCCACTGAGGGTGATGCTACACCTCGGCAAGTGGTCTTAAGTGGTTTAAGAACGCAGGCTAAGCAAGTGATGAGGAACAAGCCAGTAACCAGCATTTCTCCATAGTCTCTGCTTCAGTTCCTGCCTCAAGGTTCCTGCCCTGCTTGAGTTCCTAGCTGATTTCCTAAAGGCAGATTTGTCTGTGTCCCTGAAGCCTCTCCCAAATAACCACACAGAGACTTATTAGTAATTAGTAAAGCCGGCTAATAGCTCAGGCTTGTTAGTAGATAACTTACGTTTTAAATTAGCCCATATTATCTACACTCTGCCACATGGCAGTACCTTCTTTCAGCATGACACATTCATTTTGCTTCTCTCCTCAAGAATCCCATGACTCCACTCTTCTTCACAGAATCCTCCTCGTCTGGCTCTCCACCCAATCTCTTCCTGCACAGTTATAGGCCAGTCAGCCTTTTACTAACCAATGAGAGCAATACAGATTTACAATGAGCAACAACTATGCCTCAGCAACTTCCCTCAGTGATGGACTAGAATTGCAAATTTTGTAAAAGAAAACATTTAATGAGGACTTGGTTAGTGTTTTGGAGGGTTAGTCCATTATCATCATGGGGAGAAGGAGGCAGGCATGGTGCCAGAGCAATAGCTGAGAGCTTTACATCCTAACCTCAAATCAGCAGGCAGAGGGAGAGAGACACTAGACCTGGAATGGGCTTTTGAAACCTTAAAGCTCACCCCCAGTGACACACTCCCTCTAAAATGGCCACACCTCCTCCAACAAGAACACATCTCCTAATTCTTCTCAGTTTCACTAAGTGGGGACCAAACATTCAAATACATGAGCTATTGGGAGCCATCTTCATTCAAACCTCCACATTATTAAAATATGCACAGCATACGTATTTTATCACAGCAATACAAAGCCGAACTATGACACCAACAGCCTGGTATCAAGCTGTTGATATGTTTCATTTCTTCTGAGGCCTCTCTTGAATTGTCATTGGCTGCTTCCACTGGGTGTTCTTACATGTCTTTGCCCAAACTTCCTCTTCTACAGTATTGGGTTAGGTATTACCCTGAAGACCACATAGGAACTTCACTTAGAGACATTATCTTCATATATGGTCTCATCTGAGGTACTGGGATTATGTCTTGAACATAAGGGGACAATTCAGATGATACCATCATCCCTATGTATGTCCTGGTCTCTCACATTAATGCTTTTTTAAAATTAATTTTATTTTGTCTTTACATTCCGACCAAAATTTCCCTTCCCTCCTCTCCTCCTAGCCTCTCTCCTCCACTTCTCCTCTGCCCCCCCCCATCTACTCTTCCATTTCTAGTTAGAAAAGGGCAGGCCTCTCATGGATATTGACAAAACATGGCATATCAAGTTACCATAGGATTAAGCACCTCCCCTCATATCAAGGCTGGACAAGGTGACCCAGTAGGAGGAAAGGTTACCACCTATCCAACTCGACACCTTTCTCTTCAGAAAACAAACAGGCAATAAACAACAAAACAAATTGTGGTGGGAACTTTTCTTTGGAACTGCCCACTCCACAGAGACTTACTATTAATTATACAAGCTCAGCTGATAGCTAGACTTGTTCCTAATTCATTCTTATAACTTAAATTAACCCATATCTTTTACTCTATATTCTTTTATGTGGCTCAGTTACCTTTACTTTGTACTCCCCATGCTGACAACTCTACCTTTCTTCTTCCCAGTGTGCTCTGTGTCTGACTGTCTTACCTACACCTCTAGCCTAGCTAATGACTGCTCAGCTTTTTATTAAACCAATAAGAAGGCACCTTGGCAAAGACACGTCTTCACAGCGTACAGAAAGATTATTCTGCAATAGCAAGACAAAACAAAAAAAGGAAACCGCACAATTTAAACAGAAAAAAGAAACACACACTTACACACACACAACCATAAAAACACAAAATTGGAAACCATAATATACAAGCAAAAGACTGGTAAGGTAGAAAATACTCAAACAAAGCAATGTGAAATTTTTAAAAGTCTACAAAAATATCATTCAGTTCATTTCATTTTGTGTTGGCCATCTCCTACTGGGCATGGGTCCTAACCTTAAGCTTGGTTTGTATTCCCAGTGAGACTCCATTAGAGAAAACTAACTTCTCCTTTGCAAGTAGGCAGCAATTGAGATAACTTTTGGTTAGGAAGTGGAACTCATGTCCATTCCTCTCTCTCGGAGCTGGGACCCACCTGGGCAGATGCCTGCTGCCTTAGTATCTGAGAGTTCATATCTGCATCAGTCCTGTTGCATGTGGGAGACACTGTTTTCTTGGTGTTATTCAGTCCCTCTGGCTCTTACAATCTTTCCCCCTCTTCTTCCCCATAGCTCCCTGATCCCTGACATGAAGGTTTGATGAAGACATTCCATTTAGGACTGAGAATCCCACAGCTTCTCACTCTCTGCACATTGCTCAGCTGTGGGTCTCTGAATTGTCTCCATCAACTACAAGAGGAAGTTTCTCTGATGCTGCTGAGCGAGGCACTGATCTGTGGGTATAGTAGAATGTTGTCAGGAGTCATTTTATCCTTATGGTCTGTAACAGAATATAGTCTTTGGTTTCCCCCTGGGCCCATGGCCTATCTGTGTTGTAGTAGGAGTGGCGGGGCTGCGTCCCCAGCACCCCGGCCGCCTGGCTAGCTTATGCCCAGAAATAATTACACGGAAACTGTATTCTTTTAAACACTGCTTGGCCCATTTCTATCTAGCCTCTTCTAGGCTAATTCTCACATATTAATTTAGCCCATTTCTAATTATCTGCATAGCACCACTAGGTGCACTTACCAGGAAGATTCTAGCCTATGTCCATCCTGGGTCGGAGCTGAATCGCGCCTGCCTCAGAGAGCGGAGCATGGCGTCTCTCTGAGCTCACTTCCTCTTCCTCCCAGCATTCTGTTCTGTTTTCTCCTCCCACCTATGTTTTAACCTAGGGCCAAGCAGTTTCTTTATTGCTTAACCAATGAAATCAACAGATTGATATATGCCACTCCCACATCATATCTGGTCTCTAGTTCTTGGCTACCCAAGCAGCATCAGGCATGCGTTCTATCTTGTGTAGTGAGCCTGAAATCCAAGCAAAGAATGGTTGGTTAGTCCCACAATGTACTATTGCAATAGTATCTGATAGTATTGCACCAGTGTGTCATGTAGACAATCGACCTGTTTCTCAGCCATTTGTGTTTCATCTTTTGAGAACTCTCTTTTTAGTTCTGCACCTTTTTAAAATTTGAGATATTTGATTGCTTGATGCCCAGGGTTTTTTTTTTTTTAGTTCTTTATGTATTTTAGATATTAACCCTCTGTCAGATGTGTAATCGGTCAAGCACTTTTCACACTCTGTAGGCCCTTTCTCTGTCTGAATGATGGCGTCCTTTACCTTACAGAAGCTTTTCAGTTTCTGAGACCCTGCTTATTAATTGTTGCTCTTTGTGCCTGTGTTATCAGTGTCCGACCAGTTTTCTTAAGGGTGGACCTCAGAAAAATCATTCTCAGTCACCATGGCAACCAGCCCATTCCCCTAGAAGGCATTGCCCCGTCCTCCCCCCCCTTTCTTGTCTAAAGCCCTCTTACTAATGAATTCTATTTGTACCCAGAGTCCCCCACACTTCAGTCTCTAAACAAAAGCTCTGGTAAGTTCTAACAAATGTCATAGAATTGACAAGAAAAAAATAGGAAAAGGGCAATGTTGAAATATGGTTAAATTAACTATATTGAGGTCTTCCTTTCTTCATAAGCAAAAACCCAGAGTTCTTACATTCTTATATCTGTTGAATATTAAGAAAGGAGTACTTTGGCTGTCTTCCATTAAACATTTAGGACTGCCCAATAAACTCCCAAGGGATGTTGGCAGTTTAAAATAGATGCCCATGAATCCAAATAAAATGAATCTCTATTTGGTTAGAATATGAAGGAATCATTCTTTTTTATTTTCGATTTTAATTTATATTTTTATACAAACACATATATTATAATTATACATTGATAATACTCTCACATCATACATGTTGGAGTTTAGACCAATTAATTTTTGACTCAGCTCCTAAACTTCCAGTTCTCCATCAGAAGTCATTTCCTCTGGTTGTCACGGCATTGAGGGTTTAAGTCAACAGGAATGCATTGTTTTGCAGTGTTAGTCTACAGACTCGCAGCCCTAGTGTTGAAAACAGGCCAGATATCATCTGCTGAGTAGAACTCCGTTGTGTAAAAGTACCACACTTTCCTTGTCAATTCTTCGGGTGAGGGGAGTCTAGGTTGGTTCCATGTTCTGCTTATGACAAATAATGCTGCTATGGACAAATGTCCTGTGGTATGATTGAGCATCTTTTGGGTATATGACCAAGAGTGGTATTGTTGCCTCTTGAGGTAAACTGATTCCCGATTTTCTGAGAAACTACCATACTGATTTCCAAAGTGGCTGTACAAGTTTACACTCATACCAGCAGTGGAGGAGTGTTCCCCTTACTCCACATCATCTCCAGCATAAGCTGTCATCAGTGCTTTTGATCTTAACCATTCTGACAGGTGTTAAGATAGTGTCTCAGAGTCATTTTGATTTGCATTTTCCTGATGGCTAAGGATTTTGAACAATTCCTCAAATGTCTTTCAGCCATTTGAGTTTCTTCTGTTGAGGATTCTCTGTTTATATCTGTACTCCATTTTTTAATTGGATTATTTGGTATTTTGATGCCTAGTTTCTTGAGTTCTTTATATATTTTGGAGATCAGCTCTCTGTCAGATGTGGGGTTGGCAAAAATCTTTTTGTAGCATGAGTTCTAATTGATTTTAATAAGTAAACCTGGAGCCAGATATTGGGGTGAAATTTGAAGGATCAGAGAAACCGTGTGGCTAGCCACTAGAGAGACCTTTTACCTCTACCAGTGCTCACACTGAAGGGGCAATCCTGTTCTCAGACTGCATCCTCGGACCGTAGGGACAATCCTCAGTCTTCACTGAGCTTTTGCCTCCTCCTGCCTTATATTCCTCTCTCTGCCCAACCATATTACTGCTGTCTCCATCTCCCTAGTGCTGGGATTAAAGTCGTGGGATTCCAAGTGCTGGGATCACCTTTATGTGAGCTCTGTTTCTCTTTTAGACAGATTCAATCTTATGTTGTCCAGGGTGGTTTTGAACTAACAGAGATCCCTCTGTCTCCCGAGTCCTGGGATTAAAGGTGTGTGCCACCACTCCCCTGGTCTCTAGAGGTTTGGCTCTGCCTTCTGATCTTCAGGCAAGCTTTATTTATTAGAACACAAACAAAATATCACTTCCCTCTTTTTTCCATTCGTTTTGTCTTATTTACCCCGTCATTTGCCTTACAGAATCTTTTCAGTTTCAGGATGTCCATTTATTAATTGTTACTCTCAGTGTCTGTGTTACTGGTATTATATTTAGGAAGTGGTCTTCTGTGCCAATATGTTCAAGGCTACTTTATTTGCAGGCAACTTGATGAAACTAGAGAAACCATCCTAAGTGAGGTACCCCAGACCCAGAAAGTCAAACACAGTATGTATTCACTCATAAGTGGATATTAGATATAAAGTAAAGGATAACCAGGCTACAGTGCACAACCCCTGAGGAGCTAGGTAACAAGGAGGACCCTAAGAGACATATGTATGGATGCCTGTGGGGAAGGGAAATAAAAAAATCTCCTGAATAAATTGGGAGGGGGAAGGAGAGGTGAAGAGGGAGGGGAGGTAATAGGATGGTTGAGTTGGAGAAGGGACAGAGAGGGAGAGCAAGGAAAGAGATATCTTGATAGAGAGAGCCATTATAGGGTTAGGAAGAAGTCTGGTGCTAGGGAAATTCCCAGGAATCCATAAGGATGACCCCAGCAAAGACCCCTAGCAATAGCGGAAAGGGTGCCTGAACTGGCCTTGCCCTGTAATCAGATTGGTGACTACTGTAATTGTCATCATAGAACCTTCATCCAGTAACTGATGGAAGTAGATACAGAGATCCACAGCCAAGCACTGGGCAGAGCTCCCACAGTCTAGTCAAAGAGAGGGACGAGGAATTATATGAGCTAAGGGGTCAAGATTATGACGGGGAAACCCTCGAAGAGCTGACCCAAGCTAGTGGGAGCTCACTGATTCTAGACTGATAGCTAAGAACCCGCATAAGACCAAACTAGACCCTCTGAATGTGGGTGACAGTCCTGTGACTTCGGCAGTCTGTGGAACCACAGGCAATGGGAGCAGAGGATTTTTTCCCCAGTGCATGAATTGGCCTTTTATAACCCATTCCCTATGGAGGGATAACTTGCTCAGTCATGATACAGAGAAGAGGAGCTTGGTCCTGCCTCAACTTGATATGCAGACTTTGTAGATTACCCATGGGAGGGAGGCCTTACCCTTTCTGAGGAGTAGATGGGGGACTAGGTGGGGGGAACGTAGAAGGGCAGCAGGAGGGGAGGGAGGGTTAACTGTGTTTGGTATGGAAAATGGAAAAAAAAAACTTTTAAATAAAAAAATAGTGAGAAAAAAAAAAGAACTGAAAACATATCATCCCTCTGGAAGTCACTAGAGGGGGATCTTTCCTCAACTCTGCCAGCAGCTAGGTCGGCTTCTGGTGGCCACCCCAGACTCCCAGCTTGTTTCAATCCTCAGGAGGCCTTTCTTTCTCCTTTGTTGCTGTACCATCTTCCCTATCTTCCCCTGTGAGAAGATGTCTTTGTCCAAGTTTCCTGGACTCCAAGTGACGCTGAGTGAGTCTGCCCTTAAATCCGTGTGTACAGGCCACATCTCTCCACAGACTCACAGCCTCAGGCAGAATGGGTTAGGTCTTTGCGATATCTCTTTCCAAGGGAAATGGGGCATACAGCTCAATCCCTTCTGCCCCAGCGCCGCACGTTCCTTTTGTTGACTTGGAGCTCAGCAGCTCCTCACTGGCTCTCCTAAGTCACCACACCTGCAGGGAGTGTCTCTATTCCCCCTCATTTCCTGTCCATTTCACCAACATGATGGACTGAGCTGCCTAGAAACCCACTTCAGTGGTTGCTGCCCTTGGCCGCAGCATCACGAGATTGCAGCAAGGGCAGCGATCACAGCACACACACGTTTGACGTGGACTCTTTGTTCACCCCGTGGCTCCAAGAACCATGGGTACGAGAAAACCGGAAAGGACCAGGCGTGTGTGGATACTGGAAGTCAGTGCTGGGTGTTTTTAATCACTTTCCTGCTTATTTTAAATTTACACTTGTTTGTTGGTTGGTTTGCCTGCTTGTTGTGTAGCAAAGGGGAGTACATGGTGCAGACAGTGCCAGGGTAGAGGTCAGAAGAAAGTTTACAGGGCTCCACCATGTGGGTCCTGGGATCTAATTCAGTCTTGGTCGGAAGTGCCCATCCTCCTGAGCTGTCTTTCAGGCCCTCTACCTTACGTTTTGAGACCAGGTCTTTCACTGGAGCTGGAGACCAGTGTTTCACTCAGTTGGCTGGTCAGTGAGCCTCCTTTCGTGACCCTCAAGGCTAGGCTTGCAGGTCGTCCAGCATTTTCTGATGTTCTCACAGTGAAAACTTTCAAGCTGTTTACCCGGAGAGCCATCTCCAGCGGGAGCCATCTCCAGCTAAGATCTGTTCATTTTGATGAAAAATACATTTCTCATGCACTCTGACTTGGGTTTGATATTTGCTCCCCTTCTGGAACCCTCTCCCAACCTATGCCTTGATGTTTGAATTGCCTTCAACAGCGTGGCTGCATCTTGATCGTGGGCAGATAGGATTCTTACACACTAGCCCACTCCACCCCCAACCCCCACCCGATGTTTAGGCTCCATCCTCCATTGCATGCTGCACCTGGACTGGGGTTCTTACAGATGTCTCTGAATGCACTCATATCCTGTGTTTTCATGAGAGGCATTGACAGGCGCACATGGTATTTTGGAAAAGGGAAGTTTAATAACTAAAACACACCACACACACACACCACACACACACACACACACACACACACACACACACCCAACAACAACAAAAAAAGAAAAACAAAAACAAACAGTAAACTTTTCCTAACTTTTCCTATCTGCCAAACTCCCCTAAATGCAGATGCCAATCCTTTCGAGACACTTGCAGTTGGGGGTCAGACTGAGTCCAAGGTCACTTATAGTTGAGGAGTTCAGCAGGTCAGGACCCTTTCCACCAGAGCAAACAGCTGCACTGAGCCTTACAGCTGGGCTCTAGCCTGTCTGCCCCAAACTTGCCCTCCTGTTCCTGGGAGAGCTGCAGGGAGAGAGCCTCACCCCTGCAGCAGGTAGGTGAGCAGAGCAGACTGTCCAGAGTCTCTCTTCAGACTTCTCCAGACTGTCCCCTTGGTAGGACCCTGGGGCAATCCTGAGCCTTTCAACCAACACAGCTGCCCAAGAAAGAGTTCAGGGCAGGGAATTCCAACAGTTCTCACTTCCTGCCTCCTAGAGTCCCTGGGGCCCCACTGGGGGCCCGCCCCTTCCCCTGGCAGTTGTAAACCAAAAATTCCCATCTCCCTTTTTCTATTTTGGGTTAGATTTCTGTCATCAACAACTGAGATTCCTCGTGAGGAATGTCCAGTCATCCCATGCCCTCAGTCAGTCAGCGAAGGCCGTCGTAGGCCGTGGCTTCCTCCGTCTCCACAGCCTTGTGCCTCTGCTTGCTCCTCTGCATCCCTATGTGATACCGAGGCTGAGACTCAAGAACTTGTGTGGAACCCTGGCAGACATGCAGAGTGTGACAGCTGCTTGGATTAAATGCCTTTCACTTGCCACAATCTCATGTAGCCCAGGCTGACCTCAGTCTCGTGATGCAGTTACGGATGATCTTGAACTTCTGACCCTCCTGCCTTCACCTCCCAGTGTACAGTTATGCAGGTATGTATCACTACACCTGGTTTATGTGGTTCTGAAGTGGAACCCAAGGTCTCAGGCATGCCAGGCAAACACTCCACCACCCAAGCTATCTCTCCAGAGAGAGAAATGAAAACATAAATTCCCATTTCAAAATGTATATCAAAATTATAAAACTCTGCCGAAGAGGGAGCCGTTTTACCTAAGCTGATGTAGGAGAGTAAACGCTGAAGAAAGCAATCAAGTGACCTACCACGAAGACTGTGACTTAGGCAGCTTTTGTGCTCACTTGTTGCCTCTGCAGGCCGCTTTCTGAGAACGCACAAGGACGTTAGTGTACAAGTGATGTCACACTGTGAGACAAAGAACGCTGTTGTGAGGTGCGCAGAGACGACGCATTTCCTCAGCAGCTCAGCACCCAAGGAGCCTAAATCCACGGTTTTCGTTTCCACGTTTATCTTGTCATCTTCTTAATATGATACCGTTGTTGTCTTTTTAAATTGCATTCACACGCAGGCATTTATGTACTGTGCAGAATCATAACAGGCCATGCGGGCCAATAGGGAACTTCAAGGAATGGTGTCAGGTCTGGAAAAGGACTTTCATAAGTATAGCTATATTACAGTAGATTTGTATTTTTATTTTACATTTTTTTTTTATTTTTACATTATAGGCATAGGCGAGGGTGTGTGTGTGAGATGAGAATCACATGACACTACCGTGGGGGACAGAAGATAACCGGCGAGGTTTCCTCCTCCCATCCTGTGTGTGCCAGGGATAAAACTTAAGTCTTGGCAGCAAGCAGCTTTATCCACGGAGCCATCTTGACAGCTCACAGGAAACCATTTTTTAAAAACCATCTACTCATAAAAGATTCATGGAGCTGCCACTATATAGTGGATACTTACTTGTGTAGTTTGTGCTTATGGACAGAGACTAGTTCTGGCCTCGGCCACGGTCTCAGACCAGGGTATGAGAGAGGTTAAAGCTAACATGATCACGTGTGTCCCCGTGTGTGTTCCCCAGGGCTTCCGCATGCTTCTGTTCTTCCCTCATATCTGACATATCTGCGAACACACTCAGCTGTTGAGCTGGCCCCATCCCTCATTTCCGGAGGCTGTGATACACAGCATCATCTGATCCAGACGTGACAGAAGTCAAGTCATGAAGTAGTCTCCTGACTCCTGAGGGAAGGAAAGGTCAGGAGTGATGATCAGGGCGGCAAGAGGTCCTGGGGGCCCAGGGATGTGGTAGCTTGGGGCCTGCGAGAGAAGTACTTGCTGGATCATCTCCTCTGAGCTGTGAACTAGACACTGAACAGCACACATTCCTGTCTTTTCTCCTCTGTTGACTCCCCCGCCCCAGTGGAACTGAACTTTTATCCTCCACTTCTCTTCTGTCTGGGATGATTCTCGAAGCCATGTTTTCCAGTCTCATCTAATCAGGAGTGGTTGCTGCTGGAAAGGGTCCACTAAGTGGGGCCCACGCTGTGGTTTGTCTCCTCCCAAACGCGTATTAAAAGCTGATGGTCATTTTAGTGATATTAAGAGGCCTTTAAGGAATCAGTAGGTCCTCTTGACAAACCAACACTTTTCTCACTGCAGGAGGGAGGGAGGTAAGGAGAAAGGGAAGAAGGGAGGAAGGGAGGAAGGAAACATTTGCCTTTGCAAAACATACTATCTGAGAAAGAACTGTTAACCAATACCCAAAAAATTCCCTCATACAACGGAAAAAGTAATGGGATAATCTTTTTGTATATTGTGTAAAGATGTGTCTCTGTTTTACGTCACTTGCCTAAAGCACCTTCTGTTTGGTTTAATAAAGAGCTGAATGGACAAAGCTAGGCAGGAAAAAATAAGCAAGACTTCCGGGCAAAGATAGGAACTCTGGGAAAGAATGTGGTGCAGATATTGCAGAGGAAGTCAGACATGTGGTACCAAGGAGAAGTAATGAGCCACAAGATAGAACACAGATTAATATAAACAGGCTAATTTAAGATTTAAGGGCTAGTTGGAAATAAATCAAAGCTAAAGCTGAGGTTTCATAGTTAATAAAAAGTCTCGGTGTCATTATTCAGGAGGTGGCAGGCCAAAGGAAGACCTGTTAGAGAAAAAGTAGAGCAGATTTTAATGCTGCAAGCATGAGGTAGGCCTAGAGTGTGTGATGGCCCCTACAGTGACACCAGAGCCAGTCTTAACCCAACACCCTGTGGTCAGGAAGCCTGGAGTCCAGGGTTGGGGGATGGGTCTGGAAGCAGCCCCTCCTTCCCAGAGAGCTAGCTCTGTGTGAGGAATCAGCTGCACAAGTCACCATCTCCAGTTCCAAGACCAGGAGCCATTGTGAAGGGTTTCTATGCCGGGCATGGTGACTCATCACCAGGGAGGATGGGGCAAATGGATTGCTTTGAGTTTGAGGCCAGCCTAGTCAGAACACTTGCTCTCTGAGGACCGAGTGGGATAGGGTTCATCTTAGGTGGTAACAAAGTTCCATATATATATATATATATATATATATATATA
>NC_022009.1:64206128-64206637 GCF_000317375.1 Microtus ochrogaster | reverse complement strand
AGAGGGCATCAGATCCTCTGGAACCTGGGTTACAGGTGGTTGTGAGCAAATACCTGTAACCATCAAGTCATCTCTCCAGCCCAAGTCTTAAACCTTGATGGAGTGTGATCATCAAACAGATGTATTCATTTGTCAAAACTCAGCAATTTATATTTAATATTTTTGCTTTTTTTGTGGTTTTTCAAGACAGGGTTTCTCTGTAGTTTTTTAGAACTTGTCCTGGAACTAGCTTTTGTAGACCAGGCTGGCCTCGAACTCACAGAAATCTGCCTGCCTCTGTCTCCCGAGAGCTGGGATTAAAAGCATGTGCCACCACTGCCCGGCCTTACTTTTGCATTTTTATATCACATATATAGAAGAAATATTGAATTCTAGTTAATGTTAAGTAAGCTGAAACTACAAAGGGGGACATACATCCATGGTGGAAACTTATTTTGCAATGCATCAAAATCAGAAGTATTTCTATATGAATGAGAGCTTAAGTGGATGGATGGGAAAATGGATGTATG
>NC_022009.1:64198853-64203008 GCF_000317375.1 Microtus ochrogaster | reverse complement strand
AGGGATATTGACAATGAAAGAATCTGACAATAAGTACACGAGTGTCCACATTAATCTTGTTTCAGCTTGCTACATCTGAGGTTTTTTCCTAATAAAATGTTGGAGAAAACTACTTTTGGGAAAAAAAAGGGAAGCTTTCAGCTATTTGAGGTCTTACTGGTATTCCTTGGCAGTTGTGTAGGACAGAACACCTAAGCTAATAAATGAACAAATTCTCATTTGTCAACATTGAAACTCAGCTGCCTTCTGGATTTCCAAGGCCTTGGGAAGTTTATGAAAAATGTCCATAAAACAGAACACTGCAGTGCTCATTCTCCAGCCTCTGGCGACCGTGAGAGTCTGTGGGGTCATCTAGAATGCAGGGAGCGCAGCCACCAGCACTGCTGTCCCTCCCTCTTGACGTCACATTCCGATTGTAGGGGTTGCCAGGGTAATGACCGGAGCCAAGACTTCAAGAAAGGACAACATACTTATTTTCCCTCTTTTGGAATCAGATACACAATATTTAAAATTCATGACACATGCAGCTTGATGAAATTCCCAGAAACCCAGACCTCACAGTGCAGGAATGAGCTCCCATCTCCGCGTCTGCAACTCTGTGTTCCATGGCAGCGAACAGAGTCTTTTCTATACACACTAACCCCCACCACCCGCCAAGGAAATACATGAAATACATGTAGTTCATAAAAATTTATTTGGTAAAGTCAATAGAAAGACCTAATTACCTTAAAGACAGGCATGGGGAAAATCGTATCTGGTGGTTTTGTTTTGTGTTTTTCAAGACAAGGTTCCTCTGTGTAGCTTTGAAGCCTGTCCTAGAACTCACTCTGTAGACCAGGCTGACCTCGAACTCACAGAGATCCGCCTGCCTCTTCCTCCCCTGTGCTGGGGTTAAAGGCGTGCGCCACCACCGCCCGGCTCTTACCTGTTTTGAAACCAGCTATCACTGGGTGTCTATGAGAGTACTGTACCAGCACTGAGTGAAGTTACCAAAACGAAGGTTCAGGTGCCCCGTAGAGAATGGTTGCATTTGTCCATAAGGTTCTCACATCCCTCTACATGCATTTAAACCATCTCTAGTTACTTAAAATGCTTAACATATTTAGATGGTATGTAAATTGTTGTTAAAATAACTGTTTAGAAAATAATGACAACAAAAACTTGTATATGTTCAGTGCAGGCATAATTTTTTGGGGAATTTTTTAAAAGTTTCTTGTAAGTATATGTTAATTATACACAATAATAGATTTCATAATGATATCTTTATATAATGTGTAAATATATATATATATATATAAAATCACATTTCATCCCCATTACCCTATCTAACCCCTTCTCTCTTGGTGATTCTCTTCTTCTTTCTGGATAGTTCTCCTCCTACTTTCTTGTCTGTCGTCTGCCTGTCTGTCTGTCTGTGTGAACAGAAATTGGTATCAGAGAGTGAACTAGTGCTGTGATAGACATAGCTGTATTGTTTGGGGGAAGAGTGGTTGCAGAAGCATGTGGAGCTTTGGGTTAGGAGGGCTTAGAACTTGAAGCCCAACCAGTGTGGAGACTGGATGAGGGTAAGAGCCGCACAGACCACGTAGGCTTGGCTCATGAAGTTTCAGTGTCCTTCAAAACTCTGTTGGGGCCATTGGTGTGATATTCCGAGTTAAGAATCTAAGGTTTCTGTTCAGCTTGGGTTTGAGAGGATGCTACGATTAGGAAGACACCAGCAGCACTTAAATGAAGCTCACGCATCACTAGGGCAATTGATGTTGGTCAGCTGGAGCTGAAACAGCAGATTAAGATGAGACCTGACTAAGTGAGGTAAAATCTTCTGGGACGTGTATCCTCAGGATTCACACACACGAAAGCTGTGGCCCCGGGGTGTCAGGACCACACTAAGATGGTAGCTGAATTTGATAATATTTAAGAGTCTCTGTCTTAGTTAGGGTTCCTTTTGCTGGGATAAAAAGTAACTTGGAGCTGGTCAGTGGTGGCACACGCCTTTATCCCCAGCACTAGGGAGGCAGAGGCAGACAGATGTCTGTGAGTTCAAGGCCAGCCTGGGCTACAGAGTGAGTTCCAGTACAGGCTCCAAAGCTACACAGAGAAACCCTGTGTTGAAAAACCAATAATAATAATAATATTAATAATAATCTTCCCCCCTTCACAGCTTATAAGTGTATCCCTGAGGGAAGCCAGGGCAATAACTTAGGAACCCGGAGGCAGGAGGCCATAAAAGGGAGCAGCTTACTGGCTTGCTTAGCAGTCTGCTTTCTTTCACCACCAAGGACCACCAGCCCAGATGTGGCACTGCCCGCAGTGAGCCTGACCCTCCCACATCTGTCTCAATCAAGAAGATGCCCTGCAGGCTTTCTCCCAGGCCCATCTGGTGGGAGCACTTTTCTCAGTTGAGGTTCCCTCTTCCCCAGTGACTCTAGCTTGTGTCAAGCTGACATAAAAACTAGCCAGGACCATTGACCCCTTATTAACACGACACACAAACGCATTATAGTTAAACCATACCTTTCCTTTCCTGTTCATTGCCAAGATCACATATTAATATTAATATCACAATATAAAACATCCCAACTTTTAAAAGTCATAGTCTTTACAAATTCAAACACTTTAAATGTTAAATCTCTTTAAAACTTCCAAAGTCTCTTTCAAAGTTCAAGGCCCTCTAAAATAGCCAAAGGCTTCAAAATATTCTAAATCTCTCTAACACTCCAAAATATCTCCCAAACTCCAAACTCCATCAACCGCGATCTCCTGCAAAGTCAAAATAAGTGAAATACTTTCTTACTCCAAGAAGTCACAGCCACAATCAAGTAGACCCAAAGTCTCACAACGTAAAGCTCTGTGTCTGACTTCCGGGAGTCATTTGTAATCTTCTAGGCTCCTCCAAAGAGCTCAGAAAGCCACCTACAGTACTTAACCTCCTACCCAGCGCAGGTGGCACTGTTTCGGAAAGCATGAAGGGGTCATTGAGAGCAGCTGAGGCTTGGCACAATAAGGCGGGGTCGGAGTCCCTGAAGAGAGCCTAAGCGACCGGCTATTGGTGAAGGTGCAGCCCCTGCTGCAGTAGAGACCCTAGGATTGAGGGAGGTCGTGTAGAGAAACTGAGGTTTGGCACTGGGAGAGGCCTGGAGAGGTCGTTGGTGACAGGGCAACCTCGGTTGCAGTGGAGACCCCATCATATTAGAGTTGCCCGGACTCTAGTTCTTGGCGGATGACCACTAAGTAAGCCAGTAGCTGTGGAGTGGAGCCGCCAGAGCCTATGAGATGGGTTGTGCGTACTGCAGGTGGCAGAACGAGAGTAGATCTGCTCAAGGCCTTCAGAGCTCAGGAGATTGTGAGCCCCAGATGCTGGACACCGAGCCTAGGACTCGATCACACTCCTGGATGCTGATTTTTCTTTGCTCTTCCTGTAGTTGTGCCCTGGTTCTTCCCTCTGAGAACAGGAAAGCATGGAAAGTTGTTTTTAATTTGCAAAAGCCCACAGTTAAGAGGTTTGGGGCTTTACAGGAGATCTGGCATGTTTACAGGATGGAAAGCTTAAAGACCGTGGAAATTGTAAAGTTATACCATGCTTTATATTGTGATGTTCATATGAGCTCTTTGGGATGAACAAGAAAAATTACCATCATTTTTCTCACGTAGGGGACTGCAGGGCCTCACACCTGCTGGGCAAGCACAGCTCCAGTAAATGATACCCTGCCTCTCCAGCTCTGCCCCCCTGACTGACACCCCTCCACTCCAGCTCTGCACCCCTGACCGACACCTTGACACTCCACACTGCACCCCTGACTGACACCCGCCACCCCAGCTCTGCACCCCTGACTGACACCCACCACCCCAGCACTGCACACTCAATGACACCCCGCCACTTCAGACATTCCATTTCTGACAGAGTCTTTTTAGTTTTTAAGTTCTTAACATTTTGTACTTAAAAAAAAATGTTTTGTTTTGTTTCCAGACAGGGTTTCTATGTAGTCCTGGCTGTCCTGGAACTTACTCTTTGGCCCCTGCTGGTCTTGAACTCAGATCCTGCCTCTGCCTCTCCAGTGCTGGGATTAAAGTGCCCATTATTTTGTACTCTTATATATGTCTGTTCTGGCATTAGCAAACTCTTGGTGACATCCCTGAGGAACAAAAGTTAAGAAT
>NC_022009.1:64188036-64198724 GCF_000317375.1 Microtus ochrogaster | reverse complement strand
TTTTTGGCAGGGTTTCTCTTTCTCTGTAGCTTTGGAGCCTGTCCTGGAACTAGCTCTTGTAGACCAGGCTGACCTCAAACTCACAGAGATCCTCCTGCCTCTGCTTCCCGAGTGCTGGGATTAAAGGCATGTGCCACCACTGCCCGGCATGTTACATGTTCTTTTAAAAAATGTTTATTTGCTTTTTTTAACTATGTGTATGCATATGTGTCTATATGGGCACGTGAATGCAGGAGCCTGCAGAAACCAGAGACACTGGATCCCCTGGAACTGTAATTACAGGTCCTCTGGAAGAGCAAACATGCGTGTAACTACTGAGCCGTCTCTCCAGCCCCCTCAGTTCCACATTCATTATCACCCGCAGGCTGCTTTGGGAGCTCTTCTCAGCATTTTCGCCTGTGTAGAAATGTCATTATGGATCATCTTTTCCTCTGGTGAGGAAGCTGAAAATGGAGGAGGAAAGTGAGCCAGAGGTGGCTCTGAGACTAGCAATGTGGACGCTCTTCAGGGGAGCAGCCTGCCAGAACTAAATGTTCAGAAAGGTGGGTACGTAGAGTGAGCCACAGAAGGGCAAAGACGGCATTAAAGCCAGCAAGGGGGTTCGGGCGGGTCACTGCTAGGATTCAAAGTGCTGAACACAGAGCTCACATGCCCATGAAGGAGAAGAGCTTAGGGTAAGTCAGATTGTATCCCTATTAGAGTGCCACGCCGGCTTTCACAGGCTGTACGGAAACCGACTTTCAGAGTACAGGAATAGCCCTGGGCAGCTCCCGGCTTGCACCAAAGGGGCATCTGCCGATAGTTAATCACTGACCTAAGTGATGAATGAAGGATTCAGCGAGATGTGCCTCTTACATTCAAAATCCAACAAAGAAGGTTCGGAAGATTTGAAAAGGGAACCCAACCCAGCGGTTATTTCCAAGTGTGGTTAGTTCTCTCCTCCTCCTTTTCTTGCTCAGGCACTTCTGCCTCCCGGGAAGAGGCTAGTGCACAATAACACATTCATTTGTTTAAAGAATTAAATTGAAGCTCATTTACACGCTTGAGTGTAATACTGGGCTATTCTCTGTCTCAATTACTGTTCTATCACTGTAAAGCGATACCATGATCCAGGAAACTTATAAAGGAAAGCGTGCAATTGGTGCAATTGGGGGGTTGCTTACAGTTTCAGAGGGTTAGTCTATTATTGTCGTGGTGGGGAGCATGCAGCAGGCAGGCAGACATGGTGCTGGAGAAGTCGTTAAGAGCCCACATCTTATCCACAAATTGCAGATAGAAAGACAATAGGCCTGGCATAGACGTTTGAAACCTTAAGACAATGATGTACCTCCTCCAACAAGGCCACACCTCCTAATCCTTCCTAAACAGTTCCACTAACTGGGACCCAGCATTTGAATATATAATCCTATGGGAGCCATTCTCATTGAGACCAACACTTTATGAGATCTGACGAAGAAGCTAACAAGTAGTAATTTGTGTGTGTGGTATAGGTATATGCATGCTTTGTGCATTCACTCAGATAAGCACAGGAGTGTGTGCTCGTATGTGTGCATGTGTGTCTATGGAGGTCAGAGGTCAACATCTTGTGCTTTTCTCAGTTTCTGTCCACCTTATCTTTTTGAGACAGAGTCTCTCACTGAACACCACTCCCTGATTGACTAGACTGACTGGCTAGTGAGCTCTGAGGATCTGCGTGTGCCCTCCTCCACTCTCCCAGGGCTTGGGTTACAAATGGCAGGCGCATACATGGCTTCTATGTGTGAACTGGTTCTCATGCTTGTGCCACAGGCTCTTTACCCATTGAGCTGTGTTCACAACCTCCCAAAGCAGAAATTCCGCAGTAATAGAATGAAAGATGACACTCCTGGGCTGTGTTATACAGGACATCCTCTTAGCCAAACCACCATCTTCCAGAGCTCAGTGGGGCCTGCTTCCAAAAGATAACCACAGCTGGATATGTTGCCTGTTGACATTGCCTCAAAGTAGGAGGGGCAGGAGGGTCATAAGGACCCTTGCCTGAGTTTCTGGCCACCCCTCCTAATAAATTGCAGGTAATTCTGCCCTCATTTGAACATGGTCCCGCGGTCAGAAAGAGGCTACAACATATAGACTGGGAAAGACTACAGGGGGGAGAATCCCTCTCCAAAACCAGAGGCAAGTCATCATCCACACTGCAGGGTCCCGCGTCACCCACGGTCTTGGCTGTCCTCCTCACCATTGCCTCCGAAACTCTTCAGCTCCTCCAGGTGAACCTTGGTGTAATAAAACCTCGGCTTGTCTTTAGGAATGTCATGAGGAGCAATGGGGAAAGATGTTGCTTAGCCAGCCCCCAGAATGAAAAGTTCCCGGAAGCTGTTGCTCAGGTTTGTGTGACTGATAAATACATTCCTTGAACAGTTCAAGGGGCAGAATGCTCTTAGCTCATTGTTCCTGAGGTTCCAGTATGCAGTTTAATGGGGTCAGGGCTCTGTTGATCTAGAGTCATGGGGATGAGAACCTGGGGCAGGAGCCACTCACCTCATGACAGACAGAAAGCAGAAATAAAAAAGAATCCAGGACCACCCCCTATCAACCTGCTTCCTCTAGTGAGGCTCTGCCTTCTGAAGTTTCCCTCACCCTTCAAAATAGAGCCATAGTCCCAAGTATATGACCTTTGGGCCTATGGGAGATAATTTCATATTGAACCGTCCCAAGTGGATTGGTTTTTAAACTCTGAGATGACAATCTCAGTGAGTAATATTGTGGGAAAGTGTAGATTGGAAGGGCTCTTCTGAAATGTGTCTTCATGCCACTCACAGCAAAATCACTCATCACTGTGTTCCTCCAAGGTTCCTGCACACGTGGCTCATGTGGGTGTTCTGTAGACCATGCTCTTCCAAAGCAATGGGCCACAAGATGAACTTAGTAGCTGTATTAGGCAGGGTTCTCTAAAGGAGCAGAACTGATAGAGAGTCCAAGCACACACACACACACACACACACACACACACACACACACACACACACTAAAAGGGGTTTTATTAGACTGGCATACAGAATGTGGTCCGGGTAATCCAACAATGACCAACTCAGGACAGAGAGGCCTACGATCTGGCATTGCCGCTCAGCAGGCTGGATCGCTCAGCAGTCCTCATCTGGTGCCAGAGTCCTGGGAGACTCCTGCAGAGCCGCTGCTCTTCAGTCTGCATTGATTCAAATCCTGCCACAGTGCAGGGTAGTGAGAGTGAAGACAGGCAGACCAAAATCAGTTTCCTTCTTCCACGACCTTTATGTGGTTCATAACATACATCATAAACACATACACACTAATAAATTATATATATATATATATATATATTTGTAGAATTATAATGTTGAAAATCTTTGTATCGAGATGAAACTTAGACTAGTGGTGCAATTGGTCTGTCTAGGTAGAAATACATCAATTAGCAATGCTAACTGAAAAACTCAAATATTATTTCTGAGTACTTATTTAAGTCATTTACTGTGCACTTTAAGAAATATTGTATTTTTAGCTTTTTGAAATTGCACTTTGGCATGAGAAAACTATTTAAATTTCTGCCTTGGCAAACTCTTTAGCCTTCAAAGCCCATATATGTGTTTGTAAAAAGAGGAACAGTTGCTCCAACTGTCCTCACATGGTTCTTGAGAATCACACGCGATAGTGGCTATAAACCTCATGCCACTCCTGTGTAAAAATGTTAAATAAATGTTAAGTATTTTTATCGTTATTATGTAAGAAGACTTTGCCAACTGGGTTCCTAGATGTCTGGCCATCCCAGTTCCCACTTTTGTGTTGCTCCAGTCAAATGGTAAGGTTCTGACAGTGTTCTGGGCACAGTGCCTATGCCTCTCAACTTTAGCTTCACTCTGCACTCATTTTAAGCTTTTCTGGAGCCATGGGAGAAGTTCTCTGGCCAATACCTTGCTTCCAATGGTGAAAGAAAGCGTTCCAGGCAGAGAAAAGCTAAGAATCTTCCCTCTGGCATCCTGTACCTTCCCCCTCCTTTTGGGCCCCCTTCCTGCCAGGGCAAGTCATTAACTTTACACTTCCTGTCTCCCAGCATAAACATTCCCTCCAGATGCAGCCAGGCCTCGCTTCCCTTTAACTATTTCACTGCTAAAGACCCCTTTTCCAAAGCAGTGTTTAAATGTCAGCTCTCTTTCCCCATCTTGTAGAGCTCTTGGCTGTGCTCCTGACTCGCTTAGGCCTGTGCACCTATAAAGTCCATCCATACTAGTCAAACAGAAAACTGCTTTTGTTTTGTTTTGTTTTGTTTTGTTTGTTTTTCGAGATAAGAGTTTCTCTGTGTAGCCCTGACTGTCCTGGAACTCGCTCTGTAAACAAGGCTGACTTTGAACTCACAGAGATCCCCACCTACCTCTGCCTCCCAAAATTAAAGACATGAGCCACCACCGCCCAGGTTTTTTTTCCGCTTCCAGATCAGAGCTGTTTCTTGGGGCTCTTCTATATGTAATATTGAAAGTATCACCAAAATATCTAATGGACGAGAAAGAGGAAGTCTGCTCTTTGGAGTTTATATAACTCTAGAGTGTAACCACAGTCTTGGCACAGGCGCACGGTTCTGACTTCTTCAATAAAGATACCAAAGACACATTGAGTTAGTGAGAGAATGAAGAGACGTCCTGAAGAGAGGGGTGTGGCAGCAGGATCCAGGGTGGCCTTTGCTTTCTCTCACCTAGAAACCGTTGTTGCTATAACTGTGTGAGGGACACTTGGCCACACACACAATTGGAGTCCGAAGGAAAGAGGTGGAGAACTTGGAGTCTGGAGAGAGTTGGAGGCCAAATGCTCATGACGTCACATGAAGCGGAGATGTCATCACGACATTCATTTTCCACAGAGATTGTGAGTCAGGTCTAAAAATAAAGTGCATGACAAGTGGATAGAAGGTTTTACTTCCTCTTAGTGGCTGAATAATAAGGTCAAATATCTGAGGAGATTAAGTGGATTCCCAGCTTAGTTTTGAGTTTAGTGTTGCGGCTTTTATCTTATCGGTGTGACGATTGTTTCTCCTCCCTGCCCAGTCTCCTCCTCTGCGCAGTGGGTGATGATAATAGTAACTAATCTAGGGTGGTTTCAGAATTCAATGATTAAACCACAAGTAATGCTGGGGACCCCGAGGGATGCATTGTAAACATGGTCTTAAGGAACTCATTTCATTGTGGGGGTTTTGTAGTAAGAGGCTGCTTGTTGGTTCCTGGCTAGCTTAGACCCGAACTAATCACACAGAAACCATATTAATTAAAACACTTCTTGGCCCATTAGCTCTAGCTTCTTATTGACTAACTCTTACATATTAATTTAACCCATTTCTATTAATCTATGTATCACCACATGGCAGTGGCTTACCAGTTAATGTTCCCAGCATCTGTCTCAGGCGATCCATGGCTTCTCCCTGACTCTGCCCTTCTTTCTTCCAGCACACAACCTAGCTTTCCCTGCCTACCTAAATTCTGCCTTGCTATAGGTCCAAGCTTGCTGTGGAATATTTCTTTACACTGTGTGAATATATGTTGCTGTGACTAGTTTAATAAACAAGCTGACTGGTCAATAACTGAACAGGATAAAGTAGGCAGGAAAGCCAAACTGGGAACGATGGGATGAGAAGAAGCTGAGTTGGAGGAGATGCCAATGAACAGCTAAGAAAGCAGGATGTATAGAAAATGAGATAAGCCAAAAGCCATGGGGCAAAGCATAGGTAAGAAATATGGGTTACTTTAAATGTAAGAGCTAGTTAGTAACAAGCTTGAGCTATCAGCCAAGTATTTATAACTTATATTAAGTCTCCAAGTCAGTTATTTGGGAAGTGGCTGCTGGCTCGTGAAAGCTCCACCTACACAAGCTGGCTCCAAACTTCTGAGCTCCAATGATTCTTCTGCCTCAGCTTTCTGAGTAGTGGGGCTGCTGGAGCACATGGGAGTTGGGATGCATAACTTTTTAAATGAAAAAGAACATTAAGGTTTGGAGATGTAGCTCCACTGGCAGAGTTCTTACAGAGCATGCACGAAACCCTGGCTCCTATCCACAGCCCTGTACAAGTGAGATGTGGTAGGGAGCCTGTAATCCCAGAATATGGGAGATGGAGACAGAAGAATCAGACATTAAATGTTATCCTCAGCCAGTCTGGGGGAAGTCTGAGCTGGATGGGATCCTGTCTGAAAAAGAATAAAAATATAAAACAAAACACCTGGATTTCGAGACGAGGTAGATAAAGACAACTGGTTAACCTTAAAATGCATTGTTTGTGTGGATAAGAAGGGGGTGGGGGGAGTTGCGGAGGTACCGGTAAAGACATAAACAGAAGTGCTCATCTGAAAAACATAACAATAAGGTTTGTAAACTTGTTTCATCATTGTGTGTGTGTGTGTGTGTGTGTGTGTGTGTGTGTGTGTGTGTGTGTATTTAGTCCGGAAGTCAATGTTGGATGTCTTTCCTGATCTCTCTTATTTGTTGAGATAGGATTCCCCCATGGAGCCTGTAGCTGGTCAATTGCCTCATCTGGCTGCCCAGCAAGTCCCAGGGATCCCTGCTTCTGCCTCACTGCCCTGAGACTACAGGTGTGCACAGCTGTATTGGGCTTTTATGTGGGTGTAGGGTGAATGGGTGGGGGATCAAACTCAGGTCCTCCATTCTTCAGTAACAAGCACTTTACTGACTGAGCTACCTCGCTGGTCCCTTCTTTGATCCTTCAAACCACATGCCCATAAAGCAGATGAAAACAAAGACTTTACTCAGTCATTTTCTTACATATTTATTTATCAAGGCAGTGTCTCGCTACGTAGATGAGGCTGGCCTTGAACTCACAGAAGTCTGCCTGCCTCTGCCTCCTGAGTGCTGGGATTAAAGGCTTGTGCTACCAAATAAAAGCTTTAAAAGAGACTGTTGTAAATGACAAATGCCTATTACTTTCCTTACTATTGAAAGGAACATATATGGAGCACAGACCATTTTAAAAAGTGAATTTTACTACAAGCTTGTGATTTACCATCTCTTATTTTCATCTTTTGGTCTTTACCACCAGATAGAAAGTCATCCCAGAATTCAGGAGATGTGGAGAAAGAGCAGGGATTGTTTATTAAATAATAATTTAAAAAAACATGTACTCTTTCAGTTATAACTAAGTGAAGATAAATATTAGCAGAGAAAATGACAACATGGTTGAAAAAAGAAGAAAATAAAATCTATTTCAGACCATGTCTCAGTCAAGAAAAAGTCTCAAGTCTCTTTTGCATGCATAGAATTTATCCACACAACGTTGAATTCGCACACACAGACGCACACAACACATGTACTGCAACTAAGAAACACTACTTATGCTTATGTTCACTTTACTTGATATTTATGTGCAGAACCTAAAGTATCGCCAGTTCCTCTCACTATGCTTTGAACCCAGCAAACACTAGAATCCTGGGAAGGCTTGGGACTGGCTTACCAAGAGTCCTCTCCTGCCTCAGAACACAGGGACTGTTGTCCTCTGGGAGAGAAGAAGCCATTTAAATTCAGGGGAAAGATTCTCAACACTGGCAAGCTATTTTTAGCTAAAACTGTGGTTTAATTTGGAAACTGAGCAGTTAAGGTCTTGCCTTTCTCTTGGATTGCCTTTTTAGATGGCAGTCGATAGTTCTGCATGGGGAAAAGTCAGGTTCCAAATGGAGCGTCTGAAACATTTTGGAAGAATCTAAAATTCGAAAGCCGGTCAAAGCAAAGTTCAAGCGAGGGCTTTGGAAGTTTTGTTTATCTTCAGCCTGTTGTTTTTAAATTCATGGTGCACGGTCCTAAAACAACTAATAAAGAGGAAGGCACTCGCACTGGGCTGACTGAAGCGCAACCTGGGGCCTGGCCAGCCTGGGCAACTGCCGGATAGAACAGCGCACTGACGTCAGGCTGCCTGGGAGTACTGGACAGAATGAAAAGGAAGGGAATCTCATGACTTTCCAGACCCCATGATGCTCTGTTTAGAAGTGTTCCCAGAATTTTGGGACCACTGCAGTGATTTTTAACTCCAGACTGTCCTTCAGAGTAACCTAAATTCAAACTTAATTAAGATAAGCTAACTCATTTCTCTGGTAATGCCAGCTAATCTGCAAGAGTTGGGCAGAATGAGGCATGAGGCTTCTGGGTTGGACAAGACATGGTCCTCCTATGCCACAACAGCTCTGCTGAACAGCCCTGATGTTTATGAGTAAGAAGATACCACTAGCGCCACCCCCCCCCTTTTTTTTTAGACAGAGTTTCTCTGTATAACAGTCCTGGCTGTACTGGAACTCACTTTGTAGACCAGCATGGCCTCGAACTCACAGAGATCTGGCTGCCTTTACCTTGAGAATGCTGAGATTCCATGTGTGTGTGATCATACCCAGTTTGTACAGTGCTGGGGACCAAACCCAGGTTTTCCAGCAAACAGTCTAATACAGAGCCTCCTTCCCAGTCTACTTCCTCTTCCCCACTTCTCTCTCTTGTCAGTGCAATGTAGCGCTCACTGTGTACTCAGTGCCACCTGAAACGTAAAGTACAATCAGTATGAACTATTATAATTTCCCCCAGTTTTTACATAGGCAACTAAAGTATAGATATATGAAATAATTTACCAAATGGGTAAATTATGTAGGAAGACATAGATATATCCTACCTTGAGCATCAAGGGTCTTAACTTCTCTGCAGTGCTGTCTCTCTAAAAACCTGTGTGCTCCGAGAAAAAGTCTTCAGCATCAATATTCACCTGTCATAACCAAGTGGCCGTCATCCCAGAAGAGCCACAGTTGGTTCAATAAATATAATACATTATGTGTAGATGCTTAAGGATAGAAACATGACAATCTAGATACAGATGCTGGAAAGGCATCTAACAAAATTCAAGATGACTTCTTGATAAAAGTGCTGAAGATATTAGCTATAGTTGGAACATACCTCAAAATAATAAAGGCCATATACAACAATCCCATGGCCAGAATTACAATAAATAAGGGGAAACTGAGAGCATTTCCTCTAAACTAGGGAAAGAGTTGGTGATGTTTTAGCTATGGCACTAAGATAAAAGAAAAAAATTAAAGTGATAAAAACAGGAAAGGAAAATTTATCCCTATTTATAGCAGATAACATGATTTATGTCTTTATTTTAAAAAACCCTTCAGACTCTAACCAGAAAACACTTAGGTCTAATAAACTTTCATCACAGTTACAGGATATTAAATCAATACACAAAAATCAGTAGCCTTTGTATATGTCGACAATGAACTTTGAGGGAAAGGCATTAGGAAAAATATCTTCTTCACAAGAGCCCCAGAGAGAGAGAGAGAGAGAGAGAGAGAGAGAGAGAGAGAGAGAGAGAGAGAGAGAAGCTAGGAATAGAGCTAACCAAATATGGTGGTTTGAATGAGATAACCCCATTGGCTCATATGTTTGAGAACTTAGTTCCCAGTTGGTGGAACTGTTTGGGAAGGATTAAAAGGTGTGGTCTTATTAGAGGAAGTGTGTCACTGGGGTGGGCTCTGAGGCATCAAAATACTTGTACCATTTGCAGCCTCTCCTCCACAACTCCCCTCTGACTCATGGTGTGGATCAAGATGTGAGCTCTCAATTGCTTCTCCAGCCATGCCTTTGCTCTGTCATCATGGACTCTGACACTCTGAGACCAGAAACCCCAATTAAACACTTTCTAAGTTGACTTGATCATGGACAGTTTTACAGTAGAAAAGTAATTAAGACACCAAGGAAATGAAAGATCTCTGCATTAAAAATTTCCAGACTATGAAAAAGGAAAGCAAAGAAGAAGCCAGAAGATTTAAAGATGCTTCTCCACTGGCCAGATTAATATTGTGAAAAATGGCTATTTACTGAAAGTAATCTACAGACTCAATGCAATCCCCACAAAAATTCCAGTGTCACTCTCCAAAGAACTCTACTGTAAGAGCAAGATGGCTCACTCGCCACCAACCTGAGGACCTGAGTTCAATCCTTGAGACCCACGTGATAGGAGAAGAGAACTGACTCCCACAAACTGTCCTCTGATCTCCACATAAGTGCCGAGGCTCATGAACACATGTACATGTACCATACACGCACACACACACACACACACACAATGTAGTTTAGAAATCATTTTAAGGGGCTGCCCTGCCAGAGGACCAGGGCGGTTCACAACTGTCTGTAACTCCAGGTTCAGGGAATCTGACACTCTCACACAGACATACACACAGGCAAAACCCCGATGCACATAAAATAAAAATAAATAACTTCAGTCAAACAAATCTATTAAAGTGGATCAAAGACCTCATTTCAAGCTTGATGCATTGAAACCGATAGAGGAAAGTGTGGGGTTAATCTTCAATATCCTCGTGTGGGCAAGAATATTCTGAACAGATCTTCAATAGGAACCAGCCCAGAAACCAACAGATGGGACCACCTGAAGCTAAAATCATTCTGCACAGCAAAAGAAACCATGAGCAGCTCAAACAGCCTACAGAATGGGAGAAAACCTTTGCCAATACCTACAGCTTACAAATAATTTCAAAAGACAAACACACACAACTGCCAATCCACAAATGGGCTAATAAAGTGAACATACAGTTCTTAAAAGAAGAAACAAATGACCAATGAATTATTTAAAAATTGTTCAACAGCTGAGCTTTGAGGAGCAAGCTTTTAATCTTTCCACCCAGGAATCA
>NC_022009.1:64183835-64185489 GCF_000317375.1 Microtus ochrogaster | reverse complement strand
ACAAAAGCATTTGTTTAACTATGTTTATAGCAGCATTTCTTGTAATAGCCAGAACCTGGAAACAACCTAGATGCTCCTCAACCAAAGAAAAGAAAATGTGGCACATTTACACATTAGAGTATTACTCAGCAGTAAAAAAATAATGACAACTTGAATTTTGCATGCAAATGGATGGAATTAGAAAACACTATCCTGAGTGAGATAACCCAGACCCAAAAAGATGAATATGGTATGTACTCACTCATAAGTGGATATTAGCTATAAACAATGGACATTGAGCCTAGAGAAAAATATATCTAGACCCATCTGGAAATTGGAAACAGACAGGATTGACTGGCATGGTTGGGGAGGATAGGGGTTTCGGGGAGAAGGGAAGGTAGGAGAAGAAGAGGAGGGGAGAGGAGAACTTGAGGGAATGGGATGGTTGAGATGGAGGAAGGACAGAGATGAGAGCAAGGAAACAGATATCTTGATTGAGGGAGCCATTATAGAGTTAGCAGAAACCTGGCTCTAGAGAAATTCCCAGGAATCCAAAGCATGACCCCACCTAGGACCCTGGGTAATAGAGGAGAGGGGGCCTGATCTTGACTTGCCCTGTAGTCAGACTGATGATTATCTTAAATATTGCCATAGAGCCTTCACCAAGCAACTGATGGAAGCAGAGGCAGAGACCCACATTGGAGCACTGGACTGAGCTTCCAAGGTCCAGTTGAAGAGTGGAAGGAATGAGAATATGAGCAAGGAGGTCAAGACCATGATGGGTTCACCCACTGAAACAGTTTGCCTGAGCTAATGGAGGCTCACCAACTCCAGCAGGACTGGGAAGGAACAGAACAAGCATAGGACCAAACTAGTCCCTCTGAATGTGGTTGACAGTTGCATGGCTGGGGCAGACTGAGGGGCCACTGGCAGTGGCACCAGGATTTATCCCTACTGCATGTACTGGCTTTTTGGGATCCTGTTCTCTTTGGATGGATACCTTGCTCAGATATAGTATGAGGGTCTTGGACCTTCCACAAGGCAATGTGCCTTATTCTCTCTGAGGATTAGATGGGGGTGGGGTGGGAGGGTGTGTGGAGGGAATGGGAGGAGGGGAGGGAGTGGGAACTTGGATTTGTATTTTTTTTTAAAAAATCTAATAAATTTATAAAAAATGTAAAAGAAAGAAAGAAAAGAAAGAAGGAAAGAAAGAAAGAAAATTTGCTATTGAAGACAGAGACAAGGGAGCAAAAGCTCCTGGAATCACAACACCCAGAAAACCAGTCTTGTCTGTCTGGGCAAGAGAAATTAAGGATGATGCAACTGATTGACATAATTTAATCCTGAAAGTCTCAGTGATGAAGGTTTTAGCCTGACAAAGCAGATCCTTTAAGTACGTGTAGAATTCCCACACTCCGAATTGTCACTTTTAACCATTGAAAAGAAAAATTAGTTTAGTGAGAAAGTGTCAGCAAGTGTAACTTAAAATAATAAGCCCAAAAGTCATAATGATAATCATTTTAATACCTTGTATGATAATTAAAAAGATAGAGTTAAAAAATGCTATGCTCCTAAACTGAGATTCCTAACATGTAGTAAAATGAACCCAGGCTTGGTGTTAGAACACAGAATTCACAACAATCTTTTTAAGTAATTTTTTTTCTTTTTTTTTTTT
>NC_022009.1:64177470-64183665 GCF_000317375.1 Microtus ochrogaster | reverse complement strand
TCCGTCCATGTCTAGGAAGGTGAACATCCAAACTGGCTAGGCTCCCACAAAGCCAGAACATGAAGTAGGATCAAAACCCCATGCCATTGTCCTTGGCTTCTCATCATCCCTAAGTAATTTTTTGAGATTAATATATTTACTTCATTTCCTCCCTTCCATTTTCTCCCTTCAACACCTCTCATGCCTCCACCCATTACTGCCTTTCAAATTCATAGCTTCTTCTTCCTTAATTGTTGTGATATAGATAGATAGATTCCTAAATACATAAGCACAACCTGCTCGGTCTGTATCATGTTGCTTGTATGTGCACTCTCAGGGCTAACGGGAATAAGATAACCAATTGGCGTGATCTTCCCTGGGGAAGACCGTGTCTCCTGCTCTCAGCATTTCTTAGTTGCCTGTAGTGCTTTGTCTGAGGTTGAGGGCTCATAAACTTCCCATTTCCGTACTAGCGTGTCTGTTGGTGTCCTCCTTGTACAGTTCATTTTAGGCAGCCATGTTGGTGAAACTGCATGACGTTTCTAGGACATTTCTATCTCTCAGCCAACTCTGCCTTGTCTTCCTCAGCGATCCCTGAGTTGGGTTGTAGTTAACATAAAACTACTGAACACACAAATTAAACAACTACTGACATTAAATAAAAAAGTATTTAAAATATTTTTACAGTATATATCATTTATAGACATGGAAGTGAATTTGCATACGAATTCCATGGACGTGCTTGTGTGCTATGTGTCATCAAAGCAATAGTAACCTTAACCAGGACAATTTGGACAACTGCTTTCTTACCTATATACCTGAGGCTGTGTAAACATTTCCAGGTGAAAAGGGGTCAGAGCGGAAATTAGGGAGCCGTTTTCTAAGGTCCTTTCACCGGACAATGGTGCAGACCTAATTACTTTACACAGTAATTAGCAGTGCCATAGCCATTGCTAATGGGACAAGATTCATGACAGAACAACCTTTGTTTGTTTTTTTTTTTCATTTTTAAATAATACTTTATATTTATTTTGGGTTGGGAAACACACGTACCACGGCTTGTATGGAGGTCAGAGGAGCACTTGAGGGAGTCCTTTCTCTTTTATCATGTGGGTGCCAGGGATGGAATCAAGTCAGCCGCGTGGCTGCAGGTGCCGTTACTAACTAAGGTATCTTGCCAGTCGCTTCGAGAACAGCTTTAAAGAAAAAGCTGGTGCTTTCTCGTGCTGTTGGTCCATCTCGGCAGGAAGGTGGCAGGGCAGAGCAACTTCAGAGAGGGTCATACTAGGGACTCAAGGTAACCTTTAAAGGCCCGTTCCCAGTGACCCACTTCCTCCAGCCGACCCCACCTCTCAACACCAGCGACCAGGAACTAAGTATCTAAACAGAAGCCTGTGGGGGACAAACCATAGCAAGCGCCTACTCAAGGAAGGAAACTCTATTAGCTATGTTCTCATTTGTGTGAGCAAATACCTGATAAGAGTCAACTGGAAGGAAGGAGCGGGAAAGGAGAGAGGGAGGGAAGAAAGAAAAACGAGAGGGAGAGAAGAAGGAAGTACACATGCAAGCAAACAAGTGGTTATTTTGGCGACAATGTGAGGGCACAGTTTTTCCTAGGGTGAAGGCATGGTGGCGAGAACCTGATAGCAGGCAAGGCCACACCCCCTGAGACACACTTCCTCCAGCTAGGCTCCCCCGCCTCTGAAAGTCTCCAACCTTCCAAAGCAGCGCCTCCAGCTGGAGACCAAGTATTCAAACACTAGCATCCATGGAGGCGCAGGTCTTGGTCAAAGGCAGACAGTTCCTACCCTTTTATCCACACAGAGAGAGATCTTAATCGAGCACTGGACTACAATGAAAATTGCAGCAGGGAACAGTGCGACCTGGGATAAGGGGGGCACCTAGAATACTCAGTGAGACTCAACCCTGTCAGGGAGGCCTGAGTTGGCTCCCTTGAGTAAGTGGAGCCTGAGAAGAGACCAGGTCACTAACGGGACCCCTGCTGGCCCAGATGCTGCCGCCCAGGAAGGGACCAGTTGTACCCTCTTGCCTCCGTGACAATAAAGTTGGAAGCTGTGAGTGAGCAGGACAACAAAGAAACAAAATTCACCGCCCCTGGGCCACCCTTCTCTAGGTGCCCAGATTCTTATCTCCTGGGCAACCAGTGACGTCAGAGTTAAAAATGGAACGCAGGCTAACATCTGTAGCAGAGGTAAAAAATAACTCGGTTTCAGCCTGTGCAAAGCTCTTACGAGGGGCACATGGGCCATGCCCTGTCAGTAACTTCAGTGAACAGCAAGGAAAATGTGTGCAGATTCATATAGGACACCAGGTGGAAATGGTTGCCTTAGAGATGGCCTCATGGCATTTGGTTTCTCCAGAGAGGCCGGTTCTCAGTTGTATAAAGGAGAAAGGCATTTTTACAAAACTGGGGTGGGGGGTCTGGAGAGATGGCTCAGCAGTTAAGAGCACTGGCTGCTCTTCCAGAGGTCCTGAGTTCAATTCCCAGCAACCTCACGGTGGTTCATAATCATCTGTATGTAATAGAATCAGATTCCCTCTTCTGGTGGACACGAAAGCAGAGCACACATCTGCATAAAGCAGAACACACATCTGCATAAAATAAATAAATCTTAGAAGAATTTATTTTCAAAAGCTGGGTTGGGGATGTAGCTCAGAAGCTGGAGAGCTTGCCTAACGCGTGTGAAGTCTTGGGCTTGACCTCCAGCACCACATGATCAGGGCTTAGCACACCTGCTGAGGCAGAAGTTCAAGGTCATCCTTGGCTCAATAGCGAATTCAAGGCCATCTTAGGCCACATCAGACTCTTTCAAAAAAGAAGGGAGGAAGGAAGGGAGGGAGGAAGGAAGGAAGGAAGGAAGGAAGGAAGGAAGGAAGGAAGGAAGGAAGGAAGGAAGGGGGAAATGGAGTAAACAGGCCAGAAATGGAAGCACATACCTTTAATCCCATCACTCAGCAGGCTAAGGCAGATGCTGTGGGATAATACTTTTGTACCCTGTAAAGATTTGTCACTCATATTGGTTTAATAAAATGCTGATTGGCCAGTAGCCAGGGAGAATATATAGGCGGGGTGACCAGACTAGGAGGATTCTGGGAAGAGGAAAGGCAGAGATGCAGTCTCAAGTCAGATACAGAGGAAGCAAGATGAGAATGCCTCACTGAGAAAAGGTACCAAGCCACGTGGGTAAACATAGACAAGAACTATATCCTGTGTTCAAGGAGATAAATAGATTTAACAAAAGACTATGATACATGGAATAAAGAGAATGTGACCTCCATGCAAATAGCTAAACTTCCAACTTGTGAAGAGGAATTAAAGAAAAGTTTAGGAGCAGGCATGGTGGCACATGCCTTTAGTCCCAGCCCTGGGGCAGCAGAGGCAGGTGGATTTCAGAGTCCAAGGCCAACCTAGTCTACAGAGCAAGTTCCAGAACAGCTGAGCTAAGGTTGGGAATGAAATCATTGAAAACAGAAAACTGTGAAAATGTAGTTGAGCTAGGGGGCCATATCCAGACCCAGGGAGCAGCAGAACCTGGCAACTTTGGCCACGTGATTCTGATTGTAGAGTCAAAGATCTAAGAAAGGGGTTATGGAATCTCCCTCTGAGACTAAGGAAAGCCACTGAGGTCAGGTATATGTCAGGGGTGTCCCAGCAAGAAGGTCATTGTGTGAAACTATGATGTTGAAGCCTGGATTGTCTTGGAGATGCCAAGATGTTGGAGATGACAGAGTCATGGGAGACCTGCCAAGGAGAGCTGCTCACAGGGAGTGGAGCCAGCCCAAGAGAGAGAAGTGTATGTAGTCAACAAAGCCGAAAGGAGTTGGAGGTCTGAAGAGCACTTTGACATCAGACATGGAGATGCAGAGTTTGGAATCTGTCCAACTGGATTTTGGTTTTGCTTTGGTCCAGTATTTTCTCACTATGTTCCCCTGACTCCCTTTTGGAATGGTGATGTATGTCCTGTGTTGTTGTATGTTGGAAGTATGTGATATGCTTTTTTATTTTGATTTTATATGAGATTACAGTTAAGAGATTGCCATGAACCTTAGAAGAGGCTTTGAACTTTTAAACAGGGTTGAAGCTATTATAAACTACGGAGACTTTTGAAGTTTGACTAAATGCATTTCGGCATTATGGTATGACAAATCTATGGGGGGCCAGGGAGTGGAATGTGGTGGTTTGAAGGAAAATGGCCCCCATAGGCTCATAGGGTGTGTCACTATTAGGAGATATGGTCTTGTTAGAAGAGGTGTGGCTTTTTTTGGAGGAAGTGTGTCACTGGGGATGAGCTTTGAAGTCTCAGATTCTCAAGCCAAGCCCAGTCTCTCTTTTTCTGCCACCTGTGGATCAAGATGTGGATCTCTCAGCTACCTCTCCAGCACCATGTCTGCCTGCATACCTCCATGCATCCTGCCATGATGAAGATGGACTAAACCTCTGAACCGCAAGCCAGCCCAATTAAATGTTTTCCTTTGTAAGAATTGCCATTGTCATGGTGTCTCTTCACACCAATAGAAACCCTGACCAAGACAGAGTTCTTGCCTGAAAGAAATAGAAAATTTTTTTTTAATGAACTGAAGAGGAAACCCACTCTGACGGGGCTTCCTTCGCCAGTCCATCAGGAAGTAAGTCAAGAGGCCAAGAGGGAGATACTCTACCCTGGCCTGGATCTGCTGGATCTGGCTGGTACTGGACAGATGTACCTCTTGAAGCTGACGGCTGGGTGCCTCACCGGAATCCAGTTGGCACTTCACTTCTGAGCCAGGCCTGTAAACTCAGCTCTTACAAAGCAGCCAGGCCGGTGACAGAAACGAGTGCCGCAGGGTGCAGAAGGCTCATAGTGATCCAGGGTTTCCCGCTATCTCTTCCCTCCCAGATGCTTCTCTTACCTGCTCTTCCATTTCGATGGCTTCCATTTTAAGTGTATTTTCACGTGAAATGTGGGTAGCAGTGTTGAGTTAGCACTTCTGAGAAGACGGATTTGATCTTTTGCTGTCTGAGATGTCTAGTCTTAAAGCTAAAGAGAGAGGCTGTGACGTGAAGGCGGGTGACCAATAGAAACGCACAGCGGAAGGAGAACCTGCGGAGAACAGAGTGGGTACCACGGGAGACCGCGCAAGCATCCTCTGCCATAGCAACTATCCCCTGAGGCCTGGTGTGGAGGTGACACAGGAGCGACAGCTCACCTAGAAGCTGTGCCTGGGCTTGGTGCGCTCCAAGCTACTTCGGCCTTCAGCTCCCCTAGGTCTGTCCACAGACGTTGAAGCAGATATAAATATCCAGTTTGTTTGGTAGGTTTACTTCTTCTAAACTAACAAACGGGTGTTCAGATTTTAAAGAGTGGTTGCTTTTCAAAATAAACTTTATTATTTAAAGAAATTTGCGAATAAATAAAGCATTAAACACCCACATTTGCTACAAACTCCCCCATTCGTTGCTTTTTGCGTCGCTCTCCGTCCTCGCCAGCGGCCATGATGACGACTTGGGTTTGGTGTAGCGGTCTTTCTGACCTCACTGGGGACACGCAGCGCTGTCTGTTTATGTTTATAGACCTAAAACCACTCACGTCTCCAAGGAGCTTTAGTGGGAAGTGGCACTTACAGGCCACAACTGTGCTGTCGCTATGTTCGGCCTTTTCAGTGGACGAATGGAGGAAATACAGATTACTGGACCCTTTTAAAATCACAAGCTCATACTGATACTTCCAATTCAGAGTCAACATTAAAGGGTGTGTGTGTGTGTATGTGAGAGTGTGTGTATGTGTGTGTGTATGTTTATGTGTGTGTATGTGTGTGTATATACATGTGTATGAGTGTGTGTGTATGTTTATGTGTGTGTATATACATGTGTGTGCGAGTGTGTGTGTATGTTTATGTGTGTGTATACATGCGTGTGAGTGTGTGTGTATGTTTATGTGTGTATGTGTGTGTATACATGTGTGTGAGTGTGTGTGTGTGTGTGTGTGTGTGTACATGTGAGGCCAGAGGACCATCTCCAGTGTTCCTTAGCAACCTCCTATATTTTGAGGCGAGGTCTGTCTTAGGGTTTCTGTTGCTTAGGGTTTCTGTTGCCTACCAAGTGAGTTCTGGGACAGCCAGGACTATTAAACAGGGAAACTCAGTCTCGAAAAACAAAAAAACAGAAACAGCGTGAACATGTCTTCCATTGGGATCCTGTCAGTTAAGGTTCACTCA
>NC_022009.1:64174364-64175600 GCF_000317375.1 Microtus ochrogaster | reverse complement strand
AGAGCACTTGCCACAAATAAAGCCTTGGAAGCTGATCAAAGGGCAAAGATTAGCTGGGCATGGTGTCTGTCACACATCTTTAGTCCCAACACTTGGGAGGCAGAGGTAGTCAGATCTCTGAGTTTGAGGCTAGCCTGGTCTACATAGTGATTTCCAGGCCAGTCAGGGCTACAGAGTAAAACCCTGTCTCAAGAAAGAAAAAATAAAGATAGAGGATTGAAAAATGGAAAGGGGCATAACTAGAAGAGGAGCAGTGCCATAGTTCAGAGAAGAAATGAAGATGCCTAAACTGGAACAGAGAGAGATGGGGTGGGGGTGGGGCAGTTCCCCGAGAGGCTTGAAGGAAAGAGAGCTGAGACTTGGCAGGCAGACAGGGACTGCAGGATGCACTCAGAATGCTAGTTTGGACTATTTAATGGGTTGTAACACCACTCATAATGGGAGTGAAGAGATAGCAGTCGGCTGAAGGATGAGACGCTAGGAGGATAGTGTGCAGCTCATGACACAGCGAAGCCCTATGCCTGTGATGTAGGAAGCTCTGTATTCTCTAGTGTGGGGCACACACAGCAGATCATAGAGCAAGGGTGTGCAGACAGGATCGGGGGGGGGGGGCTGGTAGAGAGGGCCAGAAAGCAGAGCAAAAACATGAGCATTAATAGTAATGGAAGCTTGTGTTTGGGAGGTATACTGCCCGCCTGTACTACGTGACAGTACGGTACTACTCTTGTATTGCAGCGTCTGCACTAAATGACCATTAGCGAGTCTCGGGCAAGGGCCTGGAGATTTAAACACACAAAGACACAAAGACAGAGTGTGTCATCCTTGAAACAGTAATGCCCCCTTTATTGTGTCCAGGGGCAGTTTATATAGGGATCCTTAACTGATAGCCACGCCCAAGCCAAACCCACCAGAAACCAGTCCCCTGCCATCAGGAACTCCTGAGGGTCTCGCTCAGAGCAGCTGCAAGCATAATACGTTGTTTACGAGAAATTCAGGATCTGGGGGTTCACAGCTCCCAACAGGGAGGCATGGGTAAAGTCATTCACTTCGAGAACCAATACTCAGACCTTAAATTGCTGCGGTATAAGTGAAGGCTGCAGCCCAGAGAGCCTGTTGATCTCCCTCACAAAGATTCCTTTACCCACTCTTCGTTCTCGGCAAGATCACCAGGCCTTTCCCTAGGGCCCTTTACTTGAATATCATTCTCTTCCTTTTTATTTATTTATTTATTTATTT
>NC_022009.1:64163009-64166068 GCF_000317375.1 Microtus ochrogaster | reverse complement strand
TTCTGCAGTACATCTATCCAGGACCTTCTGGCTTTCATAGTTTCCATAGAGAAGTCAGGTGTAAGCCTGATCGGTTTACCTTTGTAAGTTACTTGCCCTTTTTCCTTTGCGTCTCTTAATATTCTTTCTTTAACCTGTATATTTTGTGTTTTGATTATTATATGGCGAGGAGATGTTTTTCTTTGATCTAGTCTGTTTGGATTCTCTTCCTTTTAAAAAAAATTATTTAGCATGTATATGTATGTGTCTGTGTGAGTGCAAGAGCATTTGTGTGCAGGCGTGTACACCTGTGTGTGCATGAAAGCCCAGAAGAGGGTACCTGGTGTGCCCTTCCACCATCCTTTGCCTATTCCTCTGAACCAGGGTTTCTTCCTGAACCTGGGCTTCATCTCAGCTGAACTGGAAACCAGGAAGCTCCAACAACACTTCTGCTTCAACCCCTCAGAGCTAGGGCTATGGATGTTGAATGGGCCCCACCTTGTTATGAGGGTCCTGGGATCGATGCCTGTACTCATACTTTAGAGCAAGCGTTCTTAATGATGGGGTCCCCTCTTCAGTCCCCTCTTTTGCCTACTGCACACTGGAGGCCAGAAGAGGTCCTCTAGTCACCACGTGGGTGCTGGGAACAGAACCAAGGTCCTCTACAAAACTAGCAAGTACTCTTAACCTCTGAGCCATCTCTCTGGTCCCTAATTTTAATTTTTAAACAGTATGCGATAATCCCTTTCTGTGCCTTGAAACTCTCTATACTATCATTTTATTGACCTAACAGTAGTCTACCATATTTTATTAATTTGCTTACAGTTTTTTGGTGTTAAACACAATGCAAACTACCTGACAATGGTGGCACACACCTTTAATCCCAGCTCTTGGAGGCAGAGGCGGGCAGATCGCTGTGAGTTCAAGGCCAGCCTGGTCTATAGAGCATGTTCCAGGACAGCCAGGGCCACAAAAAGAAATCATGTCTTGAAGATCAAAAACAAAACAAAAAAAACAAAAAAACAGAAAATCATGTCACCTTTGCCTCCTCCAAATTTATAACACTGTTTTCAGTGCTGGGTACTTTACCTCTCATCACAAAAATATAACACACAAAAATATAAACAATAAACATATAAAACTGTTATTTGACTTCCTACACCCATGCACATTAGTTTTGCTAAATACTGTTTGTATCAGTCAGTGGAGGTCAGTTATGCAACAACAGCAAGCAAACCCCTCATCTCAGAACCATACAGTGTGAGGAGCAAAGATTCTCACCCCATATGCGAGCACTGGAGACTCGGAGCAGCAAACACGAGGCAGTTTATTTTATGGCTTTGCAAAGTTGGATGCTAGCCCAGAACAGCAAGCATGACGACCAAGCACAAGGACGTTTGTCTGTCTCCTAACGAAGATGAGTGCACGGGTTCGTCTCTAAGATTTACACCTTGTTTATTTTAGAGTTTATCGTGCTCTTGTCAGGATATTGGGAAACTGGAGCTGGAAGTTGATCAGCGGATTCTAGCAGGGCTCCTGTGATTTCTGTTCACCTGTAGCTGAGCCTGCATAGACTCGAGGCACTTCTGGAAATGGACCATACTTTTTATTTCTTAGAACAGCAACAATGAAAGATTTGTTTCTCAGATATGTTTCCTCTTGGCTGTGGGCTAACAGTGACTCGCCTTCATGAGTTCTTTCTTTCCTTCCTGGGTTAAACAATCAACCTTGATCTTGGACACATTCTTCTTCAGTAGAGGGGTCAGTGGAGATGTCTTGAGATGGTTCTTGCGAAGCTATTTCTTGGAAGGGTTGTCCCTTGATCCTTGCTTGACTGGTTTGTCTTTGTCTTTCTTTTTTTTCTTTTCTTTTCTTTTTCTTTCTTTTTTGTCAAAGCAAGGAATATGCTTCTGTCTGATGCCTTTGAGCTAAGCACAACGTGTTCACATGGAGATCAAACCACTTTAAGCCCCATAGAGTCCACCTTGCCATTCCTGTAGTTGTATGTATTCCCCTTTTCTTTATGAAGGAGCTGGGTTTTGTAGAGCAAAATCATGAAGGCCCCCCTCCCTTTCAAATCTTCCTTAACGCTACTTTTGACTCTGGATATGATCCCAAGCAGATCTGAAAGCTTTTCTTACCATTTTGAGGAATTCTCACTCAGTCTCACCTTCATGACATAAAATGTTCTATCTGATCCAAGCAATAACTTTAATCTCTGAGTCAGAGATTAAAAATATCTACTACAGGGATGGAGAGATGGCTCACTGGTTAAGAGCGCAGGCTGCTCTTAACCTGAGTTCAATTCCAGCAACCATATGGTGGCACACAACCATCTATAGTGACATCTGTGATCCTCTTCTGGCATTCAGGCATACATGCAGACAGAGCACTCATCCCTTAAAAAAATCCTAAAGTAAATAGAATTTTGAAAAAGTTATCTACTACAGCTCTCAGGAAGGCTTGGGTTCAGACCTTTGTAGATGTGATGCTTAGAACCTGGGGGAAAGAGGATCCCAAGTTCAAGACCATCCTCAGCTAGGCCAACCTGAGCTACGTGCTTCAAAAAAAAAAAATCCCCATTATGAAGGCACCAACCTCTGAAAAGGACAACACTAGCAAGTCCAAGTTTGGTTTCTGCTTTCCCCCAAACTCACTGTTACTGCCCTTCGATGCAACCGTATTGTCTGAAACCTGTCCCTGGTTAACCCAGAGCTGCATGACAACATACTCCCAGTAGGGTTCGTTATAAGGGTGGAAGAGTAGAAATAAACAGACCAAACATAAAACAAAAAATCCTCCTCATTTACCAGTAGTGAGTGAAGGCCCAGTGTCTTAGCTAGGGTTTGTATTGCTGTGAAGAAATACCATGACCATGGCAACTCTTCTAAAGGAAAACATTTCATTGGGGGGGGCAGCTTTCAGTTTCAGAGGTTTACTCCGTTATCATCATGGCATGACATGGTGGCTTGCAGGCAGATGTGGCGCTAGAGAAGGAATTGAGTGTGGAGAAGGAACAACATCTTGATCCTGCAGGCACCAGGATGTGAACTGTCACATTGGGTGTGGCTTGAGCATAT
>NC_022009.1:64156796-64161649 GCF_000317375.1 Microtus ochrogaster | reverse complement strand
CAGAACCTGGAAACAACCTAGATGCCCTTCAATGGAAGAATGGATGAAGAAAGTGTGGAATATATACATATTAGAGTACTACTCAGCGGTAAAAAACAATGACTTCTCAAATTTTGCATGCAAATGGATGGAAATAGAAAATACTATCCTGAGTGAGGTAACCCAGACCCAGCATTTTCTTATAAATATTACAAGTATATAAAACTTGATTTTGAAAAACTTCATGCTCGCTTACATGTTCATCACACTTAGTCTGTTGAACATTTTATACTGCCTGCTTTATTACATGTCTCCATACCCTTAGCTTTCTACCACATAGCAATCCAGTTTTGTTTATTTTAGGTAGGGTGTCCTGTGTCCCAGGCTAGCCTTAAACTTCCTATGTAGCAGAGGATGGCCCATACTGTCATCCCTCCTGTTTCCACCTTCTGAATGCTGGGGTGATGAAAGACCCCCGGAGTGGGGAGACTCTCACTCAAGTCTCGGGATAACTCGACCCCCCAGGAACTCACAAGAGACCGTCCTTGCTGCAATCACACGAGGTTTATTGACAGGACAGGAACCAGTGCACAGGGGCTGAAACTCATTTCCCAAGCAGGGGTAGAGAGTTCGACCCCAAGTAGCTGGGAGAAGGGGTATTTAAGGGAAGAAACCATAACTCAAAAACCCAAAGTGGGTAGGGAGGGCGTCATTGGAAAATTCCAAAAAATACCAGTGATCATTGGAAAATTCCGAAAATACCAGTGATAATCACAAGGGGGTAACTCCCTATTTCTCAAGATTATAATCTAACTTTATGGTCAGCTAATTCCTGGAACAGAGTCACTGAACTGGCTAACCTAGATTTTTGGTTCTTCTCTCCCTGCTAGATTTTTCTTTTCTTTCTTTTTTTTTTCTTTTTCTTTTTTTTCTCTACTCTTTCTGCTAGATAGGTCTGAAGTTATCCGGGTTTTTCAGTGACAGGTGTGTACATCACACCTGGTAACCTGGGATTTAATGTGAGCTAGGCAGGTACCCACCTAAGTGAGCTTCATCCTTTATGCTTATTCTGTGTGTTTTATCTGCATGTGTACCTATGGACCACAGGTGTGCAGTACCTATGGACGCCGGGAGAGGGCACTGAATTCCCTGATTGGAGTTACTGATGGTTGTGAGCCACCCTGTGGGTTCTGGGAATTGGATCAAGGTATTCTAGAAGAGCAATCAGTGTTCTTAACTGCTGAGCCTTCTCTCCAGCCCCCATTTAATTTTTTTATACACTTAATAAAGTAAGTGGCCAGGCCAGCAAGATAGCTCAACCCGTGAGGTAGCTCAGCAGGCAAATACACTGTTTCCAACTTGACGACCTGAATCCAGTCCTGGCACTCACACGGTAGAAGGGAAGGACTCTTGGAAGTTGTCCTCCTACTGCTGTAAACATGCTGAGGCGCACAGGTGCACACACATAAACAAACTAATAAACATCCTTTGGGTGTAAGAATCCTTGCTTTGTTATTTCAAATCTGACAAAAATATCAACATTGTAGATTATATTATTTTTGAGATAAGGGGCTAATTGAACCTTTTAAAAAAACTCTACTAATCTTGTTATTCTGTTTACTTTGTATTTACTTTTTAAAAATAAAATTTGTTTAGTTCTTGAGAATTTCAGATGTGTTTTAATTGTGTTCACCCCCAGTTCTCCTAGATCTACCCTCACCTCCGCTTGTCCTCCAACTTCATGTCCTCTTTTTCTAAGACAACTTTTTTTTTTTTTTTTTTTTTTTTTTTTTGGTTTAAGGAGACCGGGTTTCTCCACGTAGCCCTGGCTGTCCTGGAACTCACTCTGTAGACCAGGCTGACCTTGAACTCAGAGATCCACCTGCCTCTGCCTCCCAACTGCTGAATTAAAGGCTTGCATCACCACTGACTGACATTTTTTATGACCTATGTTTAAGTATGTGTATTCAGGTGGCAATGTGGCATATGCCACCTCATCAGACAACTTCACTGAAGTTCAGAGCCTTTTCAAAAGCAGAATTTCAAAGGCCACACCGAAGGCTGCCATCACTGAGTTGGTTATCACTACGTTCATTCAATAAATATACTAGTAAGCTAAGTGTAGTCGGAAGAAGGAAGGGAGAAAAGACAGAGAGGGACAGGTGGACAATTCACCAGTAATAGAATATCAGAAAGACGACGGCAAGGGCAATGTGGTTCAAGATAGGAATTTGTGTTCTGCTACTGTGCTGTTTCTCTCACGGAGGGATGTCCTAGCTGATGTGATCTTCTCTGGGTGTGCATCTCCCATATAACCCCATAGAAAGCCACAGCAGTGCTGAGTTTGGACACAGACTAAGGTGGGGCTGGGAACCAAGAAGCAGGTGAGGCCGACTTGGTACTCGGGTGGGGGCACGGAAAGACTCATTGCGTGTTGATGTCCCTGTTTTAGACAAATCCGTGTGGCTGGCTTCCAGGTTTGAGGAATACCATTGCTCCTCGGGTTCTGAAGTGTGTGGTACAGAAGCAGCTCGGGACCCAGGGGATGGCATAGGGCAGAACAGTAGCTGGCATTGTAGGAATCTCAGTGTTAAGCTCAGGCCTGGTGCGTGTCTTGGAATATTATTTAACTAGGCAAAGATGTGTTACATTTGTTTGCGCCGTGTTTGTTTAATTACGTAAAGACATTGCATTTGTTTCACCTTGCCTGCCTAATTGATCTAATAAAGACCTGAACAACTAATAGCTAGGCAGAGAAAGGACAGATGGGGCTGGTGGGTGGGGAGAATAACTAGGGGGAGAAATCCAGGCTCAAGAGAGAAGAGGGAAGAGAGGAGGCGGAGGAATGAGGGAGATGCCTGACGCTAGAAGCCAGGCAGACGCCAGTCCAGTCAGCTGTAGAGACAGCAAGAAAGCAAAAAGGAAAAAAAAGCCCCGAGGCAAAAAGCAGATGAAGAAAAACAGGTTATGTATTAAGAGCTAGCAAGAAAAGAGCAATCCAAGCCAAGTATTCATAACTAATATTAAGTCTCTGTGTCATGATTTGGGAGCTGGTTGTTGGCCCCAAAGATAAAAGCCTGGTGCAGGTGTGGCCTCTTTCTGCAGGAGTGGGACCACTGGCCCTCTGCTTTTCCTTTGCCGAGCCCCCAGTTTGCAGGTTTGTGCCCCTTCGTTGTTCATTCAGCCATTGTTTTGTTATTTCTGTAGGGGAATAAGTATGGAGACGCCCTGTCTCCAGTCTTTCTATTGTTTCTCTGGAACTCCCAGGCTTTTGATATATACCTGGTTGTCCACGAGGAAGAAGCCGATTGTCTTAAGATCAAATATGGGGCGGTAACTATGTATTGGCCAAGACAACACCAGAAGCCTCTTCAGGGAAAATCTCCACTTAAAACAAACAGCCAAGGGACTGGAGTGATGTCCCTACCAGCTAAGGAGTTTGCTGCTTTTGCTGAGGATCAGAGTTCAGTTCCTAGCAGATCAAGTCCCGTAACTCCCAAGCACCTGCCATTCCAGTTCCAGAGGATCCTCAGGCAGCTGCAAACGCACGCACACACCCACTCACACAAACACATATAAGTAAAATAAGCCTCTTTAAAATCAGTCAAGTATAACTTGCCCTCTCCTGTTCCCTCCTGGCTGCTTAGGGCCTGACCAGAGAGCTTCCACCATCCTGGAGCCCAGCCCTTCAGTGCTGTCATGGTTTTGTGTGTGTGCCTTTAGCGGCCGGCACGGTGCTGTGGTGGAGCTATGGTGATCCTGGGCTCTCCGAGTTGGCCACTCCCACATTCTGCTTCTTGCCCCTCTGCCCCAGGCTTCCCTAACCCATTGCTGTGACTTTTGTTTTTAGTGGGTGCTCCAAGTTTGACGACATCCATGCCCAGATTCCAGTCTGCTAATGCTAATGTGGGTCTTTGTTCTCTTACGAATTGTGCCAGCTTTCAGTTTCTTCTTTTGATTAGGTCGGAAGCTCTTTGAACATAGTGACCTTTTTTTATTTGTCTTTATAGGATTTTGTTCAATTCTTCCTTTTCCACTTTTTTTTCTTTCTAAAATCAGTGTTGTTTTGCCTACATGTATGTCTATGTGAGGGTTTTTTGATCTCCTGAGTGGAGATACAGACAGTTGTGAGCTGCCGTGCGGTTGTTGGGACCCGAAACCTGAGTCTTCTGGAAGAACAGCCAGTGCTCTTGTCATCTCTTCAGCACCCCCTCCCCCACTTTTAAAATCTCATTTGCTTCATTGTTTAAAATCTCATTATAGTTTCTTGTTTTGATTTCATTTGTGTTTTGGGTTCCTCATGTGGCCTAGGTTAGTTTCCAACTCAATACATAGACAAAGACAACCTTGAACTTCTCATCCTCCCAAGGGCTTGGATTGTAGGTGTGCACCACCACTTATGGTTTATCCCATCTTGGTGATCACAAACCCAGGTCTTTGTAAGGCCAGAAAAGCCCTGTACTAACTGACTAACTAACTTATTCCTAGACCTTATCTAGTTCCTTACTGAACATTTCTCTCTGGTTTTTTTTTTTTTTTTTAATTTTGTTTCAAGAATGTTTACCCTTCCTTCTTAGGGCATCTTTGTAGCAGCTGTGGTAAAGACTTTACCAGTTAAAGCTAATGTATGTGTCATTTTCGTGTTGGCATTTGCTGAATGTCTTTTTCTACAAGAGTTGAGATTTTGCCTGTTATTCCAATGCTGTTATTTTGGATTATGCTTTGACATTTTGTTAGAAGGCTCTGGGCTATTCTGAGATCCCATGAAGAGTGTTGAATATTCTTCTTTGAGTAGTGTGTTAGTCAGGGTTCTCTAAAGAAACAGAATTGATAAAATGAATATAGATAGATAGATAGCCAAATAGATGATAGAT
>NC_022009.1:64144814-64156111 GCF_000317375.1 Microtus ochrogaster | reverse complement strand
TAGCTTATATTAACCCATTATTCTTATCTATGTTAGCCACATGGCTCGGTACCTTTCTCAGCGGGGTAGGTCACATCCTGCTTCTTAAGTGGTCTGGGCAGGAGTGGAAGGAATGGGTTTCCTCCTTCCTAGAATTCTCCTGTTCTCATCATCCCACCTCTACTTCCTGTCTGGTTTTCCCACCTATACTTCCGGCCTGGCAAATCAGCATTTATTTAAAATATGATTGACAGAATACAGACAATTCTCCCGCACCACACAAGACTAGATGTTTTAGCAGTCTCGATCTGGTACTAGAGTACTGTGAATTCCTAGAGAGCTACTGCATTCTTTAGTCTACATTTGGAATCCTGAGGACAGATGTTCTAATGCTAGCAAAGGGTTTCCTTATCAGCAGGATAGATGAACTTGCCAGTGAGAGTGATGGCAAGCAGGCAAAAACCAAAAGTTTTCTTCTATATCCTTTTATGACAGCTGACCACAGAAGGAGCAATCCAGATTTAAGGCGGGTCTTCCTACCTTAAAGGATCCAGGTAAGAAAATCCCTCACAGGCATCCCAGCTGCTGCATCTTATTCGATTCTACACATAATCAAACTGACAACCAAGACTATTACAAACAGACAACTGACCTGGCTGACATCAGGATGCAAGCTTTGATCATGAGGTTAGCAGGTATTGGGGAAGGAAAAATCAAGTAGTGACTGTCAGGAGTGTGGCTGTTTCCTCCATATTGAAACACTCCTGCTAACATCATCTCTCAAGATTCACAGAAGTCACAAGAAACTCAGAAGGCTCAGGAGGTTCAAGAAACTTTCAGGCCCCCTATTAATTCCTTGAGTCACACAGGCACTAAACATCTTCTGGGGAAAGGAGATGCTCCAGTGGAGCCACTTGTGAGTTGTTCAGAGACCCCAAGGGATGCAACTTCTGTGAGATGTTGTCCACTTAGGGGTGGGCTCTCTTCTCAGCCTTCCCTGTTCCTATAAGCAAGCCTTCACCCACCTTCCTTGAAAGACTCCTAGCTGACTTAACTCACAGAGCTGCTGTGGGGTGTAATTGTTTCTCTGTTCTGTTTTTGACCTGCTTTCTTTCCTTGGAAAAAGCCATGCAACAAATGATGACTCAAATTCAGGTCTTCATCAACGACATTCAGAGTCCTAAATGAGCTGTTTGATGAATCCTGTCTCGGTTTCAGAGTTACATCGGGTGGGTGAAACATACTGAATTGTGCTTTCTTCACTGTACTCAAGATAGAAATGTACTAACTCAGGTTTTCAATATCTACCTTTCATAAGACACAATCCCAGAAGTAGTGGGGTGTCTAGTAATCTGTAGGTTAACATGCCCATACAAAGTAGTTGTAAATATGGAAATGGTTTAGTACTGTGGGTCAGGCAGTCCTAGATCAGAACCCACATTTCATTAAATAGAAAATGGTTTGACATTATGCTCACTGAAGGAACAATGTGTGCAAATTCATGTGCAAGCTCATATGTAAATTCCCCCAGCATATATACATTAGAAAATAAGTGTTCATTCTACCTCCTTTTAGAAGCCACTATCAGGAAAGGTCATGTGCAGAAATAGACTGCTAGTATTAGTCTTAGGATAAGAATTATTTCACTTCTTTTCTCTTTACACTTTGGTTACCAGGAACTTCTTACCTAGGTGGAAAGAAAAACCAGTATATTTATCTGTTGAATTCATAATTTATACATTTTTCTATGTAATGTTTTTGTAACATAAGTTGACATTGTACTTACTTTGTAGCCCAGATTGGCCTTAAAATTTCAATTCTCCTGCCTTTGCCTCCCAAGTACTAGAAGTTTAGGCATATACCACCATCTCTGGCTTTATTTTTTATTAAAAATTTTATTGTACTTGCTTATTTATTTTGTTCTGGGTGAGGATGTGTATGTCACAGCACCCATGGAAGTCAGAGGACAACTTTGGATGTTGTCTTCAGTTCCTGCTTCCAGGTTTCTGCCTGAGTTCCTGCCTAAGTTCACCTAGTGATGGATTGTAAACTGTGAGATGAAATAAGCCCTCTGGAGTTGACTTTTCCTTTGGGCCACCAGCCCACAAATGACAATACAAAGACTTATTATTAATTATGAAAGTTTGGCCTTAGCTTCTCACACTAGCCCTTATAATTTAAATTAACCCATTTATTTTAATCTGTGTTCTGTCACATGGCTCATTACTCCCTACTGCCCATGCTGCTTCCTCCACATCTGGTGGGAGACTCCACCTTATCCTTCTCAGAATTCTGTCTCTCTCAGGAAGTCCCGCCTATATCTCTCTGCATAGCTATTGGCCATTCAGCTTTTTATTACACCAATCATAGCAATACTTCTTCACACAGCATACAAATCCCACAACACCCTTCTTTTTCCAATTTGCTTTTGGTCATAGTCTTTATCACTGTGCCAGAAAAGCAAATTAGGATAACAAATAAAGTAGTTATTAATGTTATCACAGTTAAAAAGCACAGAAAATGCCAGACATCATGGTGCATGCCTTTAATCTCAGCACTTGGGTAGAAGCAGTTTCTTTTGTACCATATGGGTCTTGGGGATCAAATGTGAGTCATCAGGCTTAGCTGTAATCACCCTACCTGCTGAACCAATCCTGTTGACCCTCCATTTTAGCTTTGCATGACTTTTACAGTAAAATGTTTTCAACTTTTTGGACATAGATATAACAGAGCCACCAAAAGATCATTTCATATTATGCCATTTTGTTTGTTTGTTTGTTTGTTTTTGAGGCAGGGTCTCTCTGCATAGCCCTGATTGTCCTGGAACTTACTGTGTGGGGCAGGCTGATCCTACCTCTGCCTCTCTAGTGCTAGGGTTAACTGCAAGCATCATCATTTCCCGGCTTATATTGTGCCTTTCAGTTGAAGTAGTATTAAGTGAGGGAGGTCAGAACAGGCACTGAGGCAGATGCCATGGAGGAGTGCTGCTTACTGGCTCGCTCTCCATGGTTTACCCATACTTTCCTTTTATACAACCCAACATCACCTACCAAGGGGTGACACCACCCATGGTGTACTTGCCTTTAACAAGGAAATTCCCCCACAGAGTTGCCTACAGCCAATCTAAAGGATTCATTTTAAGAAAAGAAAAACCACCAAAACAAAATAGTACATTTATTTTCACTAAAAATTTTCTGCTATTTTTGGATCAATCTTTTCAAATTAAAGTGAAAGCAAATCTTTCAGATTCATAGAATTATATCTGTGTTGCTCTTCTACGGCCCACTGAAGAGCAATATTGGATGTTTGTGCTTATGTTACCAGAGATTTCTCTAGCAAAGCCGGTTGAAATACTAAGATTGTGGTTTGGGTGATCCTCCTTCAGCTGTTAGCATCATCTTCGTAGTCAACAGTTGCCTTTCTTTGTTAAATGCTGTAGAAACTGGCCTACTAAATATTCTGCATTTTGCTTTCCAAGTCTAAAGGCATTCATAGTGGGCACATGTTGGCATTAAATGACTCTTATTTAAAATAGCTTTGGTTAGATTTTGAGATAATGAGGTATCTCATGCTTGGATGAAAGCTTTTTCTGTCTTTCAAATTTTCTTTAGAAAGAGCTGTTTTTAAATAGATGTGTTTTCTAACCACAGGTCCAATTTCTCCAGCTTGATTTGTGCCAAGATGTTTTTAAATGAGCTTCATGGTTATTTGTGAAGCCAGACATTATTTACACTGTCTCCTCCTCCTCTTCCTCCTCCTCCTCCTCTTCTTCCTCCTCCTCCTCTTCCTTCTCCTCTTCCTCAACCTTCTTCTTCTGAAAACACAAGCTTACCTGTCATAGTGTAAGACTGCTCCCTACTTATGGATTGAAACACACATTGAGCCTTAGTGTTTCCCTACTGGACCAGCCTGGGACAGAGCAGCCTTTGTCCCAGCCTGTGCTCCTGACTCAGAGGGAACCCCTGATGCTTTCGGAGGGAAGCTGGAGTCAGCCTACTCAGATACCCCAGTCTGGGGCTTCAGTGTGATTCTCAGTCTTGGCTTCACTAACAAAAGCAGCAAACAAAAGAAACAAACGGGACACACCTTTACATAGTTAAAATAATATTCCACATCACGTGTGTGTCAGAAGTTCAAGATTATCCTCAGCTATGTGGTGAGGTTGAGGTGAGCCTGGGCTACAGGAGGCCCTGTGTCCAAAAAAAAATGTAAATAGAAATTAAAAAGGAAAAAAAAGTCTTCTAAGGTTAATAATAACAGCTGGGGAATTGGAAAGGCCAGATCGAGAACTCTGAATGTTATAGTTTTAAGGTGGAAAACCAGATGCACAATGTTTTGATGCTCATTAAAGAGAGGAGAAATTGATTCCTTGTTCAGAGAAGGCTGTGCCTACAGCCTGATGCATATGGGGGCCCTGGGTGGCTTACAGGATGCTAGGTGTATTGTTTGGAAAGGGGTATGAACGTAAGGCAAGCAGATATAGTTTTGTCTTGGTTATTTTTCTATCGCTGTGAAGAGACCATGACCAAAGCAACTTATAAAAGAAAGCATTAAATGCGGACTTGCTTAGCTTTAGAGGGTGAGGCCATGACCATCACGGTGGAAGAGGGGCAAAGGTGGGCAGGCACAGCACTGAAGCAGTGGTGGAGAGTTTGCAAGTTGAGAGAACAACCACAAGGCAGAGAGAGAGAGAGAGAGAGAGAGAGAGAGAGAGAGAGAGAGAGAGAGAGAGAACACTAACTGGAAATTGTGGGGGTTTTGAAACCTCAAATTCACACACTTCTAGTGAGATACCTTCTCCAACAAGGCCACACCTCCTCATCCTTCCCCAACAGTCCCACCAAGTGGGTACCAGGCAGTCAAACCTATGAGCCTATGGGGGTCATTTTCTTTCAACCCCCCTACACGGTTTCTGGCTGCTAAGAGCATTATTAGGCATTTTGCCTTGTCTGGTGTAAGAAACCATCTAAGAAGAGGAATGTATACAAAACTTAGCAAACTTGAAAATTGGGTAGAGAATCAGCAAGGAAAGGATGGATGGTAGATGTATGGTATTTGAGAAGTTTCATTGATGAATATTTTCTTATAACAATAAACTTTATTTCCTTAAACATTCGTACTGTTTGGTCCTTTGGTAGGCTCTCTGTAACTCAGGTTGGCCTTGAACTTGATGTATAGTTGAGGATGACCTAGATCTCGTGTTTTTGTTTTTGTTTTTAACCTCCTCAGTGCTAGGATTTCAGGTATGTGCCAACTTGCCCAGCAGTTCTGCTTCTTTACAAAATCTCTTGTCTCTGGGGACCTTGCAGGTGAAGCAGATGCCTCTCTTTAGCTGATAATAGCATCCAATAGTAGTGGAAACCCATGTGCTATGATGTATGGTCACACAAGAGAGAAATTTGTTACGGGATATTTTATCCCTGTGTGAAGATATGTCACTGTTTTATCTTGCCTGCCCAAGGTACCTGATGGGTTTAATAAGGAGCTGAATGGCCAATGGCAAGGCAGAAGAGGTTAGGCAGGACTTCCGAGCAGAGATAGGAACTCTGGGAAGAAGAGAGGTGGCTTCACCATTGAGACATACAGGATGGAGAAGATGTAAAAAGTCACTTGGAAGAATGACACATTCTATTCATTCACAGATGAATAGAAATGGGTTAACTTAAGTTATAAGAGCGAGTGGGGAAAGCCTAAGCTAAGGCCGAGCATTTGTAATTAATAAGAAGTCTCTATACCATTATTTGGAAACTGGCATGCCAAAGAAAAACCCATAGACTCCAAAGTGGAAGGCAGAATTCTGGAAATGACATAAACTGGTTTAGGAAGGATTAAAGAAGTGTGCACAGAAAGTATGAAAGAGGGGGCACATGAAGTGTGTTTGGAGCTATGCACCTATACACCCCCGTTGCCACAGAGCATCTGGCCTCAGCTTCTCAATGTACCCAACACCTTTTCTCAAGCCCTTCCCTAGAGATGCAATCCTTCATAAAGTAAGGGATTGGCCTGCATAATTCTTAGGATGTCTTGTGTTGCAAATTCTGTGAGTCTGTGACTTGAGATGATCCATCTGAAATCTGTGGAGTGCTTAGGAGTGTTTGAGAACAGTCCTGATGTTCACTCTGGAAAATGTTTCCTAGCTGTCAGGGCAGCTTCTGTACAGATTCATATGTTTTTCACTTACTATGTCTTTGAGAAATCACATTTATATAAATTAGAAAAATTCTGCTCCCTACCTTGGAAAAATGATGTGGGTTTGGGTTCTCATTTGTCTGTGTCTTTCTAGTCAAGTTGCTTCCATCGAGGAGACAGAGCTGAATGTCTCTATGTCATTCTTGTCCTGATAAGAGAGGTCTTCCAGTATATTAATGACACTTGATGTTCTCCCAAACAGTAGAATTATAGTGCAGAACAGGCTTGGATTTCTTGTCAAACATCCGTGATTCAGGGCGACCACAAGAAGTTAGAAAAAAAAAAGAATTTCCGTGTTTTCAAAATAGAGAAACAGAAGGGGCAGTGGAATTGCACTTAGAATAAACTGGTTTTCGCTGTTAGGATCTAGGGGCGCGAAGGCCATGATAGATTTACACATAAAGGTCCTCCCAAGAGGAAATGGTGTCCAGCGCAAAGGACATTTCTATATTATCTTTGGAACTTCCTGTGTCTCTGTAATTATTACAAAATAAAAAGTGTGTTGTTTGGTTTGATCTGGTTTGGTTTTAATTCCTTCAGTGGGGGGGGGGGGAGGATGAACTTCTGACTTTGGAGAGAATGGCTACTGTAGTCTAGAATCTCCAGAGGACAGAAAGTGATGCCTGTGGTCAGACTTCAGTTATTTCCAGAATAGATTGTGTGGACAGAGGTACCGTTCTTCCAAATCAGCAGCAGCAGGCAGAAAAAGTGATAGAATGTTCCATCAAAAGCGTGTTCCCTGCTGGTCACTGTAGCACATGCCTTTAATGTAACTCGGGGGTGCAGACAGTGGATTTCTGAGAGGTCTGGGCCAGCCTGGTCTCCATAGTGAGTGCTAGAACAGCCAGGGCTATGTAGAGAGACCCTAGCTCACAGAGCCGCCCCCCCACACACACACACAAAGAAAAGAAGTAAAAAGTATGCTTCCAGGGTCTGAGGAGTTAGCTCAGTCCTAAAAGCACTGCTGATTTGCCGAGGGCTGAGGTTTGGTTCCTGGCACCCATGTGGTGGCTCACACTTATTCATAACTTTTTGGGGGATCCAACGTCCTCTTCTGACCTCCACAAACACCAGGTACCCATTTGGTGCAAATACATGCAGTTGAAATACTTATACCCGTAAAATAAAATAACTAAATGTTAAAAAGTTTAAGTATGTTCATAGCAATGGGATGTGGCTTACTGGTAGAGAGAGAAAGGAAGGAAGGAGGGAGGGAGGGAGGGAGGTTCCAGACAAATACAAAGCACAGTAGTACAAGCCTATAATCCCAGCTACTTGGAAGGCTGAGTTGGAAAGATCTTTTAAATTTAAGGCAAGCCTGGGCTACAGGGTGACTTAGGCTAGCCTGCTCTACATAAGGGGACTCTTTGTTGTTTTATTTTTTATAAAGGGGTGCACTTCTCTCCCAGCTCAATACTTGAAATCAGATGCAGTAATCAGGATTAACAACTATTTACTTGATTTTTTTTTAAATTCTCAATGATAGAAATAGTGGAAAGTTCACTATAAAAATTCAGGGAATATTCAAAGCCATGAATAATTTTCCCCACAACTTACAACTGAGTAATATCTACTTTTAACATTTTACTGAATCTTTTCTGTAGTTTCTGTGTATAATCAGGGTCATACTTCACTTTTATCTGGTGACGTCACCTTTATATTTATCATATTGTGTGCTCTGCCAAAATCAAACAAAAACAAGGTTTACATGGCTCCATATGATTTAGCTATATGGTCACGCCACAATCTAGTTAACCATTTCATTATTGTAATTATAATTTTCACTTATCTAATTAAATACTGGCGTATGTCAAATGTGTATTCATCAGTCTTTGAGTGAATATCCAGTCATTTATTAAGAATAGGTTCTTAGGAGATGGAGGGATGGCTCCAGAGAACCCAAACTTGACTTCCCAGTACGCATGAGAGGCAGCAGACAACTACCTGTCACTCCAGCTGACCACCAAGGGCACCCATACACATGTGGCATTTACTTACACAGACATATACACATAGATATAAAATAAAGATTTAAGAAGTTCTTAGCATGGTGCCACCAAGTTGTTTGGGAGTAGGGTTGAATAGGGTAGTGTGCATGCATACATGTTTTACATGTACGGAGCTCATATGTACATGCATGTGTGCTTATGTGTGTGAGCAAGCATGAATATTTGCATGTGTGGGCACATGTGAGTGCATTCATGTATGTGTGTGTGCATGTGTGTGTGTGCATGCATATGCCTATGGTGGCCTGAATCGGATGCTGAGTGTCTTCTTAGTATCTTCTTGGTTGCTCCATTTTCATTTACGAAGGCAAGGTTTCTTGCTGAAACCCAAGTTTGCCAATTCCTGCTAGTTTAGCTATCCAGCTTACTCCTTGGGTCTCTTGCTCCTTGAACACTGGGATTGCAGGCAGCTGCCACAGCTGTCTGGAGTTCTTGTTATTCCTCAGGCCTAGGACATAAGGATCATTGTAATTCTGACTAAAGCAGACAGTAGTGCCGTCTGCTCTCGGCTGGGAGAAGAGACACTCTGCAGAGACGTGTGTCTCCCTTCAGCTCTCAGAGTTTTGAAACAATAGAAAGAATTAAAATTTTCCCAGAAACACCATGCTAGAGGAAGGAAATGATGGAGGAGGGTGATCTGTCTATGTGCTACTCTCATTGGTTAATAAAGAAACTGCCTTGGCTTTTTGATAGGGCAGTATTTAGATAGGTGGAGTAGACAGACCAGAATGCTGGGAGAAAGAAAGCATCTTTGGCCAGACTCCATGGAACCAGCCGCCAGGTCAGACATGCTGAATCTTTCCCAGTAAGCCACCACCTTGTGGTGCTACACAGATTACTAAATATGGGTTAAACCAAGATGTGAGAATTAGCTAATAAGGGGCTACAGATAGCAGGCCAGGCAGTGTTTAAAAGAATACAGTTTGTGTGTTGTTATTTCGGGTATAAAGCTAGCCGTGCAGAAGCCAGGCGGGACGAAAAGCAGGCCTGCCCCACCCCATCTCTACAAGGAAAAGGCTGAAGCCTGGTGCCAGTCATGGGGGAACTTGTCTCCCAAGAAGAGACTTCACACGGTTCTGAGAAACACTTCACAGGGGCTGAGGTTCGGTGGCTGACAGGTGAGACCATGTCTTGACTGGGACTCAAAGTGCATAACCTCTTAGGCATCATTGCACACCTAAACCTCATGTCAGTGGCCAAAGATGTCTCTGGGGTGGTGGGGGTGTCACTGGGCCCCTACATTTGCTCTTCTTCCCTATGTGGACACAATGAATAAATCCCTTCTCCTTGCTTTTCACTATTTCTTTTCTCTTTAGTTGACATGTTGGGAATGGGTGGGCAGACGTTGCTTGTGAGAGTTAGTAGGGCTCAGACTTCGACCCTAAAACTCAAGGAACAGTGACATCAGTGTAGACGAGACAGAGCAAAATGCTACCATGATCAGAAACAAGATGTGATGTCTTTGTGGACCAAACAAAAACGAATGGGAAACCCAGGACAGCTTCCCAAAGGTAGCAGAGAAGACTTCAATTGAAATACACTGTTGTACTGAAGTGAGTTCCAGGTGGTGCAGAAAGGTAAGAATCAGGAACCGCTTCAGAAGACTATGGGTTCTTCCTAGTGCAGCTGAAGCTCCAAGGCTCTCTGAGGTTGACCCTAACAAGGATCCATAGTAATAGAGGGTATGGAGCCTGAACCAGGTAAGGCTTCTAGTGGTGGGACTGGAACACAAAATCTTTGACCTGCAATCTATCCTGCCTGCAAGATAGATGATCTGGGGTAATAGAGGTGCAGAACGTGTGGGTATGCCAGCCAATGATTGGTCTAATTTGAGACCCACGCCATGCCTCTCTGAGTGGGAGTCCATGCCCAATACTGCCTGGATGACCAGAAACCAGAGGCTAAATAGCCCAGGGACACAGGATAGGAAAAAAAATAATCAATGATTCCTAATGATAGTCTGCTATACTCATAGATCGGTGATTAACCCAATCATCACCAGAGAGGCTTCCTCTGGCAACTGATGGGAGCAGGTGCAGAGACCCACAGTCAGACAACAGGCGAAGAGAGAGAGAGAGAGAGATCCCAAATTGGAGATCTCCATTCGGTTCCTCCTTTTAAAATTGGGGAACCATGCAGAAGAGGCAGAAGAAAGATAGTAGAGGCCAGAGGAGTCAAGGGCATCAGAAAAACATGGCCCACAGAATCAACTAAGCTGGGTTACACAGAGACTGGAGCAGCAATCACAGAGCCTGCATGGGTCTGTGCTAGGTCCTCTGAAAATACATTATGGTTGTTACCGTGGTGTTTTTGTGGGACTCCTAACAATAGGAGTAGGACCATCTCTCTGACTCTCACCTGCTTTTAGAACCCTTTTCCTCTTACTGGGTCACCTCCCCCAAGCCTTGACATAAGGGTTTGTGCCTAGTCTTATTGTATCTTGTTATGTCAAGTTCAGTTAATATCCTTGGGAGGTCTGTTCTTTTCTGAAGGAAAATGGAAGAGAAGTGGATCTTGGGGAGAGGGGTGGTGGAGAGGGACTGGGAGGAATGGAGGGAGGGGCAACTGTGGTCATGATGTATTGTATGAGAAAAGAATCAAAGAAAGAGAGAGAGCCATGATGACACCAAATGATTGTTACAAGCCATGAAAGATGCTTATTCATCTCTTAAATGTTGACCTGTTAAATGATAAGCTCTAAGTATTAGAGCCCCCTTCCCAAAAAGTCATAGTTTCTTAGCCCAGGAGTGACTTCATCAAAACTGAATAGTAGAAAAATAATTTTAACCACAGTGTGTCATATGGACTGGGGCGGGGAAAGTCTGAGAATTTGCTGGAAGCCAGAAAGACACAAAGATGGTCCAGCAAAGCCTGTATCTTCCCCCTTATCGCACAAGGAATTATTTTTTAATATATACTTGTGCAAATAATTTCAACAGGAGGAGGAATTTGATGTCATCAAAATGTACAAAATGGGCAAAGCAACTGAAGATTTAGATTTAAAAAAATCTATGTTTTATTTGGTATAAGATAGATTTATGCCGGGCGATGGTGGCGCACGCCTTTAATCCCAGCACTCGGGAGGCAGAGGCAGGCGGATCTCTGTGAGTTCGAGACCAGCCT